>NC_048427.1:8905834-8942963 GCF_013103735.1 Etheostoma cragini | reverse complement strand
TTATGACGGTGGCTTTTTTTTTTGGTAGTGCTGACGTAGCTATTTCAATTGTATTGCACCGTATACGTATTTGTTTTGCCAGTGTGTATTGCATACACTGTAACAAACAGTGTTAGGGTTTATGTAGTGCATTGGTAGTTGGTTGAATTCTGTGAGACTTACAATACCAATACAGGAAATACATTCACTATATAACAAAAGTTGGATTTTTTTATTTTTCTCACAGAGTGAAAGACTCTAAGTACCAGTATGAGTTTTATCCCCTCTTCTTCAGAGTAGACTTATAATTTACTTATTTATAAATGTAATTCTCTTCATTATGTCAAATGTTGATAAATATAGTGCATCAGGATTTAGTTTTCATCTTGGCATTGGACACCATTACTAATGCATGGAATGTCCTAAATGTCTTAACCAGAAATCCTTGGCATGTTTTCAACCTTTCCAAGAGTTCTTTCACAACATATTCACTTGACTAAAACAGGTGTAGTTAAACGTCAGGCTCTTTTTTTTTTTTTTAAGTTACCTAGTCCCAAAAGTACGACTATCCCATGTAAAATCTTGGTGCTTAACATTTAAAGAGACTTGGCTGGATCCATTAAGTTATATACTTGTTAGACCTTAATTTAGTGTATCTGTGCAGAGCCATTTTTCGCCACACATGAAGAATTAAGGCCATCACAGCATTGAAAGGGAATATACTTAAGGAGGTAGTATGTAAACTTCTCATTTTCATACTTGTGATATTTATGGTTATAATTCCTGTGTTTAATTTTTTGAGAGCTAGATAATGATCAGTAGTAGTAGCTGTAGTTAAAGTAGAAAGAAAATAATCACCTCCAATCCACACTCCAGTTATAGGGTATTGACTGGATCTTGAGAATCCTCTTCTATGCTTTCAACTCTACAACTCAGTCTCTGTGGAGAGATGCTGATTTTTACTGAGTAAAAAGCTTACTGCAGAATTTCTCTTACCGTCACAAACGTCCCTTTGCTAATCCTGCAGTTACCTATCTTCAAAAAGTCACTCTCAGACACACTCTGAATTTGAACAGTACAATACCAGTATGGGCCTAAATACTGTAGAAGTTTCATGTCAGTGCTTAAAGTATATAGCAGGGTTGAGAGCAGGTTTAGAATATTGATTAGTGATTTTTTTTCTGTAGGGCATTACCCAACCCTCTCCATCTGCCCCGCAATTCTCAGTCTTAAAAGAAAATGAAGAATACTATTGCAATTGCAAAAGCTTTGCAGTTCTAGCCTTGCACTTGTTTCCTTTATGGAGTCTAGCCTGAGCATCCTCTTTCTCATGGCCGTAAACCTGCACAGAAGAGATTTTATGAATGTGCTTCACACACTAATTTCCTAAACCATCTTCATCTTGAATATTGCTTTGTATTATCTTCCCTTCTCTTTGGTGGCATAGGACAAAGATAATGATGTAGGACGCAGTAATGAATTTCATTTACAATGGCCGCTCTCTGTTGTTCTCTTAATAGAAACACACTTGCTTGTCAGTGTTCTTTGTGCTGTGCTGAGGAAATTGGACAACAGGAAGTTTAGAGCTGTTAAGCTAATTAATTTTCCTCTCCCCCTTTCTCTGACACAAACATAACTTAACCGCGACACTCTATTATTATTGCGATGAAATATTTCATGAACATAAGGCTTTGTCTCACTTTTACACAGAAATGTAGGTAATTAATAGAATCCTGGCAGCCTATTTTAATGTTGTCCTCCTGACTGGCTCAATAATAATCTTTTGAAACTATGACCGAATGTATCCCTAACCTCTGCACAAAAGAATAACAAGCCTTTCCGCTGGAATTACTATTCCAGGAACGTCCACTGCTTTTGCTGCTGGAAATGGTTTTATTGCTCTGTAGGAGCTCCATGCTCTCACCTTTTTTAATTCCAAATTTTCTTTGCTTAACAGTCTGCAGCCGATGCCACGCATTCACTTCGTTCCCCCTCCTTTTGAAGCTCACTGTTTGACTCATCTCCTCCCCTCCCTTCCTCCTCACAGAATTATCCAGAGCTATGTGCTAAGAGAGGAGTCAGGGGCCTTCTCATCAGAGGCGTCGGACATTAACAAGGCCAACCTGAGCCGGCGGGGAGGCATCATGGCTTCACTTTACTCCTCCCACCCGGCGGACAGCGGGCTGACCCTGGACCTGTCGCTGGAGATCAACAGGAAGCTGCAGGCTGTGTTGGAGGACACACTGCTGAAGAACATTACTCTGAAGGTAAGTTCTCCCCCAGAAAGCATTATACTCCATTTTGCTATAAATGCAACAACAACAAAAATGATTGCATGCAGTCTCCTTGAAAGCCACTCAATTTGCATTGATGGATTAATTAAGTTTAGATGACCTGAGTGGATAAATTCTTGGCTGTGTCAGTGTCATGCTCCACCTTTGGAGCCACACAACCTGATGTAACTTAGTCTTGCTTTGGCAGAACATTCACTCATAACAGCATTCCGGGATAGGAGAAAAACATGCTCCGGTTTATTGGCATTTCTTTAAACCAATCACAAGAGAAAAAAACTCTTATTGAACAGATAGTCTAGCTAGCTGTCTCAATTTACCATGCATGTAGAGATCTGGGGAGGAGTCAGCCATAGTTCTCATGAATCCACCAGAGTTTAAAATTCCGACAAAAAGAAAGTGGAAATTGGCGAAAAGTGGAACGTTGTGAATATAGACCGGATGTGACTGGACTATCAATGTGTGAAGTTCATATCAGGTTGTGAATTCACAGTTTTGGTTTGGTTACACACAGGTTAGAAACACAATACAACAATATTTCTTTATTCATTCAAATGGCTCTCATTATAGCATTTCTTTGTTGGCAGTGCAGTTGATTTGCTCTTATTGCACAGGTTTCATGTTCATGTTTGTAAAAGTGTATTCTGCTATTTTAAAGTCTTTCTAAATACTTTCTACCTCTCCATATCTTAATCAAGAACTTCCATCAATCTCTTTTGCCCAGTGGTGCCTTAAGTCTGTAGGGGATTAAATAATCAAGTTTACGAAGAGGGACTTGTTTTTCTTATATAAATCAGGCCCAGTCTGCACAACAGAAGTAGCACAGATAAAAGTATGAAATCAATATTTATTTTTGTTATAAAAATTGTATTTATATATTCAGAAAAATAATAATGTAAACAATTCACAAACTGTTACAAACAACACACTGGGACATAGGAACGTGTCCCAGGGCCACAAAATCACAGAGGAAAAAACGGGAGAGAGGGAGACAACACACCACATGCAGAAAAAAACAGGCACAAGACAAGGGACCAATCACACACACAAACAAAAGAAAAGGCTACAGCAATGACCTTAAGGACTCGGCAATGCTGTGCCAAGTCTCCAAAGTCTTCTCCGGGGCTCCACCCACACATGCCGTAGAGAGTTCCATGTACATGACATCTAAAAACAAAAGGATCCATAAACTAACAGATAAGTCATGAGGTGGCTTCCAACGGGTTGCAATCATCCTCTTAGCAGCTGTAAGCCCAGCAAACTCAGCATGTTTTTGAAAGGCAGACAGTTCATTCATAATCAAAACATTGACAGTAACAGGCACAGGAACATTAATCAACACGGAAATTTGGATGCAATATTGTTCCAGAACACTCCCAGATATGTACCTTGAGCTTTAATTTGGCAGAAAGTGCATACAGGGCTTTTCATTATTTTCACGGGGGTGAGATATGTCCCAAGAATGAAATTTTAGTGAATCTGCTGATGATCTGGATTGTGAGATACTTCTGGAATGTTAGACCATACATTATGCCAGTTTATTGCCGGGTCTGGGCAATTGCGTGCCCAAATCCTCTCAATAGGAAGGCCAACTCGGCCAGATATCACCCAGAACTGATAAAGCCTGGATGCCATATCTCAGTTTTTAGGCTGCGCGGTAAATAACTTCCGAATAGGATGGATGGGCAAAGGCATCTGGCAGGGAACACCGTATGCCTTGAGTGCCAACCTTAACTGAAGGCAGAAAAAAAAAAAAAAGAGGAACGTGGCAGATCGAATGCATTTTGTAAGTCCGAGAAGGGTAACAAGCCAACATCACCAAAAATGTCTTTTAGACAATGAACTCCCCTTTGTTTCCACTGATGAGCTTTTATTCGCCTCCCACCAATCAGGAGTGCTTTATTATCGAATGGGGGAAAAAGTGGGCCAGTTACAAGCTACACGGCAGTATGTTTCAGCCAATCTCCATGTTTTGATAAAATGAGAGATAATGGGGTCAAAGCGTAACTAGCACTGTTTGTTAGAAACATTGGCAAAAAGAACGTCATGGAGTGACCAAGACTCTGTCATAGCACTTTCAAAGGTTCACCAGTAGACAGACACATCTGGACTAAACAAAGTTAGAAGGGTTCTTTACACAAAGGACCAGAAATAATGTTTAAAGTTGGGAACTGAAAGGCCAGCATCTTATCTCCTCCTCTGTAAAGTAGACATCTTTGGCTATTCTGTAGTCTCCGTCTTAATTCTTCAATAGAAATTAATTTGTCCAAGCTGTCAGATAACTGAGGCAAGTCAAGTTGATTTCACCAGCTGTCACAGTAAGATTCATCCAAAGTAACCTCATATTCACACAGATCGGAATAAAATGTCTGAAAGGATTTATTTATTTTGACAGGGTCCGTTCTAAAATTACCATCCGCAAAGCGGGAATGTCTGCAAAATAATCACTGGATCTTAATCTCATGGCTAGAAGATGACTAGTTCTAGTACCCTGAAAGTAATAGCGCTGTCTTGCTCTATGGATGAGGAATTCAGATTTCTGTTTCAGAACGTTGTTTATTACTTTCTTGACTAATGATTGTTCTAAACCTATCTAGTCACAAAAAAGCACGTTGAGACTATTGGCCTATTGTGGTGGCGCAAAGGACCCCTTTATGGTCAGATACTGCCATTCGAAGTAACTGCGCTTTATCAATTGAATGAAATAATGGAGGGGATGCAAAAGGAAAATCTATCCTGGAAAAGGATTTATGTCTACCTGAGAAAAAGGAAGGGTCCCTACAGGTGGGATTAACTGCATGCCAAATATCTATAAGCCCCAAGGTGCTTTCCCATGACTTCAGAGCATTTGTAGCCTGAGCCTGGTCACTAGGTGCCTTTTGCGTTCTGCCAATCAGTATTTGGGTCCCATACAGCATTGAAATCTGCACCAACAATAAAAGAATAGTCCGGTAACTCCAGCATTTGACTGGTGAGCATATCAAAAAAACCAAAAAAAAACGTGGTGCATATACTGACACAAATGCATATTTTCTGGCACCAAATTCTGTTCCTGGCCAGGAGCTATACCTGATTCTGATTCTGAAGTTGTCGGATAATTGGGTCATATCTCCCAAACCTTTCAAGTCAGCCTCAATCAAATTGTCTGTATGTGACTTTTTGTTTTGTTTGACAGGCTGACGTCCTTGGTTTTTGTGGTCTAATCCGGAATTCACATCATTGATGCTTATGCTAAGGAAGGAAACTGTGCCCCACAATAACTGCTTTCTGGTTCAAGTCCTGAAATAGTTGATTTAGGCCTATATTCATAATATTCATCCTCATTCAGCCCTTGTAAACTTTTTGCGGCTTCTGCATGTAAGGGTCTTTTGACAATTAAATTGAATAAGGGTTTGAACTAAACCAATTTTCCAATTCTAAAGTGACAACGTAGCCAGATGATGTACCCATAAGGAAATGTAGTGCCAGGACAGTGGAACCCTGTTAGGACTAGTTTCCACTAAAACACTCCAAAGAGCGAGGGAGTGCTGAGTGAAATTTATATGTGGATTCCTCAATACAAGCTACCCTTTCCACATAACACGCAGTCATTTGATCCTTTTAAAATTGTATTGATTAGTGCAGCTTTAGGTTTGTGCATTTAATAAAGGGAAAATCAGTTTGTGTTGTAATTCTTACTGATTACTTGCTAATCCGTTAGATTGCATGGAGATTAGTCATCAGATTAGATGGTGTGTTTACTTCAAAAATAATTAATAATATTAGTGAATCGCAACCTATTTACCACTATGCCTGTTTGCAGAGTCAGTATGCAATACATGTGCTGTAATGTAACGGATTTTATACATACTGGGAAGTGTCAAATGTATCTTGAAATCCACATCCTGTAACTATCATTGCTGATACAGTATACAGCCTCTCATGTATCGTTACTTTAATGTAGTATTTGAATCAAAAAGTCTTCACTCTCTTTAACAGGAGAATCTACAGACTCTGGGGGCCGAGATCGAGAGGCTCATAAAACAGCGGCCAGATCCTGAGGATGGAATGAGGAGGAAGTGACATAACCATGTCACAGGCAAGAGGAAATAAAGGACTAAGAACTACTTAAGGAATCTCCAACCAAATGGTTTTAACGGAACAGCAAAATTGTACATGTACACGCAGTCCTGATCTCAACATATAAAGGACAAAAATGAATGTTGGAAGTGCCAGTAGCACCTCAGGCTGCTTTTTGGAAGCACGTCTTGTACTCTTGTCCATTTTGGAGAAGGTGTCTGAACTTACTTGAACTGTCATTATTCCATCCACAATGTACCCCCTCCTCCAACACAACAAATCTTCCTCGGGCTAACCTAGTTCTCCCCCCCCACCCCACCCCCCTCGGACCAGTTGCTTTATGTTGGAAAGTCTGACTGCCTTGGAAACTAATTGACTGAAATGCCATCATTCTGAATGTATGGCAAATTCTACCGAAGAAGTAGTCTTAAAAAAATAACGACAAACACTTATTTGCCAATGAATTCATTTTATAAAAAAATATTTCTCCTCACTGCTCTTCACCGTACAGTAAGTAAACCGATTTGAGCTGCTCATTGCCCAGCATGCGCTCTCTGCTGGTCTCCTGATGTCTGTCTGCCAATAAGCCAAATGTATTTTTGAAAAGCTGCTTCTTCAGCTTGACTACCCACCGCATTCCGAGAAGAAAAAGTGAAGGAAAAAGAAACCGATCAGCCCTGGCTTGTTCGGGATCTTGTTCGGGACCTTGTGTGCCACCCGCGCATCTTCCATTAAACTTTTGCTCTGCACAGCACTTAAACGGCCAAACTGGTGAAGCAAGGTGCCTCAGATCAGCAGACCCACCCATCTGAGAAACCGGTGCTAGACTGAAGGAAGTAGTCGGTCTTTGCAATGTTTCATGCAGCCAACAGCACAGGGCCATCAGATTTGAAGTATCCCCGTGTTAAGCTGCGTACAACTGAAGAAAGTAGAATATGTTACGGTTGCAATGTAGAGCTGGTCTTGAGTTTGCCCATGTTTTGAAGGTAATTCTTTTTTTCTTTTTTTTTTTTGGCTTCAAATTGAATCCATTTTTATCGTGCATTTTCACCTAAAGCTTTCTTTTAGAATTTATGTTCTTTGCTTTTAATTTCGAAAAAATGAATACCTTAAATTATTGCCTTTCCTTCACTAATCTTTTTGTTTACCAACTGGAAACCACTTCTCTTAATCAGACACGAGCATCTTAAGCGGTTTGTTTCAGCTGCCCTAAAAGTGGATTGTAATCATCATTAGCATGCCTCATTCCAAGCGGTGGACACAGAAATGCTAACAGCTTGTAGAAATGTTTGTTGCACCCTGTGCACAATATGATCTGGTAAGGGGGGGACAAGAATAGACAAAAATATTAAGGTTTTCCTACCAAGCTCCTTTTATTTTATTTTATTTTATTTTTTGTCACGGAGTCCATTGAAGTAAAATTGTAGAAGAATCAGAGGGACGGAAGATCTGTAGCTTAGGAAAGCCAATGGAACCCATATATCCAGGGACCGTACAATGGTGTTCCTTTCATTGATTTTTTTTTTTTTTTCCTGAATGTGTTTGTGTACAAGCATATTGTTTTTATGCATGTGTATGTGCAACATGCGACTGTGCTTGTGTTTGAATATTTCAAAGTGTAAAATGCGTGTGCGCATGGCAGCATGTGTGCCTTTTTAACCTCTCGAAGCTTATGTGTTCACACCTCAGCGTCTGAGCTGATAGGCTTTCACCAGATTAACCATGAAGTTTGTTACACCCAGAGGCATAAACTTGATTTGCATTTAAACCAGCTAGTCTCTCTCTTTTTCTTTCTTTCTTTCTTTCTGCAGCTTCTTTCTCAAACACTCTCTAAAAGGTAATAGAGCAGGCAACTGGCTAATTCAACAATACTACATTTTCTTTGGTCTTTATTTGATTTCCAAAGCTGTCATAAAACATAAGCCTTCATCTTTATTGCCACAATCAGAAATAGACTTTTGTTTTATGGATGGTTATGGCTTGATATCCTTCTCGTGCAACAAGAACACATATAATACATCTTAATTCACACATGATATTGAAACTTAACCTTTTAAACTGCAGAAGGTTTAGTCCGGTTGCATTTTTATCGCTTCATATTTAGTTTTTTTGTTTTTAGATGTTTCATACATCTTTAAGAATGCAGAAATCAGCTGCTTACTGCTGAATAGGTGGAAATCATAACCGTTGGTTTTGTTTTGCAATTTCTGGGACAGAAGTCCGATACAACCTATGCAAAACACCCGCATGGGACTTCCTAATTAATTGCCCATAATTCTCAAATGTATGATTCAAGATTTCACATATTCCCACAGCCTTGAAACGAACGAAGCCATGCCGCAGCATTGTGTGAATGACTGAATAAGGATTCACTATATAGATATAAAGAAATGGTGTTGAGTATGTGTGAGTGTCAAAATGTGACATTAAATAAGAAATTTGTCATTTTTCTGTTTTTCTTCTTGTTGTACAATGATTCCCCCTGCTCTTGTTTTGTGAAATATTCAAACTGTGATTATATAATATATATATATATGTAAATATGTCATTGTGTAAAATTACAATATGTTTTTAAAAATTATGTTTCGGGATTATGTTTGTATATATGGTGTTTCCAGGGAATAAAAGGAGATGAGTCTCTTCTCTTGAATGTCCCGCAGTGTCTCATGTCATGTTTTTTTTTTGGCCATAAAGATAATGTTGACTCTTACACCTGTTCTGGTTTCTGTTTTGCAGTTACAGTGGAATAAAGTATAATTGAGCAAAGACAATCTCTCACACAGCGGCATGCAGTGTTAGGTTCCACTTCAAAGCAGCTGTGTCAGCAGTGCAGGAGGTCATGCACAACACTGTCAGTGAAACCAGCCAGCCTTCCGGATGATTTAAAACAACGCTATGGGAATCCTCCCAACATCCAAACAAAAACAAGTCTAGAGCAACTATTTTAGTGTCAATGAAAGCATAATTCTTGTGCAAGTGACCTTGTGTGAATATACATTTAAAAGTAAATCTGCATTAGCGTAACATACCTAAATCTCTGACTGAACTGTCAACGGTCAAGTTGCATTGGGGGTAAAAAGCCTCCAGGGTTTGACATGAAGAATGCATGGGGAAAAAAAACTGCATCTTGAGTCTGACATTGTTTCAGGAGTGCAATGCTAAATTGGTGGATTAATCCTAATTTTTATTTTATTTTTGCATTCCAGCTTTTGTTCACATTTTGTGCAGTCACCTTATCTGATCTTTTGGATCAAACTCATAGTTTTGTTGAAGAATATCCTTAGTCACCCTGTCCCAATAATCACAAATCCCAATTTAACATTAATTATGAGCTTACTCTTTCCCACGCATGCACATGTGCAGACATTACAAAACACCTACAGACCAACTGATAGCATCTGTCATAAGATAATGTATCATGTTGCAGGAAAATAAGACATTTGATTCCATGGACATTCTCTGCACGTATAAGTGAAAGTTCCCATTTTTTCTGCAGGCAATGGGGCACATGGTAGGTTCAGATATCCAATTTGGGCCAACGGTTGCTGACAGGCTATTTTTAGCTCACTGATAAAAGATTCTCCTATCAGCTTAGATGACCACCTTTGAATTCAGAAAGCATTGCTTGTGTCCTTTAGACACAGCAGCAGCCATGACAGTAGCTCTCAAGGTCCAGAGATAAGCCTGTCCTGTTAATTTTTTGATTTGTTTACTATATTTCAGCCCAACACAGACATGACTTCAGCTGCAACATTAAGATAAAAACATTTGAATACGAATGGCTTTCTATAATGAGTGGTCCACTTATTGTTTTTTAACTTCAGTGTTTAGTAATTCTGTGTACAAAAATAAATCTTTTTAATTGTAAATATTCCTGCATCCATCTGGTCAAACGTTAGACCCCATTAGAAAAATCAGCCCTCCAACGTGTAAAACGTCTCAGTGATGCTTTGACAGTATGCCACTCTCTTGCTCTGCCTCTTCAAAACATTCACTTACATAAGGGGGCATTTTCAATCAGATTTTAATCAAGAAAAATATTATATGCTGTGCAACATTCAGCCGAGTACATTTTTTGATGGATTTATGAATGAAATTCCTTTAAACAGCCTCGCGTTTAGTTTTTATTTCTCTGCAGTTGACAAAAACCAAGTACATTTATTCAACATTTTTTCCGGACGATTTCAACACTTAGCTCTGTTGTTTGGAAAATTGGAGAGCTGTCAGAAGAGAGAAAAACAAACACAATCGGTGCTGCTTACAACGTGTCAGCACTAGCATTTTGGGGCATTTTAGGCCTTTAATTGACAGCAAAGGGTCAAACCCCGGCCCGCTGCCTTGAGGAGTAAGCCTCCAGTCACATTCTTCTGTAGAATAAGCACTTTTAGTTTTGCAGATTGTATATTTTTCTTGAACAGCCAGTGTAAACATGCACTGGATCTACAGTGATGTACCGTTGTTACAGAATGTGACCCAGTGGCCTTAACTGAGAGGGGTAAACAGCCCCACTTTTCCTCTTTTAGACTCCTTTTACCTTGTTAGAGGACTTTGAACACTGTGAAGCCGCTCATCATGTGTGTGCAAGCCTACCTCTTGAACCCCAATGTTATTGTGAAAGTCTGGTAATCCTGCCAGGCGTGTTAAGATTATTCTTTAAAAGAAAAGGGGGTTTCAAAAGATTGCGAGGAGGGGGGGTGCTAAACTGCAAACATCTGTATCTCAAAATGCTTGCATGTGTGATAATGGTAGGGTCAGGTCTTTGGATGCATTAAAAGAAGATAACGTAGAGACCCAGGGCAGAGAAGTGGACCCCATAATAATGTTTGCAGTATCGGTGCCGTCCCGCTGGTGACTTAAAAGACTAGTTTGACATTTTGTAAAACATATCTTTTTAGTTTACTTTATGAGAGTTCGATGAAAAAATCAATATCACTCTCCAATCTTTTTTGTTCAATATGAGGTTGGGGCCAGCTTGAGATGTGCTGGTAAAGCAGGGGGTTTTGTCACTTTTGATCAAAGCTAGGCTTGCTGTCCCCCCCTGTTAACCGTTCCCTGGCATATTTAACAGACAGATATGGGAGTGGTATCTTTTCATGTGACTCTCAAAAAGTCCTCCTTTAATCACCATCTTTGTTGGCACACACATTGTCATCCTCTCCACAAAATCTTCTGGATCATTCGATGCCAAATCATCAGCTTATGGAGGCACAAAGAAAGTCAGAGTAGGTTTTTGGACCCACAGTGCATCAATGTTCTGACAGTGCCACATGATATCTGATTTGGAGTGAGAAACCAGTGGACCAATGAAAAAAATGCCATTGCCTACTTTGCTGCCTCTGGATTGAGAATGTTCCCAAAAGTCAAGAGTGTTTAGTTCCGTAGTTCATGTTTCTTTAAGTGCAACACAAATTATTATAATTGTTACATTATAAAAGTGACTGACAACATTTGCCCCAACCTTACGTGAGCCATAGTCAAAGCAAGCCAAAGCATGGCAGATGGAGACCTCTGAGCGCCAAGTTCACATGGGAATCCAAACAGATGGACACATGAAGCGTAGCACCTGCTTTTGGCACCACACCTGAACACTCGCAGCAAGATTTGGAGTGGAAAAAATCACAGGGGAATTTAATCTTACAGGGTTACAAGGCTTTTATTAGCCAATGGAAGTTGAGTTTTTTCAATGTCTGGCATCTGACGTGTGTGCCAGCAGAGTCTCCACAAGTTCATGCTTGTCATTTAGCTATACTGTAAATTCATGAATACGACTTAAAATGTGACTTCCCTTAAATTTCTCTCAAAATGTCAACTAAATCCAGCACTTTGGGGAAAAATTGGTGGGCTTAACCTTGATGATGCATATGTATATATACATGTAACTCCCAGGCCTCTGGTAGAGGACCCAAGCTTGAGGATGACACATTCCACCCACAAGGGGTGAGAGGGGGATTTTTCTTTTTTTATCTATATATATAGATGTATGTATATATATACATACATATACATATATTTGATGTTGACAAACAAATGACTACTTCAAAAGTGGCTAAGGTGTGAAAAAGGTGCACTTTTCTGCTTCCCTTGGGATCTGATAAGGCTGTAATAATTAGCAATCAGCAGTAATTATCTCCAGGTGATGACATTTCTGGTGTTCCATAATTTCTTCCATTCTAATTTTTTTATTTTTTTTATTTATGCCTCGAAAAAAACTCCCCTTCAACCACCTCCCAATGAAGCATTTAAGAAAATCATGTTTCATAATCATGTTTCTGTTGGATTACTGAATGGAGTATATTGAGTGCTGGAAGTCTTCTTCAACTGACTTTTGTGTTGTTGCTTTTTTGACAAATACAAAAGTATTTGAACATGGCAAATCAGTATTTAATGGCTTGTAAGACATGTTATAAAGCAAATCTGTGAATATTATGACAATTATTGATTCCCAAAGAAGTCTCATGGGCTAAATGTTTTTGAGTCTCGTTGATAATGATGTTTGTCAGTCTTTAATCAAGTACAGATGGTAGTAGGCGGTGGTTGGCGCAGACAATATTCATAATCTGGATAAGAGGAGGTTCAGTCCATTTAATAACTGAATGAAACCTCGCACCTGCTGCCTGAGAAGACCTGAAAGAGCTCCTGACACTCCTTTAGAGTCTCAGTGCAGTGTGGATGCGGTGAATTGGGAGGTCACGAAAAAATGTCTGACTTCAATCTGCTGTGAAACCATGTTGAAATTAAATCACGGGTGCATTAACATCTGGGAATATGAAAATTTCATAGGGAATGATTGCACTTCAAGTTGCACCTGGTCTTGTAAAATGCACCCATATTTCAATTACTATATTTGACAAAGTTTGAACAGGATTAATTACAATAAAATTGAAGGTAACAGTTTTATATTTTGAGAAAAAGTACATGTGTGATGTCAATATTGATACCACTCTCACATTTGTGCAATTGTAAAGCTGGAGCCGGCAGCCAATTAGCTTAGCATTGGTAAACAGCTAGCCACCATAGTCTTTTAATATTTACAGTCTATGGTAGCCACAGATGACACGGTGTAATAAAAACATGATAGGCTCTTCAGAAGTGGTAATAATCTTTACTGGAGTTTCTGCCATAATCGACAAATACAGAGAGAGACATGTGGGGAGTTGAATGTCTTAATTAGCTTTGTAGCAACTCATTTTGCAATGGCTTAAATGAAATGGACGTTCATAAATATCAAAAAGTTAAAATGCTTTTTAAGAAACTAAACTTGATTGTCAATCCCTCCATTGAAACACACCAAAGGTACTGACCAGTCCCATTTTTTAATGTAGGCTAAACTCTGTGTTCACCAACATTAACCTCAGTTACTGCAGAGGTTACAGTGATATCTGTTAATCTACTTTGACTTGGAGCAGCCCAAATATCTACTGATACACAGGCAATTTGGAACAATTATTCTTAAAACTGCTGATTAGCTACTGCATCTGTGAGCCCAATGCTAATCTGCCTAAACCCCAACTGCCTGCCAAACAAACAATGCTTAATAAAGAAGTGGGTGTTTGCCAGGAGGCCATCAATGATGCTGGCTGCGCTGCTGTTGTTTTCTTTCTTTCAAAAAACTGGGTCTCATTCAGACATTAGTCCAACCAATCATACCTAAACTATGTTCATTAGCCAAAACAGCTGAGCTCAGTTCCATTCGGATTTTCTGGTCTAATTGAAATGTACGACTCGCCCCTTCCGGGAGAGCAACATTAGCAGGACGCGTCATGCTATTGTGTTGTAAAGACGTCCAGCTAAAGGGCTAATCCTCTCTCTCCTCAGAGCCACTTCATGACACCAGCTGTCATGTTTACTAAAACATCTTCTATAGGCATCCAGAGTGAAGCCTATGGGAAGTTTAAACAATCAAACCGAGAGATGCTCCTGCATGAGACTGTATGCAGCGGAGAGAATGCAGAATATTTGGGCCTATATAGCAAATATTGATAATGATGAACAAGAACGTTCTAATGTTTAGAATTTTACGACTTTTGATACATGTTCCAGTGAAAAGTATTGTATTATTTAATCTGTGAAAATGTTTTTATTTTATATTTAATGTTTTTTGTGCACTTTCCAAACTGACAAAATAACCCTTATGACATCACCAGGGTTCATCTTCTATAGTCTTGGGTTTCAGACTTGACATTTTTAACAGAACGCCTTCCCTACAAACTGGAGATGTTGGGTACATTAGACAGGGAGTGTCTAATGGAGGACGTTGTCAAGATGCATTATGGGAAATGTAGGATCCAGTGTTTTTGGCACACAACCCACAGGGACTAAAAGTTGGGCCATTTTTTAAATCCATCTCTTATGAGTTCCACACGTTTTATGGAAGTACACAATTGCTGCAGTAGATCTTTGAAGTTTTAAAATATATTTCTAAAATCATGCAATTCTTTGCACTTGGCAAGCTGGGGTCAAATACTGTTAAAAATAACACATAACAAATCAGTTAATCAAAATATGAAGGAGAAATATAGCAACAATGCTTTGACATTTCAATTGATATAAATATTTATTTTCTGAATTGGATTCATCATTATCTCAAACCAACCCTGGTGCAGTTGTTTCAGTGTTTGATTTGTCCTCTAATGCCTGCAGATGCTCTGTCTGAATGAACCTTCATCAGGGCACAGCTGAGAATAAAGTCGTTTAAACATATAAACATTTATACAAAACCATTTTAATCCACTGTGCATGCATGTGTACAAAATCCATAGTTTAAAAATCTATAGAGGCCAATCATGTTCCAGGTGATCTCAGCAGGATGAACCAATAAGAAAATGGAAATCTTAATAAAGCTCAAACAGTAGTTATCAATGAAACTTCCTTTTATTTCACAGGAGTCAACACACCACCGTACAATAGCAGGTCAATCTTAAATGAGAGAAAACAAAAGAGAGGCTCAGACTCCTCACTTCAGTGCTAAACAACACACTATGTACAAATGCCGTGGGCATCAGCCCCACATTCACTTGCAAATGTAAAAAACAACGCAGAAGAAATACATATTTACATAAATGTTTAATATAAACAAATAGACTACCTGTCTGCATTGCACTTGCCGATATCTGTGAGGTAAAAACTCATTGTGAGCACAACATTTCTACAGTTCAGTCACTCCGACCAGTGCTGTAAATAACGAGTTTATTACAGTGCGCCTGAGCAGCTTATCAGTCATTTTAAGAATACCTTGTGACCCATCACGATACTGGGGTTAACTTAAAGATACCCACTCCCCCTTAGTAGATGATCCTCCTCAATAAAGCACTGAACTGATGATCCAATATAATAAGAAATAAACAAAAACATCTGGAATAAACCACAGCACAGCGTATGCTCTCACTGAATCCTGTTTTATGGCAAAATGCAGCACCCATTATAATTCATTAGATCCACCTATCTAAAATGTAAGGGGTGATATTATTTAGCGAATTGGATCACCTCTTAGTCATTAAACTGTCCTATTGAGCATCTTGGCAAGAACATCGGTCCGGATGCCTCTTTTAAAAACTATGGCGTTCAAATACAACTCTGGTGATTTCGTCTGATGTTTTACTTCTCATACAAAACCGACCCATTATAAGGTGCAGTTCTTGCGCGTACCTTTCCCAAAAAGAAACCCACGCTCAGCTCAAGGAGTCAACGCCCGCGTCTGTCACCACCCTATCCACGATAGTTGTAATCCACCTCCACAAAAGTTTTATTTTTTTCCTTCACAGCTGTGATTCAGGATGAGAAAGCTTTGTGGTCCCCGCCAGGCTGCTGTCACTGTTGTCCAAACCGGCACAATCCGACCACAGCCCCAATGTGCCTGGCTCCAGAGCAGTAACCAATCCACCAGAGCACCGGGACAGGTCGCAGGAGCTTATGTGCAGCCTGCGGTCGGCTTGCCTCGGGCAGCACAGTAGCCTCTTAAAGGCCTTCCTGAAGTCCGGGCTTCGGCAGTAAATGATGGGGTTAAACGCCGAGTTCACATACCCAAGCCAGTTTAGGAACACGAAAAGCTCCTTGTCCACCACCTCTGCGCAAAACACACGCACCACATTGACTATGAAGAAGGGCAGCCAGCACAGGGTGAACGTTCCCATTATGATGCCAAGCGTTTTGAGGGCCTTCTGCTCCCTGAGTGCCAGGATTTTAGACGGCCTCTTCTTGTATTTGGAGGTCAGTACGCTTAAATTGTTGTGAAACCTGCCCTCACACTTGTCGATCTTCCTCAGCTGCTTCTTTGCCTCTCTATAAACTCGGGCGTAAACAAATATCATGACCAATAGAGGAATGTAAAAAGATATAATAGATGAGGAGATGGCATATGCCCTGTTGGTGACAAAGTCGCAACATTCAGGGTCCTCGTAGCAGGCTGTGTCCACACTGTCACGGGACCAGTGCATCAGGATAGGGAGGAAGGAGACCAGCGAGGAGATGGCCCAGACTGCGCACACCACCGTTTTGGCCCGAGCTTTGGTTAACAAGCTTTGGTAGCGGAAAGGGGAGGTGATGGCCACGTACCTGTCTATGGCTATAACGCACAGGGTCTCGATGCTGGCGGTGACGCACAGGACATCCACGGAGATCCAAAACTCACAAAAAAAGGAGCCGTACTGCCACGAGCCACGCACCTCGAGCGCGGCACCAAACGGCACCACCAGCAGCCCCATGATGAGGTCCGCGCTCGCCAGAGACACAATGAACACATTGGTGAGCGTCTGCAGTCTCTGCGTTTTGGCTATGGCCAAAATGACCAGGATATTCCCGAACACGATAGAAAGGACGATCAAACCCATCACCAGGCTCATCCCCGCCATCCACTGCTCGGACGCGGCTGTAGCGGAGTCAGGGGTGTCCGACGCCTCGCTCCCCGAGCCATTCAAGAAATTCACCGGCGAAGACGCGCCACCGTCCCCCATGACGGGCTGCTGCGCTGTGTGCGGGACCAGGTCGAGTTCATCAAGGCAGTGCAAGGCAGCCTTTCCAGTGTGTCGCAGGCGCACGAGCCACAGCTCTTCTCCCGTTGCGCGCCAACTCCATCTGGAGTTCTACCTCTCTCGCCCTCAGCTTGCGCGAGCTGTTGCACCGGCCGGGCACAGCCAAGCGGTGACATCACTGCTCCTCAGGACCAATCAACGTAGCTCAGCGGACACGTTTTCCAAACATTGAAGGTTAGGCAAACTATTGATGCATCCAGGTTGTTAAAAACAACGTAAAACATACATTTACCTTTAGGATAAGAGTTAAGAATTAAAGGTTTCTTTGTTTTCATCCAGATGTCAACTAACTGAACAAACAGGCCGAGGAAGCGTGCACTGACTGACAGACAGCCTCACGTCGCCCATAGTTAATAAACAACCCAAGAAGACGTGAAAGCTGAAGAAACAATAGTTGGGACATTGTGTTACATTCAAGCAAAACTTTAAAAGAAGCTATGGAGAAGGGATTGAAAAGATGGCACAGTGCTGATTCGGTCAAATTGAGATCCTCAAGAAACAACATGACATATCATTATTACATGTACTTTCATTTGTTTGTTCACGCAGAAAGGAAATTGTTTTGAAATGAAAGCAGCCTCCATGTGTGTTGCAATTTAGAAGGATTATTTTATCATTTTATTTCCTGGAATAGGGATATGATAAGAATTCCGTTGGGAAATCACTGTAATTTCATTTGATAAATATTCTGGATGTTATGCTGATTTATGTTAGGCCTACTGAACTGTGAAAGTTCAATGACGTCATAAGCTAGCACAGTAGCCTGGGACAGAGCTGAGCCAAGGGAAGTGAACGTAGGCCATGTTGTGTTTTTTCGTGTTCAAAATATTTTCCAACTGAACTGGCAAAATAAAGTTGGAAAAGAGAAGACGAGTCTGTTTTAGGTGGACAACATGTGCACATGTCCCGTGAGTGTCAGACAGCCTTTCTGAGTCTACAAGATGAAAGACAAGACTTTAAAAAATGAACACAGGGACCGACACCCTGATGTTAAGACAGTGAAGTGAAAGCATTTGCACCGGCCAAAAGACTGCAGAAGATTACCACCAACATTGATAACTGTCCTGTTATCAAATGGAAAAGGTACACATCAGCGAGAGGGATTTTCACAACTTGGAAACCTCAAATTTGTTCTTATTAATGGCCTACAACTGGTCTGTATAGTATTATTAATTTTCCATTTATTCAATTCATAAAACTAATAGTTACAACTTATAAACACTCCATAAAGGGCTTATCAGAAAGTGTGTCATACAGTTGGTTCACCTAAATTATAAAAAAACAACAACACTGAATTCATGTCTTCTTTTACTTTTTTGGGAGTTTGGGACATTGCACAACTTAAACGTGGTGGGTATAATAGCCCATTCAAATTTGACTATGTTTAGTCCAACAGAAAACTATTTTCCTACACACTTGTCTACTAGGTGTGTATTACTGGGGACAACACTTAGGCCAAGAAAAGTAGCATTAAAATAATGAAGAAATCGCCATATTTCCCAAAAACATTTTATTCCTTGTAGTGAAGGAAATTCAATATACAGACTTCATTTTTCGTTTATAGGGTTGCCTCGTGATGATTTGTTTGGTCTCAGTATTTCCATTGCCCTGCACATGTCCACTGGTGCATTCACAGGATTTGTTGGGTAGAAGGTCCTTCCAATGAAAACTGTTCCCTGTGAGTTCTGTGGAATTAGCCAGAGTAACAGGGACAGAAAAAACAAACCAAAACTATCTGCATGCTCATGTACCACTAGAGGAGAAGCAGAACTAATGTTTCTATAAAAGCTGTTAACTCGGAAACACTGGCTTCAAACCCTTGAAGCAATTTTTCAACTGTGCCGGTGTATTGAAGTATTGTACTGTATATTGCCATACTTTCATATTTTTGTGTAACTGCTCCATCACTTCAACAAATATACGCTTAGCAAAGTGCTCTCGACACACTGAGCAGCAGCAGTAACCTCCCACATGCTGCATGTTCATGCAAGTTTAGTCGGAATAAAGGGAGGCATAGGTTAAACTTGAATTAGCGACTTGACTTCTGGTTTCAATGCCCGTGTCAAACTAAACGTCAAAGTTGATTTCATCATCTGAAGAGATGCCTTCCTGTTGAGTGATGGAGCTTAAGCTTCTGAGCAGAGGTGAGAAGCAGAGGCAGACAGACTGCTGTGTGTTCAGGTAAACATTTCCAGCAGCTCTGTTCATCATAAACCTTTTCCTCCTACTGTTTACAGTCCTCCTTCCCTGTTCCACAGGCTGGAAATATGCTAATAATATTTTATCTCCAACACAGATATGATCTTAATGGAGCCCACTCAGCCACAATGAAGAGTGAATACATTTTTCTGTAATGAAAACAACGTCTAAACTGTGATTTTCCACTTCACTAAACCTCCATATGCTTTTTACTTTCAAAGAAACAGCCGGCCAACATAATCGTTTTCCTTTTAACGAGCAATTAATTGTAGAGAGCTCAGTAACAATTAACCAGTGTCAGCTTCATGCATCATATGAGTGTCATAAGAGGCACAGGATTTACACGCCATTTAAAAAAAGCTTTTAAAAAGCCTTTTGTTGGTCGTCAAAAGCAGCTGTGGGCGATTGGAGGCTCTTATCTGATCAATACAGAATCCTCATGGCTCACTTGTGCTTCCTTTAAAAAATAATATTAATTTGTTATATCACATATTAGCATACTCCTTGGTGATGTTTCTAGTCTGGCACATGTTAATTGAGACTGTGTCCATGTGTGTGAGTGGCCTTTGGCAGGGAAGGCAGCAGCTAGAGGCACACAGGGTTAATGATGCTGCCAGAACGACGGCGAGGGAAGCAGCTGAGAGGGGACGGAGGGATAAGAGAGTGGGCAAAGATAAAAAAGGAGGGAGAGAGGAGGAGGAGGTGATGGTGGAGAACCCCATTAATAGCTCCTCTTCTGTTTCTCGCTCTTTGTCATGACTTTTTAAGTATTTATCTCATCCATTGCCACATTTATCCTCTCGTAGTTTTTCACACGTTATCATGTCAGATTAGTAATTTATCCATGGGATCTGGTCAGAATCCTTCCAGATGCAGTTAACCACAACTTCTCTGGATTGAGCTGAGAAATATCTGTTTCTCTGTTTCTATTTTTCATTTGTCAATGAATCCTATGAAAAGACAAAACAACCAATGAATTGATGCTACCATTGTCTGTGAAGCCTGAGCCTGACAAACAGTGCTGCCACTGTAATTTACTTTGAGTCATTCATATCCTGGTCCTGCTGCCCACTACCACTTAAAATAATCACCAACAAGTGCACTATTTCCTCCTGTTTGACTCAGATTTGGTAAACACCACAGTGGTTTGAGAAATTATTCAGCCTTTTTAAACAAATGTTTTCAAAGATTTACATCTTCAGTGGAAAACAATGAGCTTGGGGCTGAGTGCCACAGACAGCATCACTCTTATATTTGAAGATTATTAATTGATGACCATATTTTCCTACCCCTTTTTTTACATGAACAATATGATTTGAGTTGCTCTGTGTTGCGGATGATCTCTTTTGTTTTTGTTATCGCTTATACGTTTTACATTGTGTTTGTATTTGTATTTTTTTAACATGTTCAATACATTTACTATATAAAAGAAAAGACAATAAGGTGTTTTCAATGGTGACATTGAACATTTGAACATGTGTGTGTGCCTTCTCTGGAAAATGTTAACAAACCCTGCTTTAAAAAATCTGATCTCAGCTGTTTCCTTTTTCTATCATTGGGTTTTGGCTTTGATACCGAGGGCAGCGCCTTACAGTCATTCGGCATTTTAGCAGGAGCGAAAAACAAAGCCAGATGTACGTACAGGCCGTAATGTTTCCTGGTACCTCATGAGGTGGATGAAACTTTCCTTGGAGTTCAAAGGTGTCACGTGATCACTTTTAATGACATGCATATTACTCGTACAAGACTTAGAAACCTACACAATGCTGCTTTTTTCACTTGTATTTGTAAAGCCATTGTGTACAACTTCATGACCAAAACCTTGTTAAAAGCAGTCATTACATTGAGACAAATCTGCATATATTAGGGCAATGTGCTGCTTCTGGTGGAAGAAAAGACACAATGAAAGGTATTTTCTGTATGTTGTAAACAGGAAGTCTGGCCTCTGAGATCAGCTCACATAACCGGGCATTAGGAAAAATTCATGAGGGAGCTACCTCATTAGTGAAGCTTTTTTTATAATATCTCACACAGCAGAGCTGCTTTAAATGTATCACTGTATTAAGTGGAGTTATGCTAAGTGACCCGATTCTGATAGGCTGAAAAAAATGTACATCAAGTTACAGCAATGGTCATTGAAGGAAACCCAACCTGCACACACACAGGCTAAACGTGATAAAAAAAAGTTTTGTTAGTTCACTCTGTTACAGCTTCAAGTGCTGCACTAAGAGAAAAGAAGAAATCAGGTGAAAGTTGGTGAACAATATCAAGAAATTTAATGCCCACCAGTTCAAGCTCTTTACTGTTCAGTAGAAAATGGGAAAACAAAGCTGAGCAGTTCCTTTGAAATAGATAACTTGTGGGAAAAAAACATTTCTCCCACTACAGAAAAATATTATTGCTTTTGATGCAGTTTAAATGTCAAAACATTCCCACCATCCACGGTGTAACACCCCTTTTTGCGAGGCACTTCCTGGGGCCGAGCGATCTAGACCTAATAAAAACAGTCTTACAATCACAATTATGTCTTGAGAAATGACAGCAATGATAATCAAAACACTCTCAGACCCATTTCTGACAACAGCTCATGACTTGTGAAAACCAATGACAAGAACACATAAATATATTAATTGTATGTTACACAACAACATGAACAGTGCATTACAGTTATGCATTATTAGAGCATATTTTACATATGTTCCCTGTGTTGAGATAGTAAAGAAAAATGTAAATTCATTATCCCTCAGAGCGCACAAGTATAAGTCACTCGGTCATCAGTTTATAAGTGGTTGCCTCCCCTTATCAAAAACAGGCCCTTTATTCACTACAGATAAAAGCAATATTTTGTGGTCTAACTCAAAAAGGGCTCCTTGTGTTGTGAATAATCATAATCAAAAGTATAATCAGTGATAGGGGGAGCTGAGACACAGAACAAAGCATTAAGTTGTGAGTGTGAACTTTGTAAACAACTTAAGACTGCTCGGCATGTGGTGGGGAAACACATGTAGACAATTATTTATCAGAGTTCCGGTAGTGCACCTAAAAGCACAACCACCTGTATATGTATATATTATTTAAAAAGAAAAGAAATTTAAAGAGAAGATGGGATTTAATACTGGCGTGTTTCTAACATATTATTGATCATAAGAATCGGGGTCTCTGCATAGATAACTTCTCCTCATCCTCTCAAGACTTAAGTTTCGATAAGATATGATATGAACATTTTAAAGAAATGTTATTCGAGCAAAGGCAGAATAAATCTCTGAAAAAAATATGTAAATTCTTATTGGGCTGGAAGAACAGTTTCAAACACAAATAGAAGGCCTAAACTTATTTTTCAAAAGCAGAAATTGTAACAATAATTACTTCTGGTGGGTGAAAAAGGGATTTTGTGGTTTCTGCTTCTACTTTGTTTTCAATATTTTTAATCCTCCAACACATCATTAAATGATAGAAAATCTGTTTGTCTATCAAATGTTGACCCCATCATCACCACCTGTCAATTAGAAGTTTCTTAATAAATCCACAGAATAATTTTTTTCTGAATTATAGCACTGTTTTATTTATAAGGTAACTGATTGGAAACAAGACTACTGGGGTCAGCTTTCTTACAGGTAATCAGCCTGTTCTTGTAGGAATGTGTTGCATACTGTAAATATATCATCATATAGATATGGATTTTTAGGCTGGAGTTTTATTTGCCTCAGCCTTTATAACATACCTAGATGTAACTATTTGTATTCTTATCAATAACTGTCACTCACACTCAAGAGTATTAAGCACTGATGCATTATGTTTTTTGAAAAGGGCTTCTGAGTAGTTTGAAATGAAATTCCCCTGAAAATCAGGTTTATATGAATTGCTTTTTGTCCAAATGACTGTCAGAGACAATCTTTGTTTTCTTCTTCAAGAAGTATGAACAAAACAGGAGCTGGGGTGATAGCTGGGCTGCAAAGTAAAACTGACAGAAAGTGTAGATTCTGTGACTAAGACAGGTACGAGGTTTTAGAAGGCGTGAGCAAACGCCACAGTGATTTCTTCCTCTCCATGATTGGCACTTATTTGAAGAGGCTGGGTGAAGGAGACTGCTTTCATCATACAAGATTTACTTGTTTCCATACAGTAATACAGCCATACACCCAAAGTGAGGCTTGGATTGCTGTTTAAGTCCTTTATAACAGCTGGAAGTTTGGCTGATATGGAGAGGGGCTTCGACAGATCCACAATGTCACCAGTGATCACCGGACTTTCTAGCAGCCATTCGTTACCTAAAAACAGGAAACAGAATTTTGTCAAAATCAGGGACAAAGGGACAAAATCAACAGTCTGATACAATCTGGCTAGTAAAGAAACAGATCACGTCCACAAAACTGTGGCAGGGGTTGTTAGAGCTACATGCTAACATGTTCCACAAAGACAATGCTAACATGCTCATGTAAAGCAGATATAATGTTTACCATGCTCACCATCCTAGTAGCATGCAAACATTTGCAGAGAAACGGACAATGAGAAGGATGACCGCCACCCACTACACAGCACGTTCTTTCAACAGAGAAGCATGTTCACTGGCAGACTTCTCAACAGACAGGTTAAGAAGGTCGCTTGTTCCGAGGGCCATCCAGCTCTTCAATACCACACAAGGGGGGAGAAGAGAAATGGACTTTTCAGCGTGAGCCTGTCTCTCTCAGCCCCCACCATTATACTTTGTCTACTGTACAACTGTCTTATGGGCTATATTAGCCCTCTTACACAATCTGGACTGTGGTCATAACATCTACATCTTTCATCTTATAACTTATTTCCTGTTATATATTGTTCTTATTCAATGAGTCAGTTTATAAGTTATCTAGGTAATAGTTATTAGTCATAGTTAATATTTAGTTATGATCTACTGCACTGTTCTATCCATGCACTGTTCATCATTGCACACAATCGCAAAAAATAGTACCTTACCTTATCATGGTCATTTGTATTTCTGTAAGTGATTCTTATTCTTATTCTTATATTTTATGTATGTGTGTCTCCAATTTATGTGTATATGTGTTTGTTGTTTTATGGTTGTCTTGCTGCTGGATGCCTAAGATTTCCTTCGGGATGAATGAATGAATGAATGAATGAATGAATCTATCTATCTATCTATCTATCTATCTATCTATCTATCTATCTATCCAACTAGTACTAAACATAAACTAAAAGTATTTGACAAAGTCAAATGTTGACCTGATAATGGCCCTTAAGGAAAAGTTTGAAAGGCCACTACAGTCCTGAGGATACATCCTATAGGGACCATGAATGTCTCAACAAAATGTCATGGCAATCCATCCAGTAGTTGTTGAGATATTTCACTCCGCACCAAAGTGGAGGACCAACCAACTGGCCGACACGGCAAACAAAAGATCAATCTTCAGTTTGGAGCCAGATCAGTCCTAATGTGTCATGTTGTGAAAGCTTCTTTTTATGAATGTGACTTTATGTAAATATCTGTCTGACTTCAAAATTAATGGTTGAATGCAGCAAGGTGCACCCTGTATACTAGATTGGTCCAAGTCTAAGTATTGCTAAATGGAGTCCTCTGCAATACTGCCCTCTAATAAAAATCTGTTTCCTCCCACTGAATCAGATGGAGTGAGGGTGAGGACATGAATTTGCTGAGACATGGGGGATATTTTTAGAAGCAAATACACATCTTAAGAGACGTGACCGCTGAATGATAAATGAAAGTTGAAAAGGAAAGGCTAGAACTTCGACTCTGAGAAAATGTTATGCCAGAGAGACTGTCAAATCCATGCAAGCGGTGATTAATGAAGCTGATGCCTAACATGAGGTCCCAGGGTAGCCATTTCTAAAAAAGCCACTAAAAAAAACAATTTAAATCTGCCGTGCACTTCTAACTTGATCCATTAACATTCCTGCCTCTGCTCTGATCAGATCAGCATAAGTCTAGACTGGGTATAATCGGACAGTGGAGGATCACGTAACATAGCCTGGTAGCTAATTATGTAAACCAAGGCATGCCATCTTATCGAAATGTTCCAAAAATAGCTTGCTGGTATCGCTGACTGCATGCTGCATAGTTTAGAACGATGGAAACACTATTGTTCCAAACCTAATGAATGGACCATCACCATTACTACCATGAAGATCAAATCAATTCACACTCTATTGTAATGTTAGAGTACTGTTGCTTAAATTTGAGAACATGTAAAAAAATTAAAAAAACATTTTGAATTGTATCTAGCAGTATAAACCATACATTAAATTGCTCATGCCATGTATATCCTCACTGGTGCTTTAAAAGAGTTAAGAACTTTAAATCCCAGGTTCAGTCCATCCATCCATCTTTGTCTGCTTATCTGGTATCGGGTTGCGGGGGGAGCAGCTCCAGCAGGGGACCCCCAAACTTCCCTTTCCCGAGCCACATTTACCAGCTTTGACTGGGGGATCGCGAGGCGTTCCCAGGCCAGGTTGGAGATACAATCCCTCCACCTAGTCCTGGGTCTTCTAGCTATGATAAAATATGAACTGAGAAGCCTTCTACTAAGAATTTTGAGTGTTGAATATGCCACCTTTATCACTGTACTGCGTCTGTGCCATGTGACAATGGAAAACCTGACAGGCGTAGCAACAGTAACAGGGCGAGGCTTAGTCAATTTTTAATGGTGCCTTACACCGAAATTAAGTCCAATGTACTTATAGGATAAATCTCAATGAAACATTTAAATGCATGACATTGGTAACAATGGCTCAAGTTTTTCTTACCCTCAGCTGAGAGAGCCCAGCAGCTGGGGGCCTCCTCGGTGAGTTTGGTTCCTTCTGGAAGTGAAAGGGTGAGCGACATGACGAGAGTCTGGCCTGCTGACACCGACACTGGTGGCATTTCTTTCCTGGCAGCTGATTTGGGCAGTGTGGGGGCTTTGGCAGGACCCGAATGCTTTGAAGGTACTGAGTCTGTGCAGTCTGTGGAAATGGGGAACTGTACAGGAGAGAGATTTAGATGTTACTGATTAAAGAGGAGCAATGAGAAAGCTATCGCAATGTCTTTCTTTGTAACCTTTTATCCAAACTCATATAGCTTTCAGGATAGATTCATTGCACAAGCATGGACAACTTTTCTTACACACATACACACACACACACACATACATGTCTCACCAGTGAAACAGTCTTGGAGGACAGGTCCAACACTTTGACTTGGTGGTTGTTGGTATCGGCCACATAGAGAAGTTTGCCGCTGTCACCAACGCAGATTCCCCCCGGTTCATTGAAGCAGGATTTGTGAAATTCAGGGCCCAGAGTGTCTCCAGCCACTCCAGTCCCTGCTAATGTGCCACACTGCTTAACCTTTGGATCCACCACCTTGATCTGAAGACAATTAGAACATAGATACAATCAAACAAAAAGGTCAGTTCCTCTATGTTCCCTGTTTGGCTTTTAGATCAAAAAGAGATAAATGCTTTGTGTATCCACTCAACAACCTGAAGCAACCCATTATGACAATAGGAAAATTAAATGTGAGCATGCTACAGCTTTAAACTACAGCCTTGTGACATGCAACGGTTACCTTGTGGTTGTAGGAGTCGGCTACATAGAGGAGGCTTTGTTCAGGAGCCCAGGCAACACCGAGAGGATGCTGCAGCTTGGCGTCCACCCCTTTCCCGTCTACATCCCCGAAAGCAAAAAGGTTCTGGATCAGGAGAAGATATGAAAACTTGTATGAATGCCAAACTGCAACTCCTATGTCTAAGCTTAATTTAGGTAAAGAACAGAATATCCAGTCTAATTTTGTGAACCACCTCCAATGCAATTTAAATTTTCTGCAAAGAGAAGAAAAGGGAGCTTTAAAGGGAGCTTAAAGGGAGAACTATTAAGATAAGGGACTTTTCTGATGAAAATCCATGCCGAAGCCTTTCCCACTGTAAATGATAAGTTTTAATTTGACACTTGAAATAAAAACATAGAAGCAACACTGGCTTCATTATTTTGAAGGTTTCTGAATAATTCATACAGGTAAAGTAACACAAGAATTAAAATGGCACATTTTTGAGAAACACCAAAAAGATCTTAAAACCGCATTAGTTACTGTGCTAAAAAAAAGAACACTAATATTGAACATTGAAATTACATATTACAAATGGGAAAATTCATGTCGTTTTTCCTGAAAGTGACAAAAACCTAATTAACAGTTCTTAGTGCTAAAGATTGTTTAACAGCAACATGACCCAAACATATGAATTACTATTACGGCGAACAATATTATCAAAAACCAATTTCCTAGGAAATTGAGAATAATTAAAATAAACAGATTTTCACTCTGTATTACTCAGCTGAATAAATGAAAACTAATGAGACAATCTTATAAAAGGTCTCATGACTCTCCGCAGCGACAGAGTTCATTACATAAACTGAGAAGGCGATTGCCGCCTACCTTGCTTCATCGACACTGACATACACTTACCAGCCACTTTATAAGGTACACCTGTTCAACGGTGCGTTAACTCAAATATCTAATAAGCACATTAGGAGGCAGCAACTCAATGCATTTAGGCATATGAACAGTCAAGACCATCTGCTACAAATCAAGCATTAGAATGGGGAAGAAAGGTGGTTTTTAACAAGCTTGTTTGAGTATTTCAAAAAATTGCTGATCTCCTGGGATTTTCACACACACACAACCACCCCGAGGGTTTATAGAGAATGGAAAGGGAAAATATCCAGTGAGCAGCAGTTCTCCGGGTAAACATGCCTTGTGGATCAATATTTCCTATCTGTAGAAAATAGATGGCCCTGAAACCCTGTGATTGCCTAGAAGTGATCCAAAGCTTTGTGCAGTATTTTTGTTTATAATTGTCAAAGTGTTTTCTGTGCTGGAGATGTAGTAGTGCAGGTTTTACAGTGTGCTGTTTGATGGATCGGGGCAGTGCTCGGTACAGGACATATTATCATTGACGATACTGCAGGAAAGGTCATTCCGTTCTTGCAGTCTGCTTTTTGATTTAGTACCTATTTTTCAAACTGTTGCTCATTGTCTTAAATATTATTAGAAAATATTTTCTCCTTTTACAGAAACACTAAAATGGACCAAAAATTAGCGTAACTGTGAATAAGAGAATTTATGCATTAAAAAATTAACCAAAGAGGAAAACTTCATCAAAGCCACTTGGGATTCACTCCGTAGTAGAAAGAAAAAGTAGAAAATAATGTTAAGAAATCCAATCATCCAAATATAAATGAATCCACCATCTAGTCATCCATCTAACAGCCATTGCACACTCACCAGTGGGTCTCTCTCTCCCCCGACCAGCAACTTGACGGCTCCGTCCTTCAGTGCCACTGAGCGGATGGTGCTGCTTTCACTATCGGCCACGTACAGGCAGCCCCAGGGCTCCTCTGTGGCTAAAGCCAGGCCTGAAGGCTGAGCAAAGCCAGCCTTTTGGGGGTAGGAGTTGTTTCTGTTCTCCTCGTTGCCACTGCCTGCCCATCGCACACACATCCCCGCCTTGGACTCGCTGTTTACGTTGTAAAATAGAAGACAAAAGACAAAACAGACAATACAATGCTGGATTGGTAGAGTTCATATGACCTTTTTATCAGTTCTTTGGTGGCTTAGAAGGGTGGATGCAGCTAAGTGGTTGTGGTGGTTCTGTCTACATGGTCTCTCACCTTCCTTTGGGCAGTTTCCCATCTGCTAGGAACAAAGCCCAGATCTGGTGGGTCCCCGCCATGGCTATCCACAGCACGTTATCTTCAGCACCGCCTACACATACAAATAAAACGCACACACAAGCGCACACAAAAACACACTCTTTGAATTGAGACCCAGGAAACTTGTGTCAGGGCTTTTGGCGGTCTATCAGTCACCAGAGGTGGTGCTAATATTTGTCCTATCAGGTATAGGGTCCTTTTAGATATTTATGGGATGTTTACTTTAAGCTATAATTTTCTTATAAAGATAACAATGGCTAAATAAATAAATGTAATTAAATATCTCTACTGATTGAAAACGAGTTTTGTGGGGAAATTACAATTTATGAGTTGTTTGTTGAAGGCTGCCAGAAAATAGTCAGAAATACTGCTATGCAGCTTGGGACTACCGCCTGTCCATCAAAGACCACATGTAGCACCTCCGCAGAGACAATACTGTCACCGAAAAACAACCGTTATCAACAAACAGTATCTTGGTTGTATTTTTAATGCGGCACAGAGCTCAGAGTTTGTTGATCACATCTGGTGGACTGTCAGGCACATCTGACAACTCTGGCACCTGCCTCACAGCATCAGTGTCACTGTAGTACTTTACAGTTCAAAAGTTGCAGGGTCATCTTGATTTGGTCAATTCGATTATTCATACGCATGGTGAATAAATAATGAATATTCAATGAGTGTTGTGGTTGTACTCTCAGAGGACAACGTTAGTGGAGTTAAAGGTCTGACATCACATCCTCAGACCATGTGGTGATGTGCAAACCAGTAAGTCGTGTCATCCATCAAGTTGTGCAGAAAAGATGACTATGACCGATTACCTCTTGCTTCCAGGCAGGTGTGCAATGAGGAAATAATTGCGCTAATGGCCCTTGAAATTCTTAAAGTTAATATATTACAATCGCACGACTATGATTAAACACCATGCCTGTAAAATGTAAACTGATTGTTGATGAGTACAGTCAATACGATGGGCAGAGTACACAACTCCAGGTGTTCACACACTCCATTTTACATAACTACTACTACTCAAGTGTCAGCTCTTAAAACACCTCAGACTTGAAGAACCGCCTAATAGTACACAATGTTAACTTGAGGCATGAAAGTTGTAAGAAAAACAGGTGAAGTCCTCTCCAATTTGAAACATTATTTGTAGTAATTGTTAATAAAAGGTATTCATTTGTTACCTTTTAAAACTGTACTTTGAACAAATAAATAACTCACTAATAAGGCCACATAGTATGCTCCTAAAGTGATGAACGCAAAGAAATAACTACAAAATGCTGGAATAATATTTAACTTAATGATTAAAAATAAATAACGCTAACGCTTCTATTAAACATTTCTAAATGATACCAACCTGGAAAGAAAATACATATAGTATGTAAATGTAAATCTGCGGCAAGCTTATATTTTATTTACTCTGGCAGTTACAAACACCCATTTTTGAATTGGCCTGCCGATGTCAGGCTAATGGCATCTTTGTCTATGACAACAATTCTTGAATCTTCCTGTCCACAGGTAACAAGGCCTGATGGCAACACAACACATACACACACATTTAGAGAGACAAAGGGTCTTAGTGATTCAAAAGCTGAGTTAAAAAAGCTTTCTGCTTTGATGAAAAAAGGAACTCAGTGAGAAATATTTAAAAAAAAGAAGAAAAAAAAGACTAATAATAAAGAAACTCTGAAAGCCCATGGCAAAAAATAATCAAAGCAAAGCATTTAGAGAGACTGAGCTTTGATTTTAAAGTGGAGGTCTTGAATTACTTTGAGAATATGAAAGACCTTGTCAGGTACTTTACAGTAGTTTGTGACTTGCATAGTTTTGACTTATTATTTTATTTCTGTCCTCGAAATGATTCAGTACCTAAAAAAAGGGATTTTTAACAACAATGTTTATGGCTGTATAAATACATATGCTAATCACAATGTAAATAAATTATGAAGGGCAACTCATATAAAGTGTAATCCATTGCAACGGATCGGGGCCTCCACTTTGACCAGAAGAGCTGTGTTGTTCTTGTAAAGCTTGTAAGCTATAATATTTTCTGTATTTGTCCTTTTGTTTTACTCAAGAAAATATTGTCAAGTATCTGTGTATGCTTTTAGTGCACTCTAATCTAATTATGTTCTACAAATGCGAGTTGTAAACAATCTGTCCGAAGGTGTGATATCACACCAGAATTAGCACCCCAGTCTGTATGTAGTCGCTTTCTGTTGTTTTTTTACACCTTCGCCACATTCTAACTGAACTATGACCTGTAAAATGGTGAGACCCAAAGATACTCAAGCAATCTGAGATGAGACTGTTGGACTGACCCCTCTCTCAAGAATTATTGATTGTATAGCAGCATGCAGAAAGCAAACAACAGACGATAGGAACAAAGGAAGGCACAGAGGGGAAATACAATGTTGTAAATGTTGTTCTTCAAGTTGTGATCTGACAGCCCCACAAGACTCACCGGCAGTGCCAAGAGTCACATCCCAAGGAGAGCTGATAGGCTGCTGAGGTCCCATGGACCCACCCTCTTTGTCTGTGCCTTGAGCTCCTACTCCGGCTAGAGTGCTGACTCTTCCCTCTAACAGGTCTATCTGAAACAGACATAAATATACAAATAAAGTGAGGTCAATTTTATTAATTATTTTTATTATTTTATTGTTTCAAAGGATAGTTTGGGACCCTACCTTTCGGATCAGGTGGTTTTCTGTGTCGGCCACATATACGGTATCCCCTTTAATAGCCACACCCTGGGGTGAGTTAAAGGAAGCTTGGGACAAGTTGCCATCTTGTCTCCCAGTTTTAGGCCCTGGGAAAGAAGTAATAATCCAATTAAAATTGTGCATGTGTGGGTTTTGAGCTGGTGCCCATGTACAGAGGTTTGCTCCTCGACTCCGACCTCCGGCCCTTTGCTGCCCCCCCCCCTTTCATTTCTTCAGCTGTCCTGTCAATATGGGCTTAAAAATGGCCAAAAATAATCTTTAAATTAAAAAAAAAATACACATCTTGATACTCAGCACGTTCAGGTACGTTTATCTGTAGTCCTCAAAGTCTTTGACATTGAAAGGTTATTACTAAGCAACAGCAGTTTTAATTGTTCCTCACATATTCCATTCCATTATCTTCCCTGCCTAAACATTTGGTAGAAAAAAAAGACATGATGGATGATTTTAGGATTACTTATGCAAAGGATACGTAAAGGAATACTTGCCCATTTACAGCTGGAGTATGGGTGGCCTTTCACTTCTGCAAGCGGACTTACATTTGAGACGGAGGAATTTTATTCTAATGCGCTAATACTGCGACAAATTTGGATGATGTGATACAGAACAAAAGCATTTTTTTTCTGTCCTCATAAATATCGTCTTTAAATTAGCTTGATGTTTTGAACTTCTTATGCAAATATAAATGTATACATTTCTCATACTGTGTGTGGATAGGGATGAGTGGAGTCAACCTACAAAAATAATACTAATCCTGCATTTCTTTCCCTCATGGTCCACACTTCAGTGTCAGTGCCAGTTCACAGCGTCTACTAGTCCCTGCGGTTGCCAACCGCTCTGTTGGGCCGGAGACAACATAATCTACCATGTAGCTCCTCTGAGGGCAGTTAGGGGACTGAGTAATTTAGTATTTTGTAATTAATGTCAATGATGCTTAAATATCATTGTATAATGTGCAGATGTAAAAAGCAACAACAAAACTTTATTTTTTTCTCAGACATGTGCAATTTGAACCTTTATATATTGCATATCACCATCCTGTTCCCTACTTCTTACCTCCTATAACATGTAAAAGCTGTCCAGTTAATGACACAACCACAATTCGGTGATGCCCAGTGTCTGCTATGGCCAGTCTTTTCTTGCTGCTGTCTACGGCCACCTTCCCAGGAAAAGACAGGACGCTGGGTGGCAGGGAGTCTCGGTACAGCTTGATCCCCACTGTGTGTGTCTTCAGCAGACCTTGCTCCCCGTAGTGACGGAGGGCGTTGTCAGTAAAAAGCACCAGCCTGTCGCGGTGGCCTTCGCCCACCAGGGAGAAGAGCAGGTTGCCACGTGGACCCAGTAAGACCAGTGTAGGCCAGCAGGACACCTCCAGTTCATGCCAGAGGTGTGCCTCGCTGTCGTTCACAACTGGGTGGGAGATGTCATAGCGGAGCACAGCGCTGCGGACATTGTCCAGGACCTTTGAAGGATTGGAGACAAGCATAGACAAATGAGTAAAAAGCTGTGAATATGTAAGAGCTGTTTTCTTCATAATAAATTATTTTCCTTATCAATTCAAATTTTCAAGAGCCCAAGATGACATCTTAAAAGTGCTTGTTTTACCTGACCAAAAGTCCAAAATTTTAAGATGCACATTATCATGTATGAAGAAAGCATCAGTGCCATATCGGCAAACAGCTCCATAAAGAATAGAAGAAAGATCGACAGTATGAGGAGGATTTTCTGAAGATCTGAGCATGTTTTCTGGTCTTAAGCAGATAACAAAAATCATTTTAAATACGAGCATTTGTCTGATATCTCGTCTGATATCTCATGCTGGTTTACTGTTGTAACATTACAAACTAATGCTTTGGTGCTTGGATTTCTTGCCTGAGAAAAGAGTGGTTCACGTTTTCCTCCATCATACTGACAATTACACGTTTGTCAATACTTTGCAGTTATGACAATGCAGAAAGAACGCACACGCAGAACAGCCTACTCGAAGATAAAAATGAAGACAAACAATAAAGTCCCTCACCTTTTCATTGGGGAATTTAGCTGAGTGCACACCAACAACAACCAATCCATCTGAGAGGGAGATTAAACAGATAGAGACAAACAGACAAAAAAAACAGACAAACACAACAGTGCAGTAAGTGCTTTGTCTTAATTGTGCTGGTGATCAAAACTAGCCCAAATTCTACATTTTCAGGGGACATTTTTGAGCTTTAATGTCTCACAAAAAAGCAAATTTGCGTGACAGTGACTAAAATATACGCAAACACTTGTTCCATTATAATATAACATACAGTAGGTCTCATTGAGGTTCCTGAAAATGTTTTAGCACCTCGCGGCTGAAAATATTTATCTCAATATTTTTAAAGTAGTCATCAAAGACTGCTAACACTATCCTTATTGTACAGAGCAATTGGTTGGAATTTGTGACTCTGATAAGGCCAAAAGATGTTTAAATGTTATGCGACTAAATGGTCTAAAATTGTGAAAAATGCTTGTTTGTGATGCTTCTTTTGTTCCTTTACAAAACAGATATGTTTCCCAGTCAGTGTGGGACTCTATTAAAACACAGTCAATTTTGTACATTCTGAGGTACAGAAACTCTTATGTTAATTAAATGAGCAAATAAAATTGTAATTGTGTGTAAAACAAATTTTAGTAAAATTCTTTACATAATTCAGATGCTTACATTCACACTGTTGTTTTAAACTGCCACACAAAACAATCATGTTTTTTAGTTTATTCGAGATTTCATTATGCTTTTTTTATGCAGCCTCACCGGCCATTTTTAGTGAGAATAAAGCAGGAAAAAGTCTTTCGTCCTCCATAAATGGATTAACTCACATCATTGAGGCGCCCTTAACAGAAAAAATTCCAAAAATACACAATTCCAAACCTTTAGACTCACACCATCTGCAGTGTATTTCATCACCCACCCCCTCAGCCAAGCAGTATAGCAGTAGCACAGATTGCAGTGACAATGGGTGGGTGGGGAATGGACTGTGGGAGTGACTGGACAGGGTGGCTCCCACACCTCTCTGACCAGTGCAGCAAACAGAATGTACCCACAGCAATGCCAAAGATAAGGCCACTGCGATAATGTGCAGTGGCTCTGCGGTGTTTGTGCTCTGTGTTCCGCATGGCTCACAACTGAATTTTCTCAGATGATCCCTTGAAGGGCCAGCAGGATGATAGAGACAGTCGGATGTTATGCTTTACATGGAGTGACTAAATAAAGAGCCATACAGTGAACTACAGCAGAGTACAATTACGGACCCTGTATGCACCAACACTGCAGCTTGGAAATATTTTTAGTTACTGTCTCTTCACAGCTGAGATAAGGGCCTTTATGCTCTTGGGCAGAAAGAGAAGAGAAGTGGAGTTGATGTACTACAGCTTCTCTGTCTCAGTGAACTTACACATGTTCCAGTGATGCAGCATGACACATAATAAGATACCATTGGAATTGTGTTCCATCAGTAATAATGCCTGCTAGGCTGCTGCTTCCTGTGCGGCCCACTGTATTTGTAGTTTGAAAGAATACTTTTAAGAAAATCCATTTGTCAGACCAATGCTCCTTATTAGTATTTCTATTTGTATTAATATGGCAGGTGAGCAATGTCACTGAAACTTGTACAAATCAGCATTTTGTTTTACCTACCTTAGTACCTTAATCTTCTACCCATTCAACGTGCAGAGCAAATGAATGGTAACTTGCCACAGCTACTTTTGAATTGACCCACAGCTTACTATAGTTATGTTTTAACAAGCACTTGACAGGGACCAGGTGAGGTAAGGTGCGTGCTACAGAAGTCTGGTCAGAAGTCTGGCGAAGGTTCTATTTCCACCCCTGTGGCTGTTTTCATTTTTATTTTCTGACACTGATTCAAGTGACACTTTTGGTAATAACTTTCATGCAGTTCCACTTGCAGCCACAAAAGGCATTATACCTTTAAGAATACATAAAGAAAACACACAGTTTCACTTATTGACTTATTGCTGCATTACCATGAACATCAACACTGTAATCTATTTTGAGTCAGTCCCACATACACTTGTGTCGTAAAAGGTTACTTAATACCAAATGTCTATTAATCCGTAGCTGAATACAGTCCTCAACAAATACACTGTTCACTCTTGTTACAGTGTACAGCTGTACAGTGCCCAGCTGAGCCTTTAAATAATAATTAAACTACTGTTTGTTCATTTTCAAAGATCGGTAGAAACAAATGGGTTCTGTGCTGAGTGTCGCAGACACGGTAAGGAAGTCAAAGTATTGAGAGGCGGAAAAAAACTGTTGTTGCTTTTGGTACTTAAAAAAAAAATCTATCTGGTAAAATTGCTTTTAAAACTTTGCACAACTGAACATGTGAAAAAAACAAGTAAACAGAAGAAAAACATAAAGAACCCCAGTTTTCTCCTCTGACAAAGGGCTTAGATCAATTGTACTTTCCAATATGTCTTGTAAAAGACCTTACATGAATATGAAAAATGATCTGTCATTAACATATTCTAACTCATAAATTCATTGACATGTCATTCATAATGGGCTTTGTGTCTGCTAAATTGTAATAGTGGGAGCCTGATGAGATGTCACCAGGGGGAGAATTGGCCTACACTCCCACATTTTAAAGGTAAACATTTGTTTATTTTTCATTGGAAATTAGCTATATGTATTGCCTCCATCTCTCAACCCCTTTAGGATCAGGACACTAATGCTGACTGCTGCTTTAAAGCCAATCTAAGCACATACCTTTGGCAGAGTGCTTTTTCTCTAGCTGGTGCAGGTCAGGAAGGATGTGCATGCAGTTGATGCAGCAGTAAGTAAAGAAGTCCAGCAGCACCACTTTACCGGCCAGCTCCTTGTTCAAAGACAGAGGTCCCTCCGTGTTCAGCCATTCCAAGCCTGGAGCAAATCACAGAATGGAAAAAATGAAAAAGTCATCTTATTAATTATGTTTAGTCACACCACAAGCAAATGTTATACATTGCCCATCCTCTGTCTGGCTTGATACTGCATTTATTTCATGCGGGGGGAAACGTTGTTCTAAGCAATGACTTTGCAATTGCCTACAGCTTCAGATGTGAAATTAAACTATTGAATGCCATAACATAATTTCAGTAGATCTAGCTCTAGTTCAAAGTTTTTTTT
>NC_048427.1:8820190-8905734 GCF_013103735.1 Etheostoma cragini | reverse complement strand
CTCTGTTGAAGCTTTTATAAAGCAGCTGAAGACACATTTGTTTAAATTCGCTTTTGATTCTCGTCTGTAAACTTTGGGTTGTAGGTTGTTATCGTTGAAATTATTTCATTGGTCATTTAATAATTGGTATTAATGGTATTTATTTAAGATCTACATGAGGAGGAGATTATGGCATCACAGAAAATGAATTTGGTTACATATTATATATTTTAAAATGTCTCTATGACTCTTCAAAAGGGAGGATATTATTTGTGCAAATTAATAAAATGAACTATAGTGACTGAACAGCAAATGAACAGACATAAGTGTTTTAGTCAACCTGATTAATAATTTAATGAATAAATAAAAAAATCTTCTGTTATGTGGTCCTGAGAGGTTGGGCCCAGTTAAGAACCCACGCAGCTTTGTTTATTCTGCTGATTGATCCCCATCTACTGGTGCAATGGAATACTGACAACATACTGCATTACTCAACAGAGGACCTAACTGTGGCGTTGACTCCAGAAGCATTTGATGGTTTTTAAGCTGCTTTATTTGGAAACTACATTTGCAACCATTTTCATTTTTCAATGGGCCAACACTATTCATATTATCAGGTGCTGTGACAACTACAAGTTGTTAGGTCTTGTCAAGTTGCTACAAGTCATTAGGTAGTACCATTTTACACTGAATATCATGCGGTTTTGGACTGACAAAACAAGACATTTATAGACATTACCTTGGACATTAAGAAACCTTTTTTTAAACTATTTTCTAACATTTTACAGCCCAAAGGATTAATCCAGAAAATAATCAACAGATTAATGAAAATAGTCGTTTAGTTGGAGCCCCAGAACATAATAGTATGCATTCTCTCTTAATATAGATTCATGGCTCCCTGATTATGCCATACTCGTTATAAAACGAAAACTCTGAAGAAAGTCAAGAAAGTCAAGAAATCATAATCTGATACACTGTTGCAACAAAACACTCCACAAAAAAAAGTGGTGAACGTTGAACCTTCACAAAGCAGCTAATTCTACTTCTCTTCCTGACAGTGTTTTGGAAGTTCATAATATTCGTACCTAACTAACTTATAAAACACTTGTGGATTTAAAGTATGGAAGTTCTAATAAAGGAAAGAAGAGGAAACCCTAAGCGTTCAGTTTACATACTGTAATGTTGAGATCCGAATGACATGTTAGAAAACTCAAGGCACACTGTAGAGCAACAGAGAGACACTTAGCAAGCTAGAGCTGCAACATGGTCTAACCTGTCTGGAAATCGGGTATCTTCAGATCCTCTCTCTTGTCTAGCTTTTTCAAATACTCAATGACAAGATTTTCTTTCTCTTGTTGTGTCGTAGCGTCATCTAGGGCGCAATCCAGCTCACTTTGGATAGAAAATAAAGCTGAGAGGCTGTACTGGGACGCCATGTTTCCAACAACAACCAGCCTGCTAGGTAAACTCAGAAAGAACATTCAGACCGCTGATTTCGACACAACACTAACATTTAAAAAATATATTCACCAGAAGGATTTGTTATCTTCATTTTAGGGGACCTTAAACTAGATTAATTATCAGTAAGAACGTTTTGTAATTGTTTTAATGGTCTTTTGCTCAAATTGGCTCGTGAAATAGGTGGAATGTGCTGTTCTGTTTCTTTACTTGTCTTTACTACATTCATTGTTGTTCTGGCGGTAAGCAGCTGGCAACATATTTTAGAACCATAGCTAGCTACATTATGAAGAAATTAGCCCCAAATTGTAATTATTAGTTATAAAAAACAATTTTTGCAGCGGGATATCTCCTCGCAATACTATGAAATCTACAGTAGTCGTTAATTTTTTTGTAATGTTTATTATTTTCGGTAACCGCGAGATGTTATCTAGCTAGGTATCGTTAACACTAACTTTAGGGACTTCACGCTTTTCTGTGCTCCAAATGTCAGAGAAGCACGACTCTGAAGATGATATTTGGGAGTATAAACCTCTTGAGAAGAAAAAGAAGAGACACGAATCGTCGTTTGCAACTGTGACTAAAAGAAAATGTACTGTCAGAAAAACCTCCAAGAGAGACTCTTCCTTTTCACTCAAGTCACCTGACAGGAAAGTTCAGACAGCTGAAAGTAGAGATTGTAGTTCTGTTGTTACTGGAGACCGCAGTTTAGAGGCGCTTAATCTAGGCCTACCCTTAAAGTTATCTCCTTCTAGTGACACGGTGCTAACAGACAATGCTGCTGCAGAGGGACCTTCCGCTGGAGACTTTTGCCCTATGTGTCAGATGCCCTTTTCCATATTGGTGGTACAGACTCACAGATGGCATGTTGCTGAATGTCTTGACACCCCCAGAGACACATGTAAAGGTACAGACATTTATACTTCCTCATATATTTTATCTAAGAAAAAAATACTGATACAAAATGTTTTATTATTATTGCACTCTGTACATAACAAAAACACTTTGAAATGTCATATGCAAGATGTCCTTCATAATCACTCCATCATACTCAAGAAGTAATCCCAATAATTTAGCACTAGACTCCCATAAAATTGGGGGGACTAACAATAGATAGATCAAAACTATCAAAATCACTGTGGTAGAGCCTAATTTGTAATCCCTAGGAGTTCCAAAAAATATCAGATTATGTATTTCCCACAATGCAACTTGATAGCATCCTTCATCATGCTGCGTTTAGGTCATAAGGGATGAATGGCAGAGACAGGAAAGCTTCCTGTGTTATTATCAAGTGTTCACGTTATCTGACAACTCAAGGAGGTTGTATAATTGCAGTTGGCCATGTTAGGGTGAACAAATAACATACAGTGAAAATATTGCACTATATTCTTTAAACTTATGTTTAATTACATTGAATGGTGGATTTTAACTAATGTAAGGCACCTTTGTATTATAAACCTCCAAGTGTGATACAAATCTGAGTTTCTCAGCCAGTGATTACAACTTGAATGTTAGAAAACATTATTTACAAGTCAGAAACTGGTAATTACAGTAATTCTATTGTGACATGAACATGGCCTAATATGAGTTTGACCACAGGGTTTCTGTTAAGCTTTGCAGTCTCAAACCCAACTCAAGAAAACATTGAATAAATAATCAGTGTTATTTGTTCTAGAAAAGCTCCACACTATTGTGTAAAATCAGTCCCCTCTAAGTTTTTGAATATCTGTGTTATCAAACTGCTTTAGCATATTTTGTAGGTAGGTGCTTCTGAATGATTATTATATTGTAGCCTGCTGAAAAGACTAATTTGTACATTCACACAGAATGTCCAGATGGCCTCCGGTGCTTCTCCACCATTCCTAACCATTACAAGAAATTCAACCACACCCTCTTGGCCAATAGTCGAGCAAACAGTGACACAGCCCTCCTCAGCCTGTCCCAGCAGGCAGGGACCAGCGGGAAGACTGACCTCTGTTGTCTCCCAGGACCGATGAACAATGATGTGGATGGCTCTATTTTAGAGATTTCACAGGATAATGTTTTTAGTCTTTCTGCCATTTCCAATCATAGTGTCTCCCCTCACAGTAATATCACTGGAACACCTCCATCCAAACTTAAAAATGGACTTCTGTTACTGCGCTCACCTGGCCCAGAGGATTTTAAGAAAAAGAAAGGATGGTCATCCTCTAGTAAAAGACAAAAGCCTGTTAGTGCTTCTCAAGAAAGTAGAACAGAGCTTTCATCCACTCCCGTCAAATCAGAGAGTGGAATAACAGCTTGTGAAGGTTTAGCCAATTGTGTACCTTCCCCTGACAACAATGATGCAATATCCTATTCTCCACTTTCTGAGTTCCCTGCAGAGACTGAAGTCCATAGTAGTGAATGTCGAAAAGCCCTTTTTAAAAATGATGCATTTGAAAACGATATTGAAAACTCAATGGTGCTGTTCAGTGATGGTTTCTCAAGTGACGATGAGCTCCTCACTGGATTTATGGATGCTTTGGAAGCCGATAATGTGCAGATAAAGGATCCTGCTTCCCAGCTAGAGTCAAGTACCTCATTGTTGCCCTCTAATCAGCTAGCTGCTTCTGCAATTCCTGAAAATAAAGCTGAAATCACACGTGAAAAAGAATCTCACGGTAAATCTACATGTGCCATCAGTCCATGCAAAAACAGTATTCAGTCTCCACAAAGTATTGTTTTAGAGCACTTGAGAGAAACTCTTTTAAGCTCAGATAGCCTGCATTTGAGAAACTTGAAAGACAGCAGTGTTCAAGTGCCTTTATCACAAACCTCCACTGTCCAAAGATCTCAAACCATGCCGCCACAGAAGGGCCAGCTCAAGGCAGGTCAATCTTCTTGTCTAAAGCAGACTGACATTGGAGTGTTTTTTGGCCTCAAACCGCTCATGGAGAAGGAAAAAGTGGTTCAGAGTGGACCAAATGAACCCAACACCACCCCTGGTCCAGCACTTGGTGACAACTCAGGACCCCAGCGACAAAGCAGAGCCAGGCCAAGAAAAAGCAAGGCTGACACAAACGCAGATACCTCACAGGACACAGGGACTGTAAATAATAGCGATGTGGTGGATGCCCAGGGAGAAGCAGGGAAAGGTAGGACCAGAGGATGGAGAGGAAGAAGCTGGAACCGAAGGAACGCGGTGGGAGAAGTAGAGTTACGACGTTGTCCCTTCTACAAGAAGATTCCAGGTCAGTGAGTGACTATATATCATATATTGCTGCATAGATTTAAAGGTTAATTATTTTGTAATCAAAAAAATATGTAAAATGTTATTGTACTTAGGGACAAAGTTTGTCGTAGATGCTTTTGGGTATGGAGAGATCGAGGGCATCACTGCCTACTTCCTCACACATTTCCACTCAGACCACTACGGGGGATTGACCAAGAACTCCACACTTCCAATCTACTGTAACAGAGTAAGTTAAGCTTTGGTCACTGTAAAATACGAATGACTTCCAGTAGTATTTCATTTTATTGGTGCTCATGCTATGTATTTTATATGGTGGCTAAGTGTACCTTATGTTTATTCCGGTTGGGTTGTGCATTAATTAGCCATATTATAATCTACACCACTGTATTTTGAAGTCTTAGTCAGTTATATTACCATATTATTTTTATTACCTTCTCTGCATGAGACCATGGCTTTGTTTTTGCTCTTTTTTTTGCTCTTACATTAAAAACTGTTGGACAGGGGTTTTTACTCCAGATTTCATTCGACGATTGCTGAAACTGCATCCCACAAACCCAACATTTTTATATTTCATACAGGGAAAGAACAGTGTGCCAATTTGGATACTTTAACACCTTTTTTTTTTACACAGTTTTGTGTCATAAATAAATGACGTTTGCTCTGTTATTCCAGTTCCAGTACTATGGAAGACCTTAATTTTGTGAAAGTGCTACAAACCTTTTTATTTATTATATTTATTTGCATCTCATTAAAAAGCTCCTGACTGATCTCCTTTACAGAATGCATGGAGGGAGTGCCTTACCCATTTGTTATCTCACTGCACTGCATTGTCTCGGTAATGGAAAATTTGCCTCCGGTTGGCAGCTTTGAATACCAATTTGCCAATGGCTCTGACTATATTGGAGTTGATTGAAATTTGAAACCCTTTTTTGACACAGTATTGGATAAAAACACTTCCTTCCCAGGAAATTGAGTTTGTCTGGGCCCTTAGTTGTTCTTTCTGTTTATAGCATTTGTTCTTACTTTGCAAATGTTGCAGCCAATTTTGGGGTGTGGATTAATCAATCAACTGAAATGAGGTACACAGCAAAACAATTACAATTTTAAATTTAAACTTTGAACCTCTTTCTTGTTTAAATTAGACCTAATTTGTTTATAGTATTTTACCATGCATTGCACATTTTCTATTTATTACTGGGATATTAAAGAACATAACTCTGAAACAAATTAAAAAGCCCAATAGTTTGTATTCAGAATAAAAGTGTTTTAGTGAAAGAGGCCAGATAATCCTGTCAAATGGGTCATGATTTTTCACAGTGTGGGCTATTTTGGGATTAAAACTAAAAACAGATTTGCAAAGACTCATTGGGACTCCATTGGGGTTTTATTTATTTGGTAGGTCACATAAATTCAACTTGGACGTTAGGTGGGTCATAGCCCAGAAAAGTTTGATTGGTAAATAGGGGTTGTTGCTTAGTTGTTTATAATATACAAATGTAGAATAGTTATACGGTGTTTACTCAACCAGTTTTCCTTTTTTTTAATATAAAACATTGAGTTTTTTTCTAGCTCTAATGGCTGCTGCCGCATCACTAGATGTAAATGAACCATAGAGATTTATGTTGACTGACAGCTGCTCTTCTCCTGTTCAGATTACAGGGAACCTGGTGAAGAGGAAACTGAGGGTAGCAGAGCAGTATGTCCACATCCTCCCCATGAACACCCAGGTTACCGTGGAGGGGGTTAAGGTCATCCTCCTGGATGCCAACCAGTAAGTCATCGATCAGTCGTTAACATCAGCCATATGAATGTCTGACACTTAGTTCAAAGTCAGACTGCCCTAAGCCAAATGCTAGATTGTTTCACTGAGAAATACTTGTTGTTACATGTTTTGACAGGGCATTTTCTTCAATTGGCTGTTTTTGAATTAAAAACTATTCGTACCAACAGTTGTGAAGGCCAGTCACTACTGTACACCTGCATTATTGACCACACTTTTCTTGACAGTCAAAGCTTTTAAGAAGACACATATCTTTGTTTATCACACAATGAGTACTTTCTTCACTTTTTATATATATAGCATATATCTAGCTTCACCTCCTGCCTGCATCTGTTCTTTCAGTTGTCCAGGAGCTGCCATGCTGCTGTTTTTCCTGCCTGATGGACAGACAGTCCTCCACACGGGAGACTTCCGAGCTGATCCGTCAATGGAGACCTACCCTGAGTTACTCAGCTGCAGGGTGCAGACACTCTACCTAGACACCACGTTAGTACCTGTCTGTCTCCCCACATATTTATTGTACGTACCAGTGAGGTTACTAAATGGCCAATGGGTTGTTACTGTAAATAAGACTCTTCTCAGCCAATGTGGATAAATATTAGCTGAAATGTGTGCAATTGGTTGTACTTCATGTCCTCAATCCTCTCAAGCAAGAAACTCAATAAAAGTGATGCAGAAGCCCAGAGAAAACTCAGATTTTCAATGTAAGCTCTTGTATGCCTATAGGTACTGCAGTCCTGAGTACACCTTCCCTATACAGCAAGACGTCATCAACTTTGCAGCCAACACAGCTTTTGAACTGGTGACGCTTAACCCACGTACACTTGTGGTGTGTGGATCCTACTCTGTGGGAAAAGAGAAGGTCTTTCTAGGTGAGTGTTTAGTCAACATTTTGTCATACCATGGCATACCTGGCATGATTTAAAACAACAAATGATTTCATAGAGTTATGCCGTTTTTAAACATTTTTACAAATTAAACAGTATTTTTTCAAGTTAAGGAGGAGTGAAATGAAAATATAACATACAACTTAGGTCATCCTTTTGCTTAGTAAAAAAAAACAAAGTAGGTGTTGTCGAACCTACTCCCATGGGCACCCACTTAGCTGAAGTGACTAATTATACTAAAAGATTTAGGTATGGGGTTGATATAGCTTGCACATGATTCAAAAACAGTTTGATCATTAGACTTATTAGGTTAATGATAAGTGAAATGTTTTTGATGACTAATTATATCAGTGAAAATTACATGTTAATGTATTCATTCAATTCTGGGAACAGTGATATTTCTTTGACACAAACTATCCCACAGAAAGTAAAATATGTTTCTAAACCTAAAAGGAAGACAATTGGATTTTTGTCTATAGCTTTTGATCACTACCTGACCTTTCATCCCTCTGAAAGGGCATGTGGAATTACGTGTATTGAAAGGGAGCGCTGTGTAGAATTATGGATTTGTCTGTTTTGGAAAAAAAGAGCCAGTCTTGTGTCCTCTAGTGATGCATGAAAAATGCTTTGTTCCACTTTGGTGGTGTGGTAGAGTGATGAAAAACAATGTTGTCCTCACAGACGGTGAACATTATGCATTCGTTATGTAATCACCTTTTGCTTCAACAAGCTTTGCATGGTATTGGAATGGAAACAAATCTAGAGCTGATTCAATTGACTACAACTGTACTCAGCCAGTTAGTTCTCCGTTATTCAACAAGAGCACATGTTCTCTGAAACACTTTACAAGGTAGTGAACGCGATTAAATATATTCAGATTGTGTTTTCATTGGAGGGGGTCGGTTATTATTAACTGCAAGTACATACTAGGTCTTAAAATGAAGGGCTGAATTGCCCACATTCCTGCTTCTTAGACCTTGCTCTGCTTCATTTGTAGCACTGGCAGAAGTTCTTGGGTCTAAAGTGTGCCTCTCTCGAGACAAATACAACACCATGTGCTGCCTGGAGTCTGAGCAAGTCACACAACGTATAACCACCGACTGGAAGACATCCCAGGTCCATGTGCTGCCCATGATGCAGCTCTCCTTCAAAGTATGTGCAGCAGTCTAATTTTCCATTAACTGATAACAGAAATTATTCCTATTTTAGGGGCATGTTTAGGAAACAAAGGACGTCAGTAATAAAAGTACTGTATCTATCAATAACTACCAGTAACTATCAAATATATCTCATCAGACTCATGTCCCCTAGGCACTATCTATATTTATTCACTGCTTTTAAGGCCATGTATTTGGGTAAGTTTGACAATTCACTTTAATAACACACTACTTAGTAAAATGAAGGGGAATAGAACTAGCTTGCAGACCTTTTGTGTAAATGTTTCTATTGTTTAGTCAAGGGCCCATGTCAAATGGACAGTTTATTTGGATGCGCAAACACATCTGTTATTCTGCTTATGGTCGATTTATATGCAAGTATCTAGGACAGCAATTTAAATAATTAGGAAATGCTAATTATGATGACCAAGCACAACATCTCTCCAAAAGGACTAAAACATTTTAATTTGCCATCTGTATTACCACAGATAAGTCCCTGAGTTGGTATAATTCAAGCATCACTAGGCACTGAAAGGCTGACTTAGGGGAAATATGGGCAGTTTCATTGAGAACTTTGATTAATGACTTTTTGAGAAATTTTTATCAAGAAGAGGACAGAGTCACCTTGAAATAAATTGTTAAATTGATAGAAAACGGTATAATACATTTTGAAGTTAAATGTTTGCATTGTAAATAATCTCTTTATAGTTTTATCAGCTGGCAAACGAGTGATGTGTGTGAGTAAGTCATGTTTGGAGGTTAACTATTTGAAAACACAGAATAAGCTCAACAGCTGCACAAACATAAGTTATCTTTACACATTTTGGAAGAGAGCTTTATGTATACGTTTAGCAGCTGTTCTTGGTGGCAACAAGGTTCTGCAATATGTTGTCACATTTCAGTTCATCAGCATGTTATACATTTTCAGAGATCATGCTCACGTACTACATTTCCTTGCTCACTTTTACGAGCTGCATGTTAACGTACAATGTGGTGCCGTTTGAAAAAGAAATTCTCACTTCCATATTTTCCTCTCACTTTCATCTTGTCTCCAGAAACTGCATGATTACCTGGCCCGCTTCTCAGGACAGTACGATCAGCTGGTGGCCTTCAAGCCCACAGGCTGGACCTTCTCCCAGCAGGTGGAATCAGTAGAAGATATTCAGCCTCAAATCAGTGGCAACATCTCTATCTATGGTATGCACTTACATACCACATTAACAGAAAACCTCGAATATGCCACTAGGCCTAAAAATATTCTAATGAGTAATATTTTTGTCATGAGTAAATCCTTCTTGCATATCTCATATAAATTAGAACTGTTAAGGCCGTTAAATAATATTTTAAGGTCTTCTGCAAAGTAGGTGTTTGAATTGTTAATGCACCCTCACTCTTTTCTTTTTGATCCTAATGATGGTAAATAATCTTTATTGTCATCTTGAAACACTGCCAGGAATTATCAGCCATCTGGCCTGTAACCTACATCACCAGCTAGAGGCTTTTGATATGCACAGTCGCACATCATTTCTTCCTCCTCTGCAGTTTGCGTGTCAGTCAGGTGGAAGCCAAATTGCTCTCTCTCTCTCTCTCTCCCTCTCCCTCTCCCTCTGCCCGACTTGTGTTGTTTTGCTCTTCCTCGATCTTCCCAGCCATAAACTATTACTGCTCCTAATATTGTTCTATGCATGTGGGAGGACTGACTTTGTTCTTGTTCAGCTTTAGCTAGATCCAAATCTGTGGAGGGGCGAAGGTAGGACAAGCAGGAGGCATCAGCTTTCTGAGGCAGTGCCAGATATGTTCTTATTTTCTCCTCAAAACAAAAGAAATGATGCCCCGTTGCTTATCTGACTGATTCTGCCATGCATTTATAAGTTCTGTGATGAGGGTGAGGGTTATCTAAGCAAATGATCCGATTGTAAGGGAAAGGTCCTCTGGTTCAGCTCTGAACCACTGCTTGCCTCCTTTCCCTACAGGACTTGTCTCCTTAATATATAGAAAATAGAGATAAATATAACCTTCACTTAAAATAACTCTTTGAAAAACAAATGTGGTTTATGTTTGGGCTCATTAGCCATGCTCTGCTTGGCTACATTTGAATTGCCAATGTTTGGGTACACAATGATGGCAACCCTTTTGTTTACTTGACAGGAATCCCATACAGTGAACACAGCAGCTTTCTGGAGTTGAAGCGTTTCGTCCAGTGGCTTCAGCCCCTCAAGATCATACCGACAGTCAACAATGGCAGCTGGGCTAGCAGGAAGGCTATGGAGAAGTTCTTCTATGAGTGGCTCATGGAAACTAAAGCTACACTGTAGTTTATTAACAGGTAAACTTTGTTCACAGGTGGACTCAAAATAGCCTCTACTGCAATTTGGTTCTACGAGCAAAACCAATTACTTCTCAATACCGTATGACCGTGGGGAACAAATATATTTAAACATTACTCATTGTTTTACCTTTATTGAAGTTGCCTCAGACTGCTGAGCTCATAGCAATAATATTTCAATGCAGATTGAGGGGTTGTGATAAAGTAGGTGAACATGGAGTGAATTCACATCTATTATAAAGTTTCTGCTTTTATCAACAAATGTCTTTAAAACAACTATAACCGTAAGCCGTTTTGTGTAAACATGATCTGAGGTGGTACAACATAACACACAATTAGAATTGTTTATTTTTTTAGTAAAAAGTATTTTACAATGTAATTGAATTAATTGGACGTGTTCACTGCCTGCTATGGCCACCTCCACCATTAGTGTCAACAATATATTGCTGCTTTAAACTTATGCAGTTTTATAAGTATGTTGTCCTGTTTAAACATATAAAATAAATGTTTCATTCTTAACCCCCCTGTTTTTTTCTTGTATTTGCAACATTAACCTGTTCATACTACTTGTTAAATGTCAAAAATTGTACATGAGATTGAAGATGAGTTTTATTATAAATTGCAAACTTGGCAGAATCAGTAGTTTTTAAGTTTGCATTATTATGAATTTTCACTGCTACTGTACATTAAATTCATTCCCCATTAGAGCCTCTTCAGGAATAAATAGTGGTGGAGGAATGCTACTGTGTGGAAATGCAAACTTGTCTTGAACAGTGTGCTGCTGTCAGATCTTTCAGTAGTTTATCTCTGAGACAACAGAGACATGCCTTACAGAGATGGAGCCTTCTGACTATCTGTTTCTGATAAAACAGGCTTTTCAAAGAGTTGCTGCGGGATTTCACCTTAATGTGGAACTTCCACTTATCCCATCTGCCTGAGCTGTGCGTGTTCAATCTCAGCGGCCAGAGTGAAAAAATGTTTGCCGCAAAATCTGTACATTGTAAAAGTTCAATGTTGTACCTTAGATTCGTAACTTGCTACTTTTCATCACTTAAGTTTTGGCATAGCAGTGTTCACGATAAATTGTTACCCTTATAATTGGTTTTAAAACCATCTCTGGCATTTCATTACACCCCTTGCCTCTCTTTCTATTTCAAATCATGCATGTGTCGTCATGTTTATCTCCCACTTTACTCGGCTGATGTAATAACCACTGTATTACTATCTCTGCCCACAGCGAGCCATTTCCAGTGAGCCATTTCTGATAATGGCGAATCATATTCTTTCCTTAGGCATGAATTATATGTAATTCATAATTCATATATTTAAGTCTTGCCAAACTGAAATTGGATTGACTGGGGCACTCTTTGAAATGTATTAGTTGTGTCTGATTGTGAAAAAAATAATTACGTCCACAAATAATGGACTCTTGCATATGAATAACAAAAACATCTTTGCCGTTACGCAGCTGTGTCAGACTGTGCCAAATGTGACAATTTTTGGCACAGCATCAGCCCCCAAACATGACACCATTGCTCAAGGCAGGTTAACTCACCCCACTGGCTACGGCACCAAAGACTACGTGGAGGAAATCCGTAAAATCAGCCCAAAGGGTAAGAAAACCCATAACTGCACATTGCATTTGAGCACAAAATCCACAAATCCTTACTTGCCTTGCCGGGCCAGTCATATTTTCATATTTTAATTTCAGTGTCTTTTTTTTTGTTGATATAGAGACATAGAATATTACTTTTTTTCAATTTTTTATCCATCCAAGAAAGTTCAGGTTGTTACTCGAGCCTTTACCCTGCTGACAGGATTACAGAATCCAAACCAAAGTTTTTAATTAAATTCCCTTTAGCTCTTACTTTATGTTTCAGTAAATAATATATCGGCTGATATTCCTTGAAAAAGAATAAGAATACGAGAGGTTTTTTGAAACTGGTCATAAATGATGTGTTGTCAAAATTTCTTCAGGTGTAACAGGACTCTTGAAATATAAACATGAAGATAACCTTTGAAGCTTAAACTCTATTTAATGGATTTTGGAAGTAATGGAATTGCTAATGGGTAAATTGTGTTGCTTAGTAACAATTCCAATGAATTGCGTATTTTTGCTGCATAAACTCTGCATTCCTTAGTCCAAGAAAAAGGCAAACTGGTCAGCGTTTTAAGTTTTCTCATATAATGTTACAAATAAAACAGATTCAATGTCTTAGTACAATCTGTATTTGTTGCACACTTGCAAAGAATGGATTTATTTGTAATAGAGAGTATTTAAAATTCATCACAGCTTGATTATCACAGTTGAAGAATTTCCTTAAGAAATAAATGTCCTGAATAATGTCTTTGTTAGAACTCGTATCTGTTTAATAGCTCTATTAAAACTTGAAACATTAATCTTGGAAAAAGGCTGATACAATGTCATGGGAATATTAACAATGTTTTTACAGGCCAGCTTTGTCCTTGTCCCTTGTGGACATTATTTAGCATTTTAAAAAAAAAGACAGAATGGTTTGTAACACTTCAAGAGAACAAATAATGTTTTGCAGATAATTTACAGTTGATGTTGTCTGGGAGTGGCAGTGGCGTTTTTTTAGTTGTGTTTTTTTTTAGCATTTATGTCTTTTTATGGATAGGACAGCTGAGATATGAAAGGGGAGAGAGAAGGCTGTTGATGAACACTGTTGTTTCTTGTCATCTTGGATTAAAGTTAAGTACTAAAAATAGTGTTTTTACAGAAGTCTGTGTACAGTAACCATGCACATTTGGGACAGTTTTATGCACTAAGTGCCTCAATTTAACTTTAATCCTGTGAACACTTTTGTCTTGGGTCCAGGAGCTTGTGGCATGATTAGCATCATACAGGTAGAATGAGGAAATAGCTCTTAGTAAAATCTCTGCCTTTTGTTTCCTTCTAGGGATGGTTTTTGAGAACAAACTTCTTATTTACAGTAAGTACAATACACACTAAAATGACATCATAAATTATTCTGGTAAAACTGCAAGTCATTGTTCACACACCAAGTGCATTTGAGCTGTAAATATATGAGTCACGATGGATGAGATATTAAAATCATGAACTCTTTTTTTTTTTTTTTTAACTTTTACCATCACTTAAAGCTTTTTAGATGTTTATATTGAATAAACGGGTAGAATGACAGATTAATAGGAACTGCCCACAGCTCTGGCAAAATACTGTTGGTTGTCAAAAGTGGTCAATACATGGTACAAACCAACATGTTAAGTAACTGTTTCATCTCTAATGGTCTGTTTGTAGTCCGTCACTGCAAGGACAGTTTGGTAAATGTAGAGGCTGGCATCCAGGTAGACGCAGAATGGTCACTTTTACCTGAAAAGAAAAATGATTTACCCCTCAGATGAGCTTGACTCGTCACACATTCATCAATAACTGCAAATTTCATTAGGCACTGACAATGTGTTAGTGTTTTGCCGTTGGCTCATACATGTACCTCATTCTTGAGACATCTGCTGAGATAAATGTTGAACTCCTCCATGCTGCTGGTATGCAAGTCATTAATCGCCAGAATTTGGTCTCCTTTGTGAAACAGGCATGCTGTCTGTGGCTGGCCTGTCCACCCAGAAACACTATGACACACACACACACTGTTTTTTAGATTCATTCTGTAGCTCTTTTGACATTTTTGATTTTAATAATTTGTATTTTGTTTGTCTATCATAGTCAAATAGACAAATTAACCCCCTGTTTTCATCCAATTGAACTTCATCCAAAGAACTGGCATATACTAATACTATAATCCTCAACATCTCGCATTTAATGGCTGAAGACACTGAATGTCTTTTGAAAATCGAAACCCACATGTATTTCCAATCAGAAGATTACTGCTCTCTGTTCCACTGCAGGTCGACTTGCATCTTATGGCTTGTTTACACCGGCTGCGTGTCAGCTGCGTTGTTCGCACGTCTATTTAATGAATCCAGCTGTCTTCACAGGTCGCTTTTAATAATGACCTGAAGCATATCATGCTTCAAATCTATTTTCTACCATTTTACATGTGTGACTACCGTGATTGGGGGGTGAATGACCTACACTCAATACTAGGCCTGAATGCATCTTGTAGACAGTGATAGAGGACTGAATCTGCTCTGCTCACATGTTGCTTTTACTACACAGCCTTTGAGATTGCCAAGCAGTTACTAAATCTAAATCCAAGCGTTTACAAATGATCTCAATCAAAGCAGTCCAATATTTGAGACTTTCATTTTATTTTATATACTATAATGAGTTAATGTGTCTTGATTCATAGACAAACTTACCTTGGTTTTCCATCCACTTCTGTTAGTGTCAGGTGTTTTTTTAAATCTGCCTGTTTGACCTTAATATCTCTCTCCTCTAGGGTGTTCGGCCTTGAAAGAAAATGACAAACAACAAAAGCTTTATTTAAAGCTCCTGTGCACAATATTCAGAACATTATTATAGCAGCAAACCAATATTTGATATGTAAAGACAGATTGGAGTAATGGCGTCCTGAGCTGAAAATGAAGCCACACTCCCGCTGTGTGTAGCCAGTCCAGCTGCAAGTGAGTGCTAGTGCATTTAACCTCATGCGAGTCCCTCACTTTGGCATCGGCCTTTGACAAAGAACGGGTTGTTGAAATCTGGCCTCTCCATTTCACTTGTGAACAAGCACACAGAAACAGAAACTTGTGGTTTTTATTGCCTCCTCAATTATAGCGACATGAGTTTCTGCATAGATAACGACATCTAATTTTAATTGAACAACGCATTTAAATTCCGGTAGAAATGCGCTTGTTTAATATTGAGCTCTGCTTGTTATTCATCATACCAGTGTCTGCTTGCAGAAACCAGTCTAACCAGTCCAGCAACATCTCATTCCAGGTCACAGCATTCCTATCTAATTACTTTTATTTGTTCTCTGTAAGCATGACAAAGCTGTTTCTGACTTTTTGTTGGCAATAACCGAGACCCGGCTCATATGTGTCAATCATCAGTCCTTAGGGATGCAATCACAGGTAGACATCTCAGTACAGTAGTAAACCCACCCAGGATTTTGAAATCTGATTGCCAAGACCACTTCGTCTGGGTTGCACATTACCACATTCTTATAATAGTTTCCAGGGCCACATTGAAAGACTATCTACTCTACTGCAAGCGCACTAATTCACTGGCTTTGTCCACGACATCTGAGCTGTATGTAGCTCTGTGTTTTTGGCTGTTTTTATCAGTATTTTGAAAGTATTTCTTATGTCACAAAAACCACAGAGAGTGAATCTTCTGTTTTAGATGTTATTAGCAAAATGCACATTCAAAATGTGCCTTTGGAACTGGCTGATTGCTTGGCCTGTGGTATTACTGCTTGTTGCTTTCTCCAGAAATGATTATACCCCAAAATTACCTACAGAAGGACCCCAAAACACTTGATATGCAACCACACTGCATAGCCTACTACTGACTTACTGTGTACTTCTACTTGTTAACAAAACCTTGTACTACTACATTTACCTGAGAATTTTGCAAAATAAGATTTTACTCACAAAATGATTCAATATATAACGTTCCAAACTGATCCAAAGTAGTAGATCTGAAGTAGATTGGATGAATGGTTCATGAGATATTTCAAAGACAGATGCACACACACACACACACACACACACACACACACACACACACACTAAAACACCCACAACCTGAGGTTCCCTCGATTTATAAAATAGATTATTACACAGTAATGTGTCTGTGTTTTTGTTCCAGTGCTCTGCACAGATTTGACAATCGGGTGCCTGATTTTACTTTATATCCCTAGCTCTCTGGCGATTTGTGCAACATGGTTGCTTGGCAAACGCAGCGGTCTCGATGGCATGGCAGTCCCCGTCGGCTGCCGGTAGACAATAACCCTACATTTAGGTTAATAAAATGTACTAAAAAATCCACACATACTATATAAGTACCTCTGTTGTGCAGAAATAACGTTTTTTTTATAAAAATATGTATTTCTGAGAACTTTAACGAAACCGATGTTTGTGTTCATTTGCGTCTAGAGCAGGGAAGGACATATGCACATATGGGGAAGTAAGATCTGTTCACAAGTGGTCACTCTAGACACATTTGGAGAAACATGCTAATGTGGAGATCTGAACAGACGTACTTAGAGCTGTCTACTTGTGATCAGAATACCAAAGATGCAGGTTCTTGCCAGGTCTAAACAATCACGCAGACAGTGCCACTGTGAGAGTTTCAAATGAGTCCTTGTACAATTACAAGTAAAGCAAATGTTGAATGAGTACCCGTAATAACCTTCTGCTTCAGTTGATCATCACACCCACATAAAATGTACCTATTTGTAATGTATATTCTTATTACAAGAGTAGTGTCATAGTGTCTTCTGTTTAGATTCAGGGTCAATCTCACCTTTCAGGGTTCATCTCACCTTTTAATAGAGCTTTGTCTTTTCAGTGTGTGCACATCTAGTATCTCCGGCATCTCTACAGGAGAGTCGGCACCATTGTCACTGGAGCCGCTGCTGAAATCTGACGTCAGACGTTTTTCTTCACTGCAAAAGCAAGTAACTGCATGAGGAATTATATCATCAACTCTTGGTATATGTCTCATTACATTCAGTTGCTGAGATATTGTTTGTTGACATCGAACATAAGACATCTTGGATAGACAGTGGAAATAAACCACAACATAGCCAACAAGGCCAGTGCTTTATGTTGAGTGTAGCACAACATCTGAATATGCTCTATGGAGGGGGTAACTCACAGACAGAAAGTATTTTGGTGCTGTATCAAAAGCAATGGTCTGTCAATGGACAGAAGTCCACATTTTTCCTTTTGGCTGAATAAAACGACCGTGACAGAAAGGAAAAACGCTTGACAGATGGTCTGTTAAACAAAAGGGGACCAGATGTCTTGAGATATATTCAAAAATACTTTAGAAAAGCAGTATGGTAAAAGCAAATCAAATTCAAATCACAGTAAAGGCACAACAGGCATTCTGATTATGAGACCCTTTACAAAGGAATCTTTTAACCCATATGCCAAATGTAGTAGAAAAAGTGTTTTTCAGTGTGGCAGCACAGCAGGTGGCCAGCAATCAGACATTAGTGTGAAAGCAGAGTTATTACAGTTTTGTAGCATATGTAGGAACAGCAGGAAAGAGTATTTTTCATACAGGAGAGGATGGCATGAAACAGCTGGTAGAGTCACTATGTGGATGTTATTGCTGATTAACACAGTGGGGCTGGGAAAACAAGGAAGTTACATCTGATTGGCTAAAGCCAGCTGATAAAGTCAGATTCACATAGTGAAGTAGTTACTCAGATGTGGGTTGTTTTACATGCTACTACCTTAAAGCGACTCAAAGCTTTAAGAACATGGACATTCCTCTTCCAGATAAAAAGTGTACTCATATGAATTTCTTATTACTTTGGTAAGGGTGTGTTTCTTCAGAAATAAAACACCCTTTCTGAAGTCACTGCATGCAGGGGTTTTAAAGCTAAAGCATTACTTGGTCTGGTATGACCAGTGGCTTATGGTGACTAACATTAGCTAAAGATATACAGTACATGGTTTTATAATGGTTATCACTGAGTTGGTTTGCTGACTTTATAACTTTGCCTAACTTCTAGCATTTACAATTATCCCATAATTGTCACTTTTAGCCAAAATGGCTTCTGTGTTAGCAAAAAGGTACAATATTTCACTGTGACTGCATTATGCAATGTAGCTTATTAGGGATCTAAGAATTATAAACAAAGTACAGCTAACAGCTGTACAAGGTCTATCACCACTTACACTGTTATGGGGCTCTCATGTACATAAGTTGCCAAACAGTCTCTGAGGTTTTGACTTTCTTAGATTCTTGACTGGTCCGGAAGTGTTAACAGTTCTGTGCTTTACCGATAATATTGTCCTTGTTGTCAGTCTAGGTGTTTGAGCCAATGAGGCCACAGTTACCACTGATGACAGAGCTATTTTGGTATCTAGGGCACTGGCAAAACATGTTACACAAAGAGCATAAGGCACTGACAAAGTGAAAAGTCAAAAATACACACATGGCCCACAAAGAAAAAACAACAACCTTGCATCAATCTGAGATCTACCTGTCCTCAGCGGTTGTTTCCTCATTGAATGGGGATAATGGGGAAATCTGTGTCTTCAACCTGTCAAAGACTTCAGTTACATGCCTCATCAGTGTGCCTGTTGTAACCTCCTCAACTTCAAGATCCCTAGAAGCATTTGACACAACGAACTGATTTCAACAATAATCAGTGATTATTTATCATCATTAAGAAACATGTTTTTAGTGATCTGTCACTCTGTAAATCAAACTTACTCTTCCTGAGCCACTTGTGCATTTTGTCTAACTCCCAACATCGATTCATATCTACAAATAACAAGCAAAAAATAATATGCGTATGTTACTTGAACAAAGTAAAACTAGTGAGGAGGATTTTTTGGTTTTGGGCAAATTATAACTGGAAATAATTAAATGCATCAGAACAACATAACATATTGTCACATATACAATAATTAACACTCACACTGAGTCTGTGCTTTTGCGGCGGGTTTTACATTGAAATTGTCTTAAGTAGTCTCTTGGATAGTCATAGATTGGATTTACAGGTTCCGATGCACGTCTTCTGGTGTGATCTTCACTCTGCCGACCAATCGGAAAGCAAAATGACATACTATGTGCAACCGAGAGTCACCTCAAATTCTCCCTCTAACATTAACATTAACTAACATTTGAATAAATATGTGTTTTACTAATTACTGTACCATTGTTTTTACAATGTCGTTGTCCAAAGCATTTGAAGATGGATCAGACATGGACCGAAATTTTGACTCTGCCTAAAAAAGAAAACACTCTTATCTGTACAATATTCACACATTTTTCACATTATTCTGACAGCATAAAGTTTCCTTCATAGATAAATAAAACATCCTATTGAAAGACCTGAATTTGAGATCTATGGGGGTATTTAACAGAATTTCTTTTTTTAATTTGACCTGAATAACAAAACTGACATCAAGCTGCCTTAAATTGATCTGGGTTGATATGTAATGAGAGTTAACCATTATAACGGTTTGTGAGTCATTCTTTCATTCTCCTGGCACTGAACTTCCAAATATACCTGATGGCATTTTTCCATTACATGGTACCTGCTCGGCTCGACGGCGGGGCCCAGTCCTCCTTTTTCCAATGCAGATTAGTACCGCCTCGTGTGTGAGGGGAACGTGGTTGGTCGTAATAGTAGGAAACTGCCGTAACATAAAGTGACCCACACACAGAACATAGAAGGTGTGTTGTTTTTTATTCTTAGCATGTGGCTGTTGACATATTAGTTTCAAAAGAAGCTGGAGTCTGCAAAAAAAAAACGCTGGCTAAACTACTTAAACACGGTGGGTTTGTTCAGGACACCCCCGTCTGTCGCTAGCAATGATGACGCAGTGAACAGTGACGATTCTCTCCGACCAACCAGTAGTCTACAGGTTTTCGTGTCGCCTTTTGGTATTGCCTCAGCTCGCTTGGAACCTTGACTTACGTAGTACTAATAAAAAATATCTATTAAAAGGTACCAGGGACTTTTTTTCATTATGGAAAAACCGAAAAAGGCGAGTATGGTTGAGGCGAGTCGAGTAGGACCATGCAGTGGAAAAACTTCATAAAAGTTATGAGCTAGAGCACCATGGGTTTCTCTAAAACGATGGATACATGTAGAGGTTGTGTTCACATTTTATATACAGATAAATAGTGAACACATGTCTTTTCTGACACAAAAACAAGAATGTGGTCATTCACTGCAGTCAGTCTCGGTGAATCTAACTATGGAATAGACTGGACATTAGAAAGTTTCATGCAGAGCTTCACCAACCTTTTCAGAAGAATCAGAATCAGAATCCACATTCTTCAAAAGGGGGTTCGAAATAACCTGGTAAACAGGAAGAGAAGTATATTTTCAAAAGTCAAATAAATGACTGACAAGCCTGTTTCATGGATGACTAATGTAACTGTATGGTGGTTGCTTGTTGTGTTCACAAGGGACACTGATAGAATTGAACTGAGCAAATGTGAAAATGGAGGCAGAAGTTGAAGAAATTAAGTAATAAAGTAAATATTCAGAACTAAAAGAAGTAAAAAGCTAATGATTGGTTCGTGTGTTGGCTTAATTTAGCAAAGTCTGGAATAGGGGACACACCTAGCCTGGCTCTAGTCAAAGGTAACAAATATGCCCACCGGCATGTTCGCTATCTCAGTTTTCCATTGTTTGCTGTTTTACAGGAAGTTATGTGTTGAAGTATGAAGGAGCCCAACTTCTTGAGTGTCTACTGGTTGCCTGGCAACTAGGGATGGGGGAAAAAATCGATATAGCATAGTATCGCGATATTTTCCGTGGCAATATCAATACACAGACACCAATTATCGATCTATTATGTGTTGGTCAGTTTGTCTGCTTGACAATTCCATTTTGCAGCAATAAAATTGAAGTGAGATGAACAAACAGAGAAACGTGTCTTATTAGATAAAACAGATGTTAAAAAACTTTCCTTTCGGCAACATAATTTCAAATTGGGAAAAATTTGCAAAAATTGTAAAATATTGCATTTTTAAAATTGCAGTATCATTTTGTGACATAAGTGTCGTGATGATATTGTGAGGCCTGTGGTAAATCTCAACCCTAATGGCAACTGCTGCTAGCCATGAAATGGTTCAGAACATAACTTCCAGTTAAACCCCACTTGTCGTTTTAACCAGTCAGTTTTTGTACGGATTAAACAAACAAGATATCATGTTTTATTTATGAGCTTTTGACGTGCTGATGGGTGGATTTAGTTACCTTTGGGCACAACCAGGCTAGCTATTTCCAGTTGTTATGCAAGCTGGCTGTTGGCTCCACCTACATGTTAATTGTACTGTAATTGCTGATCTACTCCTTTGATGTTTAGACTTAATTATAATATTTACCTTAAGTGTTGGCTCCCCAGACTGCATTTCCTTTGACAGAAAAAATGAAATAAAAAATATGTATATATAGTGAGGGACAGTGACATAGCAAGTAAACAAAAAATGCAGTGTAAGAGAAGCTTGGTCTCAATACGCTGTTACAAAACATCACAAAGAACTAAAATTTCAAAGTACCTCAGAACTCATACATCTATGTGGTCGGTTTTTCAGTGCTTCAAACAGGTCAGAGAACCAGCCGTCCACTTCATCACTAAAAACAAGAAGGGCATATCACTCCAAACATCAATTTCAAAATCAACAATTTAGCAACACAGAGTGTGTGTGGGATATTTTTTGTGGCACTTTGAAAGTGTCATCAGGGGCCTTGAGATGAGGATTGGCCAACCCACCTGTGTGGCCTAAAACCAAACTCATTTGAAAAATGTTTACTGATTAAAATGATATCATTTCTGCTTAATCCAAATAAGTTAGATTTGGTTAGAACGAAATGGTGAGCAGTTAGACTTTTTTTTAAAACTACCTTTAAAAACTGTAATTAGAATGAATAACATGCTTTTAATAAAAATGTTAGATTGTGTTTTTGACATTTTTCATTCTCACGTATCCCTAAATATATCTCCTTATTTGTTGTTGTAGAAACATAAAAAAAAAGACATTATATCTTGAGTGTGGCAAGTCAGGAGTTTTTATGGTACAGTGTAGAAAAAATGCATTGGCATTGGTAAATCAAGCATATCGCCTGTAAAGAACAGGTCCGATGACTGACCTGTTGTCCCCAATGAGGAAGTAGTCACGGCCAGCTGCCTTGATGTAGAGCACACAGGATGGGGAGCACTTGAAGTTCTTCTGGACCCATTCCCATCTCTGGTGGTTTTGAGGGCTCACATACAACAGTGAGATTCTGACAGAGGGACACAAATGAAACAGATACTACAGGGGATCTACACTCCAAAACATGCTTACTGCATTATTTCATTTAAGCGCTATTAAATACATGAAATTACTTATTTATGAATGAATTGGCATTGAATGTGCTTTGTGAGAACATACTGCGATAAGTCTATCCCTCCAAGTGGCCTGTCCCTTTCTTCTGGGTTTCTGAAGTACATCAATAGTTGTTCTTGCTCACTGACTTTGTACAGCACAAAATACCGCCTCTTCCATTTCTTCTGCAGGAGAAAATGAAAATGAGAAAGAAAATGTAATTAAAAAACGACACATAAAGAGCTGTAGTTAATTGCATCCATTAAACCTGATTTGTCACCTCTGTCTTCAACAGTCCTTGGGGAGGAGACTTTAACAGGTATCCAGATCTTATTTCCGTCGTGACTGCAACCGGTTTGTAGAACACCGCATTTGCCCCTGAGGGGAAAACAAAAGCCTATTGCTTCAATTTGCTTAAAGAAAAATTCCAAACATTTTTTTGTTGTGAAATGTCTTAGTTGAAAACGCATATTGTTGTCATGTAAGGGCCCTGTTCATGTTGCACAGACATTTTAATTGCATTTTGTGTCTATTAAGAGGCACAAAGGCTCTCTAAAACTTGCCCCAACAACTGCTGTTTTAGCTCAGTGGAGGCACTAAGTGACTAAAAGTACCCCAAAGTATTGAAGAGTGTGTAAACATTGGTACATTCCATATTTTCTTGTCAAATAAATCTATTGTGACTTGACAAGATCAGCTGTAAAACAGTAAATAACTACAAACATAAATCAAACCATAAAACAGGTTTCCAGATGTGAAACACTACCTGTGCTGCTCTTCTGGCTCTTATGCATTGTGAACACCTAAACAGATAACACAGGAATGTATCAGTCTTCGTCACCTCAAAACAGGATTAAAACAAACATGCAATGTAGGGTTTAAAAATAGCCTCACGCCTTTGTGCAAGCAGAGCAAGAAATAGAGCTCCATTCACAGAAAAGAATCCACTTTAAGGTGAAACACCTATTTGCATTATACCTATTATTGATTTAAAGATGTTTTCCTGTAAATGCAAATCTGGAGTAGACATGGCTTAAGGTATACTGCTGATTAAAAGAGTCACAGTTTCAAAACCACTAAAATGTTCCATCAGACTGTTCCTAAGGTATGAGCGTTTTTTTATGAGTCGTCAAGGACAGAAAGTGCAGTTTTGAAATCCAGCCCCCTGCCAATGTGTAGTGTGTTCAAAAATAAATACATTGTGTTCAATGGAGAATTGTTTTTAATTTCCTTACCCAAACATTTGAAAATAATACATTTCAAAGTTATAATTGCAATATCCTGATATTTTTACTGAAGGTTAAACCGTCAAAATCTTATACCGGCCCCTGTCTAATCTGCAGTAATTAAAAATAATAAGAATAAACATGCAGAAACATATTAAACATATAAACATTCATCATCCTCTTCATACCATGCACTTTAACACAAAGAGAGAACCAAATGTGTTTGCAAGTGGACACATTATATTTTGTATCATATGACAAACCAATACATTATGAAAAACAAATAACTCTAACACTATGACTCACCAAATGCACTCGTTCTGAACGTTGATGTTGACCTGCTGAGCACCTGTTCAGAGTCAGCTCATCTCACTCTCTTACATTAAGTGTTGCTTCATAAGGAAGCTGAATGCTTTTACGCACCTGTCAAACAGAAACAAGATTTTCACTCTGGAGAACTGGAGTTTCTGGTTCTCACCTCAATGGCTTTTAAGGTCTACCTGCTGTGTTGTACACCCAGAGATTTACTACAAAGATATTTGTGACAAGACAAAAGAAAAGATGATTAAATTAGTTAGTTCTTTATAATATAGTTCTCATACAGGCTAAATAGGGGCGATTAAAGTGAAGTGGTACCAATATGTTGATAGCAGACCAATATTCAGAAGTGGAATAGAAAAATTTGATCGCAAGAAAGGATTGTGGAAAAGTTGCACTGTGCCTTCTTTGTTGTTTGTAGTGTACTTTTCTGTATGCTGTCATCTGGACACAGTGTTTTGCACTTTTGTTTGGCTGGTTACATAAAAAATGTGTTCACAAAAAAAGAAGTTAGACACAAGCTTCATTAGAAGGAGTATGGGGATTAGTAGGTGCAGGCTAGTTAAAGAGAAACAATGTTTCTGATTGATGTTGGTTTTTCAGCTGAATAACAATCGTTAACATTGCGTGATCTAAGATGATAAGCAAATAAGGTCTCTCTAAAGTGGCGGTTTTGAAATTGTCTTGCACATAGCTCATGTCAGTTTGAGTGACCAGTCGATGTAGCACTCAGATGGAGCCATGTGGCCCTGCTGTGCCATGCTTGCTTTTGACCTTTCCTACTTGTGTTCGTATGCATGGGCCACTTGTGCAATGCGTGTAAAATGCCATATTGGTAGGCATGCTATGATAAGCATCAAAAGAGGCCTCCCTCAGCTGAGACTATTTTGACTGTCTCAGAGTGAAGTTGCACTTTAACAGTGATTGAAAGTGATCACACACACACACACACACACACACACTCACACACACACAAAGAGACATTTAGATGTCAAACAGGTGTTTGCCCAGCTCCACTCAAAACCTTGTTTCTCTTTCATGCCCTCTCCTTAATAAAACAAAGCACATGTTTGCAAGTACACCAGGACATATATCACAAGGCCAACCCCCTGTGCTCCCCCCATACCACATAAAGCCTTCAAATCTGTGACAGGTCTATATAAAACCCTTGTGGTCGTGTTGTTACCACCGGTCAGTGAAGTTGTGCCTGCATTGCTATAAAGAAAGTTAATACTAACGTACGAGGAAAGGCCACACATGAAGTAAGCACCTCCACTATGGTTTCTCTTTGGGAAGAAAAGCCGATGTAACTATTAATCAACCACCCTGAGCATTTGTTCCTTTTACCTGCAGTTCTTGATCTTTTGATTTTCTTCTTATTTTCAAAGGAAATGCCCCTGAAAGATCAGCAGCACCTGCAGAGACAAAGAGATGGCATGGCCTACAGGATGAAGAAGCTGGCAGCTTTGCAGGTGGAGATAACAGTAAGTCTATTATTTTGTTTATGTCTGTGTTCTGTTGTGAGTAGAACTACAATACAGTACAAATCTTACATAGTGTACTTTTTGATTTTGTGATAAGTCATCTCTAAAAATTTATCAAATTTGATAAAGATTGGTGGGAAGAGTCTGAATGTTTATATATTAAATAAACTATTGTTCAAGTGGATGTTAGCTAACAGTGGTGGAACATACAACATGTTCTTGTTGTACTGTGGCAAAGTCACCTCAAGGTTAAATAAATTCTACGATGCAATTTTTAACATCCATTTCTATTTTGTGGTCCTCCTAGCTTTCCATCAACAAAGCACTTTCCCCATATAAACCTGGCTTATTTGTGTTTATTGCACTCTGTAGACACTGTGCTGTATGAAAACTCATTTTTATAGATGAGGGCCCCACCTAACATACTTATTAATTGTTTTGTCTGAAGTTAGAATATCTGAGGCTCTGAAGCGGACTGGCCCTGACCTGATTCAGATGGATGCATTCAAGACTGAACAACTACTGAGTCTCACCATCAACCTGCTGCTTTTCATCCGATCCCAGGTCCCTGTCACCTAGAAACTCTTTCAGACCTGTGAGTTCATCCATCGGGGTATACTGCAGCTTTCTGGGGGGTTTGGTGAGCTCCCTAGGTCCTGATACAATGAACCCGCTCCACTGCTTCTTCACTGGGACCTTCACTGACACTCTACATCAAGCATTGTGTCCTGGCCATGACAATGAAGGCACAAACTGGAAGTCCATTAAGATCAGCGATGCCTGCCGATCAGCTCCTGTTCTCTGAGATGGGGCAGGAATGCCCCTGGTTAGAAATATCAGCTGTCTGATCTGACTGAATTGTGACATTGCGTCACTTCTGGGAACTGTGCATGTCTGGCCTGTCTAAATTTACCAGAAGGAATCTCACAGATCATGTTGTTCAATTCCTGCTATTCATGCTTTTCTTGATGTGACCTTCATACTAAGCTGATGTGACGTTAGAGCTGTTCATACTGTAGCAACGTTTTTTTTTGTAATGCTATGTTGAATCATGCAATTGCAGAATTGCAAAAGACAGAAGTTGAGTTGGCAAAGGAAGAATTTAGTTAATAAATAATAAATTCATAAATATTAATAAATAATTTGGTTAGATGGCTCTGCTTTTGAACACTCAATCAATATGTTTGGATTTGTCTATTATTTAGCAAATTGAACTTTAAGATGAGGCTGGCGATATTACACATTTTGAAATTTTCAACAAATCCAGTTCCATTTGAAAAACAAGTAATTTCAAAAACATCTGGGCACTGTAATCAATTGTTACTCAAACAGTTGTAAATAGTGACTTTGTTGGAGACTGTTTTCAGCTGTGGATTATTGCACATTTGGCGCGTAAGTGAGTATTTACAACAGCAATTCTTTGTTGATTTTGTTTTTTGTGGTATTTGTAATGAGAATAAAGAATGACATCCTTATCCTTTGTGTTAACAGAAGGCTAAAGATGTTTGTCTGTTACTGTGAATTGCTTAATATTAAACTTAACAGTGGGTATAACTTTTTATAGTGACGTACTGTTTCAAAAATCTAAACATGACATTCAATGTATTCATTGACAGGCTACAAACATCTTCTTTGTGTTAAAAAAAGAAAGAAATGTGGTTAATGTGGTCTGTGTATGTGCAAGAAAAATGACAAGTCATTACAGAATAAATTCGTTATGTTTAATACAATAAAATGTTTACATGAGCATTCCTCTGTTTTGAAGTTATTTAAACAAGGTATTGCCCCAAATTAAAATGAAAATTGGGCCAGATTATACGTATAATGTAATTCATTCATTTTTCCAAATCTTTTCAAAAATATATTCCTGAGGACAACAGCATTTAACACTGGAAAGCATTTAAAATTGTACCCTTAAAGTATTTTTCCCTCCTTCAATTCCAATCCAAAACAAGTGGAGCAAACGCTCCTATCCGCACAGGCTGGGCACCACATCACTGATCGGCGTTGTGGTTATATTGGACAAGTGCACTGGGTGTGGAATGGGACAGGTCTCTAACTTTAGCCCGTATTGAACACACTTCTGGCAACTAGAATTATGATGTAAAAGTGTCACAAAAAAGAACTGATGAAAAAATACAAGGAGTGAAAAGGGGAAAATATGATAAAAGCTTTTGCTGACGTTTTCCCCCGAAGTTAGTGACACATGCTATCATGTGAATAATGTAAAAACATTGCAGCGACAATGAGAGTTTGGATTGTGTATGTTCAGACTTGTCACCACCAGTAATAGCTGCCACTGTGATTGACAGACTTTGGCACAATAGAACAGCGTATTTGCAGAAACAAACTTTGTGTAAGTTGTAATGACCTCAGCAAATGTCTACTATAATAAATATTTTATCATATAACTCAATGATTTCTGATTCATTTACTAAATCATGCAATATTGTTTGGAAACAACGATTACAAGGTGCAAGAAGGGCTTAAAAATAACTTAATCAAAGATCAAAAAATTAAAAATTAAAAAAAAAGACTTCGCTGGGTACCTCTTACTAGAGTGTAGTGTATGATAAGACAATGTACAACAGTAATATACAGTGAAATTATGTGGAATTTGTGATTTGGGCCCTAGTCCAGCTTTGCACCATGATCTTTCCCAATTGTCTGATCCAATTTTTGATATTCTTCTCTTCTGTTCTGTTCTCTTTCTAGTCTAGAAATCTTACCGCATGTTTCCTTATATCCATTAAAGTTATTAAAGACGAATGTCTTACTAAAAAAAGGGAAATTCATAAACTGATTTTTTTGGAACCTGACTAATTAGACAAGTGCTTACTGTAATTTTGATTATATGCAAATACACAAACTTCACTTACCCAGGGTTAAACCCCAAGCAAGTGAAGTCTTTAACATTGGGCTGAGTAAACTGGAAAATTGCAAATAATCCTTGCACTTGACTCAGAATCTCTTAGAACATATAACTACACAGCAAGAGATCACGCCCTCCTAGCCATACGTACAGTACATGACATTCTTTAACATTACATTAACCCATTTCATGGGACATTAAAGAACCTGAGGATGCCAGCATGCTGCTACCGACTTAAACTTGCTAGGAAGGCTGAGACACTGAGCCTTTGGCAAAAGCATTGTTGCATGTTTTGCTCAGAGGAGTATTGTCTTTCCTGTTTTCTCTTTCTTTTACAATTAACAGCTGATAACGTTAAAACACAGATAGCTGAAAATGATCTGATCCATTTTCCAGATGCTTTTTTCCCCTCCCTCTAACAATTCAGACAGGGTTAAAAATTAAAGCAACTCTGGCAATCAAAAGATGTTTCTTTCACTCTATTCACTTTCCTAGTGGGAATTTTAATAGACTTTCTAAAGGCTTTTAAAACATTCAAATGTCACCTGTTTTCCAATTCATTTTACTGTGCAATGGTGACAGTATTGTACACTGTACAAATGCTTGGACTGCATTAGACAGTTTAATCATCTCCTTCTCTCAGAACACTAAACCATAAATTATTTCAGTCATATAAAACCTATTTCATATAATAAATGCAAAGGACACATTTAGCCCAAAGACTCCTGTCCACTCTAAAGTTCCCTTCGACATCTATTGCAAATGCTGGAAAATGGAACGACACATTCAGATATGATTCCCCCAAACCCACAAAAACTGGCAGTAAATTTTCCGGGCTGGTGGAATTACATAGATATTTCACATGCCTGTCAAAAAAAGATTCAGATTATTCCGAAGAATAACCTAAAGAGGAAGTTTCACCATCAGCACATGAACGTGGAGTGCCACTGTAAATATATATATTTTTCTCTCACAGAGTGCTTGTTTTCGGGCCCAACTACACATGCAAACTGTCATATGTGCTCCAAATCTGCAGTGTCCTGCTGGGCCTGAATCATCCCTGAATGCTTGGACCACTTAGTCGGCACCTGAAACAGTCAGTCGGTCAGTCAGTCAGTCAGTCAGTCAGTCCGTGTTGTCATACAGAACAGTCAGTTAGGCTGGCGGTCAGTTGAAATACAGTTCTTTGGTCAGCATAGAGACTACACAGGGAATCTGCTTCTTCTCACTGAAGCGTGGATCTTCAGACCAGGACTCAAAGCTGGTAGCCACCATGTAGTTGACCCGTGTCAGGATCTGCATTATCTCCAGCTGTTTGCCAAACTCGTTGAGGACGTTGCAGAGCGCCTGGACAAACCAGGAGCCGCGTCCAGGGTTCCTCCAAGAGTAATACCCTGGAAAATCAACAAGAGTCACTGAAACGAGGCTCCAAGGGCTACCGATACATCCAGCACAGGTATGTGACAGATACCCGGAACACTTCAACTTCAAGCATTTCATAATCTAAAACGAAACTTAGTTTACCTGGCACAGTGGAGTAGGCAAAGAGGAAATCTGCTTCTACAGGGATCTTATGTCTTGGATTAGCATCTGTCTCCAGGGTATCGTTTGGCGGACCCGAATCTGTCTGTATACCATCATCAAATTCGGAACCCCGGCAAGCCTGGTGAAGTAAATGAAATGACATTTCATTGTGATCCTGAGTAGCTTTCTCAACGATGACCTGGTGAAGCAATTCAAAATTAACTGTTTTTAAAAACTGAGATGGGCAAATATGACACAATAGCTATCATCTGTCCGTGGGGAGCAATCTGTCTTCTCAACAAAAAACAACTCACTCTAAAGTAATGAACTCAACACAAATCTACACATTAATTAACAACCGTACCACATTTTGTTTTTTATCACACAGTCATTTAGAAATGAAAGTCGTCAGAACTTCGTACCTGGATGAAGAAGAGTTTTGGTTTTCCGACTAAGCTTTTGCACATGTCCCCCCTGAACAATGAGGTCATGGTCTTGATGGGCATGGCTCCGTCTGTTCCGTAGATCATGCCCTCCTCACCATGGCTTAGCAGGATACAGGCGAAACACGAGCTGTCACTATGGTCTTCCTCCGAGGCTGACCCATACACACACAAACAAACACTCAACTCTTAGCTCGGCTCAGGCCTATACTTCTAAACTAATCAATAATATCAGTAACTTAATGGATCTGGAGTTTATTTAGCAAACTCATTTCGTTTATCAATAATTTGATTAAATTATTAATTATACTATTAAGTTAATACTAAGTATCTTAAACTAAATAGCTTTGAGGAATTATAGCATTTTACAAGATTTTGTCTATAATCATTTACATTTTAATTTGTGTATTATTTAAATAGGTTATAATTTTCTAATCTTATAATAAAATATTGCCTAAGCCTATCACACATCAGTGTTTATCCCTTCAGAACCGTGATTGTGCTGAGCAAATCCCATAGTAAACTGCCAATAAGAAGATACAGTGTACAAAGTTGGTAGCCCGAGGGGTTGCACTGGAGGGAAGAGATCATCCGTAAGGGAACACAATGTGCCGATTAAACTTCATGACAATCTATCTATTTGATTTTTAAAATGTATATATATATATTTTTTTTTAAGATTATTTTTTTGGGCATTTTAGGCCTTTAATGGACAGGACAACGGAAGTTGTGAAAGGGGAGAGAGAGGGGGAGTGACATGCAGCAAAGGGCCGCAGGCTGGATTCGAACCCAGGCCGGCTGCGTCGAGGAGGAAAACCTCTATACATGGGCACCCGCTCTACCAACTGAGCTATCTGGGTGCCCAAAATGTATTGTTAACTAATTGGAAATTTTGGCCTGATATTGATACTAGAGGAAAGGTTGACGGTTCACCAAAATGCCATGGCATCTATTTTGCACCTGTAGAAGTCTCTTGTTTTGGACGTGGTGTTGAATCGAGGGTTGGACAACTATTGTCAGGCCTCAGTGCTACCTGGACAAAATGTGTGCAGATTCTAAGAAATAGCAGGCATTAAAAAGTCATATCTTATTATATTATAAAAGAAAGTCCATTCGTGTTCCCAAGTGCCTGAGGGGTGAATTTTCTGTCATCCAACCAATCCAGTGGAGCAGCAAAAGTCTTAACCTTTTGGTGAAATTGGCAGCACCTTCATTAGAATCTAGAGTGTGTAATTATTTTTACAACAGCACCACCCGCTGTCTGACCTGATGGTTTTAAGAAACACAACATGCTGTGACAATCACGACAAGTTGTACCTGTAGATCACACTGAAGGGTAATTAAGCATAACTTTACTGTATGTATATCAAAACACATATATTAATGAATCTGCTAGAGGTCATAATAAAGCTGTTAAAGTAAAGACATATCTGACTGGCACTGATATTCTTACCTTAAAATTGAAATGTGGCTGGACTTTGTCATTACACTCAGTTGCCAGTTTATTAGATACAGCTGACTAAAACTAACTGAGTGAGGTACAAGCGTCCCGCAATAAATCTTGCCTTCCTGAATGTTGTTCAAAAGTTATTCACAGGAGTCGATACAACCTGTTGTGAACTACCTTAGTATGAAAGAACATCTGATAATGTTTTCATGGTGTTTTTTGAAAGGTTTCTGTTTCTCTATATCTTAAGTGTTGGGATTGGTATTGGCATCCTGTTAGTTCAACATTGTTACTTACCCACATGAAAGAAACAAGAAAAATGTTAGGACTTCACTACTTACCCTCTCTGAGAAGATGCTCCATCTTCTCACATGTCTGATCATTGTAGATGAAGACATCGAAGCCCAGGCTCTTGAAGCATTTGAAAAGCTCACCTGCATCTCGGTCTGTGCCGTTGCGTACATTCATCCCTGCCAAGACAATCTGATTAGAATACACACTCTTTATGCAATTAGATAAGGTAAAATTAAATAAGGTATACAATGCCTGTACCTGTCTTTTCATCAAAGTTTTTATTGTTGATGATGATGCACTTGCCCACTCGCTGGTGGCTCATCTTATACTGGAATGTTGGTGAAACAATTCTATAATGGCTTTCAGAAGAGTAGTCCTGCTCCCGCTTCTGGCCATCCTTGTTCTTCTTACTATTAAGAGTCAGAAACAGAATATAAAGTACAGTTACAACTTTATGGTAGCATTTTTTAACATTTAAACTTAAAACTTAACTGCTGCAATATTATTATTTACTTTTAAGCTGTACCTAATGCACAATGTTTTAAGTTCAGCTTATCTTTACAAAGGCTGCTACTCTAGTGGATAAAAAAAAAAGATACACACAGTCAACACAAATCACTTGCATAATATTATTCCATTGTTAATGTATAGACCTTACACAACAAACAAAACAAAAATAAAAACAGCAAAAGGAATAAATAGTAACAATAAATAAAAGAATTACAAATGGACAGGCCATTTGTTCTTTTAACTTCCATAAAGTAACTCTTATCTTACATTGCAGCATCTCGCAAAAGTGAAACATTGCATATTAAATATTCTTGATTCCTACAGAACATGACAGTGTTGATCCCAAATGTTTCTACATATAAGTTACTTCAACACAAGTAAATGTCAAGACTTCCAATGCAAAGAAAACTCACATGAAACTGACTCACTCTGATCCACTTACTCAGAAACCTAAGACTACATACATTTTCAATTAAGGCATTAATATCATAGCCAAATTTGGTCGCAGTAATCCACTATCGGGTTAAAGAAGAAACTAGAAAAATGTTGCTTAGCGCAGATATGAAAAAATCACAACCACGTCAATGTGGATTGAGCGAGAGTTAATCTTCCACGAGAGGAAATTCTCACAGACCTGTCATATTTCTATTCTTTAAAAGATGCATCCAGATAGCAAAGCCAACAGTGGCCTATTGGGAGCTCAGAAAATCCAGGCTTGTTCCAGAAGAGCCTAGTCATCAAGTTACTCAAGCACAGAAACAATACACAGCGATGCACACTAACAGTCTCATGCACATACACCCACTGGAAGCCTAGCAATATTCTAACAAACATGTGATCCAGAACTTTTCAAGCCCCCCTCCCACTTCAAAATTGTGCCAACATACTGTACCAAACAAATGCACGAGGGTGGGCAAAGAGCTGCAATTCTGTTTTGCTGTGGGCTGGGCATGGCAAAAATAGGAGCAGGTAGAAGGCTGGCGATAAGGAATATGAGGCGGTTGTGTCAGTCTTACCTGGGATCTTCATTAAGCGCTACGCCACTCTGCATCTGAAATGTGTTGATTTTGTCTTGTTTCTTTTTTCCCCCCAAAAAGATTAAGTTTTTCCAGGCCTGGCAGCTTAATTTTTGGCTGTGTGCTAGGATACTGACATGCTCTCTGCACTGGATGGACACCTGACTGGGCCAGCGGATGCTGAGGACAGGGGCGGCGCACTGTGAGCCCCCTGAGTCAGCAGCCTCGCTACTACACCAGTGCTTTCTAAAGACCTATTCACACATGGCCCCTGAGCCTCGTTCCCTGCTGAGGTCAGACAGGGCAACAGGTTGCTCCTATGCTGACACGCAAATAATCCACCTGTAACGGCATCCATACTGTAAGTGCCTAATTGCCTTAACTTTACAACTAGATTCACAAGAAGATGTACAACACTGAAAGATCAATTACTAATAAAAAAAAAAGAACCAACCTTAACACACAAACAAATTACTAAAAACAAATCTGGTCATCATTCATTTTGTTCTTGGTTTAAAGCAAGATTTAGGCAAAATCTAACGAGAAAGAAAAAAATACAGACAATTATCATTACAATCGAGGACGTAGGTGTCGTTTCAAAATTGAGGTGGACACATTATAATTGGGGGCTCTTGAGCGTCAAACCCTTAATTTCCGGTATTCTGGTGAATTTCTATGCAACAATCTGTGCATTTTTTGCATCAATTCTTTGTGCAAATGTACCTATGTAAATGAAAGTATTATTATTTAATTATTATTACTAATTATTCTACTGTATTGTTAAAAACTTTCTGCAAATTCAAAACCTCACACGTGTTTCGGGATGTTTTTTGAGGATCCATGTACATCTCAACAACAAGTCTATTAGAGAATGAGACCTCGTTAAAGCTATAATAAGCTCCGATGGTTAAATCTACATTGAAGACATGACATTTAAAATCACAAGAAAAAGCCTCACAACATTTCTGAGCACACATACAGGCAGCTTCATTTTACAGATAAAGAGAAAGAGAAATATTCTAAATATTCATCATGAATTATACTGTATGTATTATTGGCACAATCTGCACTCAACCCGTTCAGCCTCTTTTTTGTTATGCAAAATATTTTTTTTGTATTTATAGTTTATTTCTTATAATGTTTAATGTTTTGTTTCTGTGTACTTATTGTGGCAATAAACCCTTTTCTGATTCACTACAGGTTAACAGTGCCACCTTGTGAGTCAAACTGGAACAGAGGCTACTCCCTTACATCGCTCAGACTTTTAGTAAGACACAAGACATTGTGTAAGGGCCAAAACTGGTTCGCTGTGTCAAAACAAAAGTTATGAATTTCTCAATTTTTTAAATTAGTTTAGGAGGTCTGTTATATAACCATGTGGCCTCTTGACCCCCCCCGACACAGTTTGTGTGATTATTATCTGGATTTTATGCAGTTTTATTGTGTGAGCAAATAAAATAAATGAATAATTGAAATTATGAAAATCTGCAATTATGATATGAGAAATGAATGCCAATTTGCTGTTACAAGAAAGCACAGCTAATATTCTTTTGAACTGGATAACCAGCATACTGCACTATAACAGTACTAGGGGTGAAAATAGGGACAAAAGGAATTGGAAATACTGAAGGCAAGCAAAACAATAGAACAATATAGAGATAAATTTAGTAGAAAACCATCCTACAGGATTGCAGCTGTAGAACACTCAGGCCATGTATATTTGGTTATGCAAAGCATTCTCAATGCCACACAAAAGAATAACAACTAATGGCAAGACTCCACCATCAAAGTCTCAATAACTAACACAGGCCACAGGTGATAGATCCCTGTATTGTGCTATAACTCCAGTAATACATAACCAATTACCGTAAACTAACTAGAGAGGGAATCGTAATGAAAGTGAATTTGAAGTGATTTAAATTCCTTATGGACTAAACTCTTATGTCTTGTATGTATATGACGTTACGGGTTTCCATCTCCACATAGCTACAGGAAATGCTGAAAAGGAAATCACCTTCCGAAAAGAAGAAATCTTCCTTTGCGGTCAGGTTTGGCGTCTGTTGTGTCTCCTGTCAGCGTTCCTTCCTCAATTTCAGCTCCAGCTCCAAGTTCAGTTGGCTCGGCAGGATCTCCAGCGGCCATCTGCAGTTATGCACACGTATTTATTGCAACGTTATGGATTGATGAACTTACTGTACATTGTGACGCCAGTTTACGAGTCCTGATTAGTTTAGCGCCAAAAGGTTGTTAGCGAAAACAGTTTTCAATTTAGAAACAGATAAGATCCATTAACATGAACTTACACTCGGATTTGTGTAATGTGCTTTGACAGTCTAGCAAATGCACAAAAGTGGATCGATCTTGAAATGGACGAGGTTTTTGCCTAGTTTCTGTTCCTGACAACTTGAGAAAGCGAAAGAAAGTTCAGCGTGAGGTGTCAGAGGTGCGTAACTACGTCATCCCTGCGTCACATTTGCCAGCTTCTGTAAATCTGCCTCACTTCACAATAGCATGCAGTCACTTTTAAATCAAACTCTACAGTTTATCTTGCATATTAGATTTGATAAGCAAATGTAACAATCAGAATATAGAAAACTGTAGTAGATATATGTAAACATTATAGACCGTTATGGTAAACATAGATAAAGCAAAGAATATTAAAATGACACCATCAAAAGACAAAAACCCCACATCACATGGTTATCATGCACTCACTGTTTACAGACTACCACACTTATGCAAAATCCCTGATCAGTAAGAGAAAACGTTTGTGCCTGCTGTTGTATTTTACAACCCAGATTATTTCCTGCGTAGCCCCAATTTACAGATGTTCCCTAAACCCCTCCCTCCCAAAGCAATTTAGACAGGTGTGCGAGACGCTCTCAGTATGCCTATTTCATTTGAAATAAGATATTTCTAAACAAACGGTAAGATTTCCAAGACGTGGAATAGAGTAGAGCTGGCAGAAATGCCAAAGAGAAAACTGTCAAATTGTAGAGTGGCCATTAAAAGAATAAATTATCGCCAGGACGAACTCCGTTGGGCGTGTTTTTAAGTAGCTAGCTATTTTGAATCCTGTGGAGTTAGCTAAGGTTAGCTGGCTACCCAACGTTTCGCTGCAATATAGCTAGCTAGTTGAGTGTGTTATTTTACTTGGAGGAACCATATGAACATGGTAACACAAAACCAGTCAGGGTATAACGTTTTGTTGGATGTTGTAAGTTAAACACGATGGTTGTTTTAACGAGCTGTATAACCGTCCACGGCCTAGAAGCTAGCTAGCTACTTAAGTGCAGCTGCTTCTGATCTGAACTGTTGTCACACCGCCGCGCGGCAACCGCGGTCTACCGCCCGGCGACGCCAGAAGTTCAGGACGGAAGAATTTAGCTCATTACTCTAGGAGGGGGTAGACCAAACCGCTGTAACCCTACCGCAGTGTGCGAATTTGAGAAGCCGCTTTACACTGTTCCGCCAAATGTCTTGAGACGGCGAGTTACCGCCGCGGTGTGAATGCCCACTGAAACGTATAGTTCTAGTCTCACAAAGCATGTGTACTCATTGCAGTTGAAGCTACTGTAATGTACATGTGCTGACAAATGCAAAAGGCCAATTGTGTATTATTTTGGAAATAAAATAAAAGACATTTGAGATTAAACATTTTTTATTATAATTATTGTAAAGGTGTGTACTATAAGATGGACAGTGAAACAGGAAAATGGGATTCTGTCGGTTGACAACGTAGAGCTAGCGTTACTTCGTGAACTGTATTAGGATAAAGCTCTTGAGATGTAGCTATCAACTCGTTTTGGTTATCATCACTACATAACAATAGAGGAGAGAAGGAGAAGAAAATAAAATTAATAGAAATACAATTCACATACAACAGCCATATAAAGAAACAAAAACACAAGTTAGATTAATCAAAACATTACAACCACTGGGTAGCCAAACTGGCCAGTAATAGATACGCTGTAGTGCTTGACGATTTGAGTTCGTAATCCAACTACAATCCCGTAAAAAACAGTATTTATGAAGAGTAACAACACCATTGATAAAATCTGGATGTTGTGCCATTTCAGTTTTCACTAGGATCTAAATAAAAGAAAGTAAGAAGGCTTAATATTATTTACACTTTTTCTGAGATATCAGTTTTTGTTTTTTTTGGGGCGGAAAAAAAAAATATTTTTAGAAAGGCAATACTTGTCAACAAGAATGAATGAATTTCTCAAAATGTCAAGGCACCACATTTTGTTGCCCAATGGTACAAAAGTTTAAAAGCTTCGGGATTAAAAACAAGACAAACACATTTTGACTGCACACTGCTCTTCCTCAGGGTCAAAATGGTTTTGACCCTGAGGAACTTTTGCAGTTTGATGAGACAGTGTGCCTTAGACGTTTTTTGGAAATGCATTACCTTTTTTGTGTATGTTTAACTTGGTTGTCTGTTTAGTTGTCAATATTTTCTTCTTGTATGTCCATATTTATTCATGTGCAGTTAAATTATTTTTATGTGTCATTGTGCTTAGATGATGAAGCTAAACAAAATGTATTATGATTCTATGTCTTAGTGTCATGGCGAGATGCCCAAAGTTGAACTAGCTGTCCAACTTAGGATCATTACACATATACAGTGACATCTGACTTAGCTGTCTCTTTCTGTCCCCCTTTCTCTCCCTGCAGACAGACAGCTGGATTTAGCCAGTCTACTACCATGGTACATCGAAGGGGGTTGGTCCATCTTAGGACATGGTGTCAAGTAAGAGAGAGTTTCAAAGTTTTACAGTCCCAGAGCTAAGTTTACCACCACCAGAGACACACTACCACAACTGTTCGAGAGTCACTGCCAGTTCCTCCACTAAACTGTCGCCTGACTAACCTGACTCTTGTTTTTGGCCAAAATTTCACATTAGTTCACTTCTTCTAATATTCTTCCTGAAGGTTTTTTGGGAAAAGGACAAGCCTTCAAAATGCAGACCTGTGCCAGGTGTGGGTTTGTGGTCTACCCGGCTGAGAAGATCAACTGCATTGACCAGGTAATAAACAGAAATATTGTGATAGCAACAAAAGTTTCTAGTATCTTTTGAGCGTTTAATCTTAAAAATCTGTTTCATAATAAAATACTTAAATTGTCTGTAAAAGTAACAAGAAAGTCAGTAGTAACTATGTAATGCAGGGTACAATCTTTTAAAAGAGCTGAAGCACTGGAATTTATATTTTTATAAATCAACTTCTCTTAGAACACATTTCTCACCTGAATATGTCAACATTTAACTTTTTCAAGGATTTCTTTGCGTCAAATACAACACATGGCTCAGTGTGCAAAAATCTGCCAAGGAACTAGTTTTAAAACATAAAGTGTAAACATACATACTTCTTGACTACTTGACATACTTCTTTAAGTAAAGTTTTCCAATGTGCTATTGATCCGAGCATATGTTTGATGTAAAATGAGTAACATTGCATTCCAATTGCAATTTTGTAATATATGCATTATGAAAAACATCTACGTTGCTCTCACAAGATGCTGCAATGAAATAACTAAAAAACTTGAAAAACAAGATGTATAGAGTTTAACAATCACATGAAAGCTACGGTATATTTAAGAACAAGTCAGAAAGTCCAGTTGGAAGATCATGCTGTAATTTCTGCCATTATGTTGGGCCTTGTTCATTTAAAGCTGTCTTAATAATACGTTATCAAAAATAAGATGTCCAAGTTTTAAACCTTTTTTGTCTCCACATTATAACCTAGATTAAAGTCCAAATTTAGATTTTTGAATTCAGTTTTGAGTACCCTCTAAAATAATGTGATTTGTCTTTTCTTCTGTCAGAACTGGCACAAAGCCTGTTTTCACTGTGATGTCTGTAAGATGGTGCTCACTGCCAATAACTTTGTCAGCCACAAAAAAAGGCCATACTGCTCTGTGTAAGTACTAAGCACCAGCAACACCTGATGAAATCACTTGTTGATCATAATCCCCAAAACTGATCAAAAATCTATACTTAGGGGCGAGTTTCAAATACATTCTTTTTTTCTTTTTGTTTCCATTAGCTTAAAATTGGTGATTAAATGATGTACTTTTTTCCATATCTCATCTCTCCAGACACAATCCAAGGAACAACACATTCACAAGTGTCTATGAGACTCCCATCAACATCAACGCAAAGAAGCAAAGCAAGGCGAGCAGTGAGGTGAGATGATGTCACATGCTAAAACACAAAAGCAGCAACGTGATACAAAATATTTCAGCCTTGATCTTAGCCATGATGTATTGTTGACAGGTTGACATAAGTCAATGTCAATGCCATGAGTGAAACGACAATGTATTAATGGTTTGTCATGAGATTGCTATTCATAGTGGGCATTGTTTATGTTTAAAAAAAAAAGATTGATACCTTTACATTGTTGCATTACAACTGGATTTAGATATCTAAATTTGTCAATAGTGTACCAATATTATTCTCATTAAGTACAACAATTTTTTGGATGGGCAAATTGTTTTCAAAAATATAAAAGTTAGTGAGAAATGGACAATCCTGCTTTTCAATTCATCACACACAACCACTAAGCTCACAGATGAATCAGATCTATTAACCTACACACACACATAAAATCTGAAAGTTCAAGATTGGAGTCCAAAGCAGATGTATCCATTACAGTCAGATCAAAAATGTTCTAATTCCATCTTTACAAGTAGAAGAGAGAGAGGTAGACGGCTGCTCTAAGTCTGTGGTGACAGCAGTGGTGTGGAATGGAGAGTGCAGCTTAGGTTATTTCTGTTCCTCTGACAGGGGCGAGACTACCCCCTCTGCTTAGCCCACATTATGCTTCAGGGGGCTAAATTTATACATCAGGATACACAGCCTTGCATCCCTTCTTCTCCTCTGCCCTGCCACCTGTTCCTGTCTGTCTGTGTCTACGAGTTCATGCAATGCTTTTATGCATATATTAGCAGTGGGCTAGCAAACTTATCAGCTACTGCTGATATAAGATATAAGACTTTACTTGTTGATATATGATCTGAGGGCTGACTTCAGATAATGTTAAGTGACCCCAGACCCTGTCCATTGAACTCTCTTTAAAATATCTTGTTTTGGTTAACATGCAGAGATTTTGTTTTCCCTTGGTCCTTGGTGATACTTGACTTGTCTTCAATAATGTTTTTAAAATGGCTAATAAAAGAAGTTCCCTTTAAGTTTTGAAACTTTCACATATTTATTGGAACCATGCTCCAGAGAAGTCACTCTTACACCCAGCAATCAAGCTATACTAATACTAGTATTCCTGGCAGCTCCAGCTTCTTCATTGGAACATCTCAGTTATTATTACAGCACACTAATATTATCCCTTCGTCATTAAGCATGTGAGCTCAGGTTGTCTGGTTTAAAGTAGACAACATAAGAATAGAGTGATGTGTTGCTCTGTGGGTCTTAAGTCAGGGTAATATCAGTGTGGGCTGACAGTTATCTTTTCTTATTTGTTGTCATTTTCATGCATCCATATGCTAAAGTGGAGGCTTTAAACATGTATATGTTTGATGTGTGTACGTGCAAATGGGTGCAGGCCTTGGCTTAATGCTTGTCGTTTATGTGCACTTGTAGCTGAAGTATCGCGAAGATGGCGAGCGCTTTATGTCCTCCTTCCACCATGACATGAGGTCCATGGAGCTGGAGAAGGCTCGCCTAGCCTGTCAGATGGCCAGCCAGGTGAGCTCCTGGTAGATTAACTGGTCATTGCATCCAGTTAAAGGGAGTTTCAGCCCAAATTCAGATCACACAGTCCTACTTCTCTTTTTGTTCCTTTTACCGTTGATCTTCTTTGCAAACATCCTTATCTTCTCTCTTGTATTTGTAATAGGATTAGATGTTGGTCAAATATACATTTCACTGAAACTTTATTTTATATAATTTCATGTAACAAATAAATTGATTGATTAAAAACATTTTTGGACTTTGTGTGGGCAGATTTACTGTCACTTGTTACCATAATTTAATAGAGGTTAAGTAAAGTACGGTTGGGTGGCTGATTTAACAAGATCCCACAGGCACGACATGTAAAGTATTACCTGTCTTGTGAATGGCTGGAAATTGATAAGTTTGTCCTCTATATCCAAACAGGCCTTTCAGTCTAAGTCTGAGTTCTCACAGCAGCAGACATGGTACTCGGGCATGGTGACCAACCAAGAGTTGGTAACAATGTCTCAGGCCCAGAAGACCATCAGTGATGTGAGGACACTTTTTATTAATTTATTAATAAAAGCTAAATATGGTTTAGTTTTGTGTCTTTAAATAAAGAAAGAGCCACTGTTGCAAGTGTGGATTGTTTGAATATCTACATCAACATTGGTCAAATGCCTTGATTGATTTTGTGGTTATTTGGCAGGTGGAGTACACACAAGATTATGAGCAGTCCAAAGGAAAAGGCAGCTTCCCTGCAATGATAACACCAGGTTACCAGGCTGCTAAAACTGCCAACACTCTGGCCAGTAACGTAAGTGAATTTGTTTTGATAACACTGTTCCGGATCAAGTAGCTAAAATCTAATTTGTTTGAGGTGAATATGTGTCTCGGTCACTAGTTGTTGCAACGTTATAATGAGCAAAATCAAGTTCTTTGTTTTTATTATTTGCAGGTGGAATATAAAAAAGGACACGAGGAGAGAGTTTCAAAGTACACCACGTTTGTTGACCCCCCGGAAGTACTTCTGGCTAAGAAACAAGGACAAATTGTTAGCGATGTAAGCGTTAAGTCTTTCATGATGACTAAATAATATCTTATTGTGTTGTTTCAGAGCAGTTTATAAAGCAGTTTATATAGCAATACTACAGCATTTTACTGTTAAATCTGTTCACTTTAAAATCATGTAGGTGCAGGTGCCTGGCTAGTTTACCTAGTAGAGCATGCAACCCACCCTAATATACCCAAAAAATAATCCTAAAAACAAAAACCTTGTAGATATGTGCCTGAACCATTGCTTTTGTTCCTACAGTATGCCTATACAGAAGAGTATGAGCAACAGAGAGGTAAAGGTAGCTTTCCTGCACATCTTACACCTGGATACAAGATGTCAAAGAAGGCTGGTGAGCAGGCCAGTGATGTAAGTAGCAAATATAAACTTAAACTCATACTGAATGCACACAAATGCTGTTGCAGACCTCTAATCATTGGTTGATAATGGATTTTGGATTGGTGCCCTATCAGATAAAGTATCGTCAGATGTATGAACAGGAGATACGAGGTAAAGCCAGCACTGAGGCAGCATTAGCTGAAGCAGTTCACGCCAGAGAAAACGCAGAGAACTTCAGCCAGGTACAATATTTACTTTTACTTTTTTAAATAGGTTTAATGTAAAACCCTCTTGTAAAACCATACAGGTCTCAACATTTTTTTATATGCTCTTTCTTTCATTAATGACAGTAAATCACAGAAAATATACCTTAGGCAGATACAACAGAGGTTCCTTGTCAGATCCAAACCAGTCTTATCCAAAACAATTAAGAGGATACTTGGTGTGCTTATTACAGACACATCATTTTATTTTTTAGGCTTCATAGTTTGGGATTCAGACCCACAATGGTGTGTTAACGTTATTGACACCTTATCCTGTGTGATTTAATTTCAATCCACTAAAATGTTTAAAAAATTGTTTACAGCACTTTTTGAATTATTTGTATTACTTTCTGTAATTTTGGAATTACAAATAAGTTATCCTCTGTTTGCAGATTGCCTATACTGAGGAGTATGAGCAGCAACGAGGCAAAGGAAGTTTTCCTGCCATGATCACTCCTGGTTATCATTTGGCAAAGAAGGCTCAGGAAAATGCTAGCAATGTGAGTATCAAGCTGACAGCATATTGAGTGCTTATAAACTTTAAAAATACCATATTTTTGCAAAAGATGGAGTAGGACCTTCATTAAACTTTAATACACCTTGAGTCTGACATGAAATTAGTTGGAAGCTTGCTCTGTCTTAAAATGGAGCCTCTATCCATTGTTTAACCATGTGAACCGGTTATAAATGCTGTCAAAACATAACAGTGTAGTGTGTAAGAGCTACAGCTTCATCCATCATCTGGCCTTGTCATCATCGGGCAGACTAGCTGAGGGACTACAATGTGAAAGCATCCCTGTGTTGTCATTCTTTAAACTGTCCACACTGACTAAATTAGATGTGTGTGCACCGCTAATCTCCTACAGATACGCAACATATGGGCGCCTGGATAGCTCAGTTCTCTCTCTCTCTAACTCTCTTTCCCCCTCTTCAGTTGTGCTGTCGAATAAAGGCCTGAAAATGCCAAAAAAATAAAAAAAGAAGAAACGAAACATATGGTCCTCCTATATGCACTCAATCATCCTTCATCTCTTTGCAGCTAACATATAGGAAGGACTTAAACAAGATGAAGGGCACCTCACACTTCCATAGCCTGACATCCGAGGACAATCTGGCACTAAAGAACGCCCGAAAGATCAACAAGATTGTCAGTGAGGTGAGCTTGTTTGTGAGTGAGTGATTGTCAGGCTCTCAAGGCAAAGACCAGAACTTCATTTAGGCTTTTATCTTATTTCTAGCTTAATGACAAAGTGTTAACTGGTAAACATGTTGCTACTCAGTGCATGTGTGCGTGTTTAAGAGCTTAAATATAGGACATACTATGTCAGCTTCCAGCAGACATGAAGTCACCCAACTTGCATTTTTAGCATTTCTCTCATGTCTGTCCAGTGTGGTTACAGCTTCCCTCCAAGGCCACAGGACATCCTGTCAAACTAATGTTACTTATTAGCTCACACAGGAGAACAGTGCTTTACTCTTAAGCAACTATTCTGAGCCTTGGGAACATTACATTGAAATGCCATTAGTTATTTGCATGTCTGTGAACAATGAACAATGTTTGGATTTTATTCTAATAACCATTCAAAGGTGACAAAACAACTAACAAGTCATATTTAGGCTCAGCGAAGCATATTTAAGATTAAAGGTTTGTCTCAGTGACTCTTGAGTTATGATGGAGTGTCAGTGATGGTGACTGATTAGTGACAAGCACTTTATATTTAGCACATAACAAAAGCTCCGATGGTTAATGGGAACAAAAAATGGTGTTGCAACGGGAAATGTTACAAAGCAGCTGCTGTATTCTTTATGTTTTCAAACAGGTGGAGTATAAGAAGGACTTGGAGAACACCAAAGGTCACAGCATCAATTTCTGTGACACACCACAGTTTCAAAATGCTGCTAAAATTGCCAAGTTCACAAGTGATGTAAGCATGACAGACTTTTTCAATCAAGTAATTTATTTCACGTTTTTATAAATTACAAATAAGTACAACAAACCTAATAATTACTAATAAGGGCACATGTTTGGATACAATGGTTGTATCATACACTCCTGCATACTGATTTTAGTTTTCATCTTTTTATATTTTTAAAAGAACAAATACAAAGAGAAGTACATCAGTGACATGAAGGGTCACCATGGAGACTCAGGAATCGATAAGAAGACCATGCATGCCATCAAAGCCAGGAAACTGGCCAGTGATGTAAGCCTTGTTCTTCATAGATTTATGATAAACATTCATTAAATATTAATGCAAATTATATTTACATACATCATATTTAAATTGGCTCTGCTTAGATCCAGTTTTTTATCAAGGGCTAACATTTTGGATTTTAGATAACTATTCTCTTCTTTTTTTTAAAAGCATAAACATGATCCGTGTAGTATTTATTATAAAATCTATGCTAAGATGTTTAGCTGATGAGGATTGAATGATGAAACATGACAAAAAAATAACTGATGTCCCAGAGATAAAATCACTGATATAGTATTCTTGTAAATTCCAGATTTCATATAAACAAGGCTGTGAACAGGAGCAGGGTGAATACAACTACCCAGCCACCGTCACACCAGGCTACCAAAGCCAAAAGAAACTTGACCCACTAAAAGATGTGAGTATTCGCAAATCCAATCCATAAGTGTCTACTTCCTTTACCTACATGCAACTTACATTAAAATTGCCATGAAAAACATTGTACAAATGCTTTTTTTTGATAGGGTAGATCATCTTATGTAATACAATTTTTTATTTGAAATTTTTTTTTCTTATATGATTGCAGAAGAACTACAGGCAACACATTGACCAGGTCAAGTACAGTCAAGCGACAGACACACCTGAGATTGTTTTAGCAAGGAAAAATGCTCAGCTTGTCAGCAACGTAAGTAAACTGCCTTATAACAACAACAAAGATTGATGATGATCATACCAACTTCATCAGAAGTTTTTAGCTGCACACTATACTAATAAGTACTGAGTTGAGTGTAGAGTTCAAATGTGTCAATCATGTGTCTTTTAGCTAAATTACAAAAAAGGCTACGAAAAGACCAAACATCAGTACACACTATCCCAGGACCTGCCCCAAATCAAAACGGCCAAAGCCAATGCTGCCTTGTGCAGTGATGTAAGTTAAATGCATGCACATGCACGCTCAATCACATAGTTACAGAATATCACTTACAAATGATAATTTGATCATTTGAATGTATCACTCCAGATTAAATATAAGGAGGAGTGGGAGAAAACTAAGTCTAAAGCCTGCGACATCGGTGTGGACGACCTGAGTGTCAGAGCAGCTAAGGCTTCCCGTGATCTTGCAAGTGATGTAAGTAAACACACACTCTTCTCCACTGCAAGGAGATGCAAACTTAATGAGGCGGAGCTAATGTCTAATGTTTAATCAAATGTAATATTTGGCAAATGAAGTTTATTTAGTGCATTTGTTTTAGATTAAATACAAAGAGACCTACATGAAGAACAAGGAAAAGGCAGTGGGGGTCAACGTGAGCGACTCAAAGACTCTACACTCTCTTCACGTGGGCAAGATGAACAGTGATGTAAGCAGAAGTCATTTTGATCAGTAATTACAGGCTTTAAAATGCATTTCTCAAATAATGCTTCAAATTAACCTTTTTATCTTCACCACTGCAGATTGAGTACAAAAAGAGCTCCAAGGAGAACCAGGCCCAGTTCAGCCTTCCTCTGGACATGATCAACCTGAGCCATGCCAAAAAGGCTCAGGCCCTTGCCAGCGATCTAGAGTATCGCACAAAGCTGCACGACTACACCGTCATGCCTGATGACATCAAGGTCAAGCAAGCCAAAAAGGCTTATTCCCTGCAAAGCGAGGTGAGAGAAAGGATGAGGGGATGAGCCCTAGTCTGTTATTAAAATAGTAAATGCAATAGAAAAGTATTTTCCCTGATTAATGATACTTTCTGTTGGTCCACAGAACCAGTATCGTTCAGACCTGAACTGGATGAAAGGAGTGGGCTGGGAGACAGAAGGGTGTCTGAATGTTGCCCAGGCCAAGAAAGCTGGAGAGCTGCTTAGTGATGTCAGTACAATAATGTGTTTGTGTGTACATATTTCAGTTTGTTAATGACTATGCACTATATTACATACACTGTTTATCTAGTGTATCCCCTTCATTTTTCATCACAGACTAAATACCGTCAGAAGGCAGACAGCATCAGGTTCACCCAAGTGACAGATGATCTCTCCATGAAACATGCCAAGAAGAGCCAGGAACTGCAGAGTGACGTAAGGTCTTTACTTTAAAGCTAGAATTTGGTACATTTAATTATGGTTGACTCTCATATCATATGTCTATCTAATTCTGATTTTTAGCTGGCGTACAAAGCAAACACAGAACAAATGATACACCAGTACACCATGACAAAAGATGAACCCCTCTTCAGACAAGCAAAGGCGAACGCAGACCTTCTTAGTGGGGTAAGTTCAGTGAATTTCATTGCAAAGAGAAGCTATATGATAACACTGGCATATGCAAGAGTTATACAACAACATGAAGATTATTAAAGATATTAAGCAGATAATAGCCCTAAATCTTTGTTTTGTAACATCTATGGTTTTAATGAATTCTATCAAAAGAATCACACTTCTCATATTTTTTCCATTCCATGCAGCCCCAGTATATACCTTATTCTGTTGAATCAAGTATTGGACATCTTATAAATTATAGCTCCTGCACACCCATAGTCACACAGGTGTTTTCACATAAAGTATGTTGCCTAATTATACTTCTAATCAGAACAGTGTGAGCTACCCATTACGGTGGGACAACCTATCCGATTATCATTTTTACGAGTCCATAAAGTTTAGTAGTATTACATAATTCTTGGCATAGCTCCACCGAGTTTGCAGCTGACTAGAGGTTAGAGCCCTGAAAGTATTGCTTCATCCACAGTTAATACAGTTGTTTCTCGTGTTGTTATAATCTTTTGACCACAACAGTTTTCTTTTCCAGTGAGGATTATGTCTGGTGCACTTCGAAAAGCCTTTGCAAAAATAGACTAAATTTGGAACAGTAATAGTTTGTTGATCACTGCATTCAAACCACCGTGATGCTGCCTTTATTCATAACCTACATTTATAATGTCAAGAACTGTACGATACAGTAACAACCCCTTCACTTTAACTGTGGCTGGGCAACAATCGTGCTCAATGCTGAGGAGGATGTTTCCATTGTGACGTGCAGTAAAGCATATCCGACAGTTTGGATTGTGTGCTACTGGTTCAAGTCAACATGGGAAAAAGGCACCTTACACTTACACACACTTTACATTTTAATGGATTTCTGCCAAAATGCCTAAAACATCACATATATGATTATTGTATCAGAGACTGGGACTACAGGTTAATGAAGGATCCATTCACAGATCTTTTTTTTAATTTTCCCCTTGGCATTAAAGGAATCAACATGTGTGTTCAAATATGGCTTTTGCAAAGAAAGTGAAGTATAAAAAATGAAGTACTAAACAGACATTAATTAAGAAGTTTCTCATACCTTTACAGTTGCAACTAGATGGCAAATTGTTGTGGTGCGTCAAGTGCAAAGTATATTCCCATCCAATTAGATTGAATTTGGTATTGATGACGCAAAAAATATTAACGGTATCTCCACAGAAATTATTTGAAACAAAAGTAAAGAGCCAGTTTTGTAAACTGTAAGGAGGAAAAAGTACTTATATTTGTGTAAAAAATGTAAGAAGTAAAAGGAAAAAGTCGGCACAAAAATAAATAGTAAAGTAAAATATATCGGAGTACAGTAACCAAGTATTTGTACTTTGTTACTTCCCATCTCTGTTTAACAATGACTTAGTCCATTATTAAGAAATTAAGAATCTTAAATTAATATTAAAACCAACCAAATCCTTACTGAGATTTCTACTTCTATTTTAGAAAGTGTACAAGAGCAACTGGGAGAAGCAGAGGGAAAAGGGCTTTGAGCTGCATTTGGATTCTCTCTCTATACTCACCGCTAAAGCCAAAAGAGACCTCGCCAGTGATGTAAGTTATTTTAAAAACAGTCTTCATCTTTAAGGTTAAGGAAGAGAAAGTTATTTTCTTCAAGTGCCATAATGTACACTATGTTCTAACTTCAATGTTACACAAAACAAAATCATAGACTGGCTTTTTAATGAAACAACTAATATCTTGTATCCTTGCAGGTCAAATACAAGGAGAAGTATGAGAAAAACAAAGGCAAGGTGATTGGCATTAAGTCAGTCAGCGATGATTCTCAGATGGCCCACTCTGCTCTGGCCACTAAACTACAGAGTGGCCGCCACTACAAGAAGGACTATGAGGACACTAAGAGCAAATACAGGTGAGGCTCTTGACCTTGATGGAGCCTTTTTAAGCACTTTAGTCTCTAATCTTGGGACTTCAGAACCAGATTAAATTTATCAGGGATAATGTTACACCTGATACACCAGGTAAATGCAGTTAACTGAAGCTATATAGCTGGTAAGATGAACAGCAGAACACAAAAAAACACTAGAAAATTTTACATTTTCACTTGCATGAACTGGGTTAGATGATCCACATTCATGCTCCATCTTGAAATATGTTAGCCGGTAAGGGACATACAAGACATACCGCTCCACCTTTTGCGTTTTCACTGTCACATGATAAACTTACTGGTGTTGCCAATGCTGCTAATGGGTACCGTTGCTTCCTGGACCCCGGGAAGTTTGAAGAAGAAAACATGGAAACCACACGTATTCAAAATCCAAATTTCATGAACAAAGTACCACTTCTTTTGCCCAGAAAAAAAAGGGATATTAATAAGAGCAAGAGACTGGATTTTTGAAGTGTAAATGCTACCGTAGCTGTAATACGTACTTTGAACTGCATAGTACAAGAGAGTTATAGTGTGTATATATATATATGTATATATATGATCTCAACGCTAGATGGGTTTAATTCCTACACATTGAACCTTTTCAAAAGAGGTTTTAATTCAGCATTCACAGTAATTTTAGAGGTAAGAATCCTAGATGTCTTCTTAAAACATAGATAATTACATTGAAATAATAATGTTATAATAACCAAAGAGTAATGCTTCAGTATAAAACCATGAGAACTGTTGCTTAAATCTTCCATCATTTTGAAACAAAACTCTTTATTGCATGAAATTAATCTCGTCCCAAGCGTTTCTTTGGATATGTTGAACATCAGCCATGCCAAGAAGGCTCAAGACCTGGCAACCGAGACCAACTACAGGACTTTTCTTCATGAGTATACTACTCTGCCAACTGATATGAATGTTGCCTGGGCTAAGAAGGCCTATGGACTACAGAGTGATGTAAGTCTCATCATTAGACATTCAAATACTAACTTGTTTCATGCTAAATGATTCATTCACTACAGAGATGTAAAGGCTGTGTGTATCTGTATTTAGAATCAGTATAGGTCAGATCTGAACTGGATGAAGGGTGTCGGCTGGGAGGCTTCAAAATCTCTGGATGTCCAGCAGGCGAAGAAAGCCGGGGAGCTCCTCAGCGAGGTAACCTCCAACCCTATGACCCAGAATGCACTGCTGAAATCACTTGCAGGTTAAGAGGTGACATAAGTATTACTTAAAAAGATGAACGCCATCACCTATATTGTTAAATGCTAACACAGCAACAGTTTCCGTCTTTGACCTTCATTAACATTTCCCTCATTTATGTTTAATTGTTTTGGAAGTTAAATGTGATTTAAACCAATAACCACACAGTATACTATTAACCACACTGAAGTGCTATGTAGGTAAATTAGCACAGAGAGCACTAGAAAATGATGAGCATAATTGCGTAACATCTGACAAGAAAGCACATATCTAGGTTTTCAGCTTTGGCCAGAATGTTTTAAAGAGTTGTGGACCATTCCTGTTCTCTAGATACTGGGTTAAGTATGTAGACTACACCCAGCTAGAGACCAGACTGATTATAGTAACTGAAGCTGTTACATATAAAAAAGATCCAACTTCACTGTTACATAGGGCTCCCTCTTTCCTTGCTTCTTTCTCTTTACTAAATGAAATACGTTTGTGGGTCTACGTTGCTTACATTGCAGTATTACATCACTGTTTTTTAGAGATTTTAAGGTAGATCAAGAAACACAGGAAGCATTGACAAAATGTCATTTGTGCCATTCAGACCTTTGGAGGGAAAGCTGTGAAGCATCCCTCATTAACACCAAGTGTTAAAGCTTCTTGGTGCCCACTTCTTTTTAGTTCAGTGTGTTCATGATTCTGAATAAGGGCCCAGCAACTTCATCAAGGAAATTTCCAAGCTCTGATATCTTATTTATTTATTTATTTATTAAAAAAATAGGACAGATGAGATAACTAATGATGTAAGAGTTTGTTGAATGTCTATAGATAGCATAATTTGGCAAAATTATTGTCCTTTCAACTTCTTCCTAAACTTTTTGCCTCTTTGTCACACCCTTTTCATCCAAAGAATTTTTAAAACCCTTTTTTGTAAATGCTTGCAAATGGTACATATGGTGATATTTCTGTGACACATCCAGTACAGACGGGTCAACACCAGATTCTATTCATAACTTCTTCATAAGCAGCCACTTATTTTAAGGTTCATTCCAGTCAGGGTTACCAATATTAGACCACGAAATGCCTGGCTGTACATAAAAAGAGCAGAGCCTTGAGTTCCTCCGTAGCAGACTTGTATCTATCTATGTCTGTACTGTATATTTATCTATCTTACAAAATATAATAAAATATAAGGATTTTAATTTTGCCAGATAGTTAATTTGCACGTTCAATTGTTTTTGATGATACTGTGCCCTCTACTGTCAATCAAATGCATGTGCACTTTATTTTACTATGACAGCATTTAGACATTCATCACTCTTTTCTTGTCTAGAAAAAGTACCGTCAGGGCGTGAGTGCTCTAAAGTATACCAGTATTGAAGACACTCCAGAGATGGTTCAAGCCAAACTCAGCAACAAATTGGCTGTTGATGTAAGTTAAGCTTTTGTTTGTTCAATTCAACACATACGGTATGCAACTAAAATGCAGTCTGATGTATTTCTGTCACCTATGAATATTACAATTTGTCACATCTTGCTAAAATGTATACTTGTGATCTCTTTTCACTGAACTTGGAGCTTTGCCAAACTTAACATGTCTAGTATAGAAATAGAGGTGCATTGGGTGTTCAGTAATGCCCTGTGTTCTTCTTTACAGAGGCTGTACAGGGAGAAGGGTGAAAACATGAAGCACAACTACACACTCAGTGGAGAGCTGCCTGAGATGGTTCAGGCCAAGCTCAATGCTATAAACCTCAGCGAGGTAAAACCACACTTACAAGAACTCACACAGACACGTTAAATCCATCAAACAGCCAGTAAATCAATCTAGTCAGCTGTCTTTGTGTGTGAGGTCTTGAACTTAGTTTATATATCTGCATTTTCAGAGCTGTTACAAAGAATCTTGGACTAAGATACGTGATGGTGGCTACAAGCTGCGTCTGGATGCCATACCTTTCCAGTCTGCCAAAGCGTCTGCAGAAATCCTCAGCAATGTAAGCTTGCAACTTCTTGTTCATGTGATCACGTTATGTCATTTTCACTGTTGGCCTAAAATCGTTTTGAGTTGCTGATTATTTTTTGACACAGAAAGTAGCAGATTGAAGAACCGCTAAATGTCTTTATATAATGGTCTTCACAGCAGATCGCTTATATGTATATGATGTCATTCATTTTAGTTGGACTGAATATTGAACACACTGATGCCTTAAAACACTTTACACAGCATTTCACTACAGCATCTTGAAAGTGAATGATTTGTCATTTCAGCAAAAGTACAAAGAGGAATTTGAGAAGACCAAAGGAAAGATGATTGGACTAAAGGGACTGCAGGATGACATTAACATGGCTCACTCGGTTCATGCCAGCAGACTGCAGAGTGGTGTAAGTGCTAAATGTTACTCAGAAGGCAAAAAATACTAATTCAAATAATATATTATGTTAAAAACACTCTCTCTCTCCCTCCCTTGTTCCTTTGTCCCTCTCCAGATTAAGTACAAGCAGGACTCGGCAAAGGAGCGCTCAAAGTTCCACCTGTCCATGGACATGTTGGAGGTCTCCCACGCTAAAAAGGCCCAGTCGCTGATCAGTGATCAGGACTACAGGCTCACCCTGCATCAGTACACCTTGCATCCTGATGACATTAAGGTGCAGGCGGCCAAGAAAGCGTACGCTCTGCAGAGTGAGGTGAGACAGAATAAAAAACCCATTACATATTTCAAGTTGCCACAGCAATTTTTAATGTACACTTTCTCAACCAAAGTTTGATCAATTGGGTCACATACTGCTATGTTGTTTAAATATGAGTGCTTTTCCTGTTAGTTTATTTAATAAACAAAGTGTAAACACTTATTTATAAATAGTGTTTAACCACCACACAAGGTAGCGTCACCTCTGTAATAGATAGCACAAAGTCTAAAGGAGTACTTGATCAAAAATGTCATACAATACATACAGTATTTAATACAATACATACAGTATTTCACTTTAGTAATTTGTTGCATATTTAGTCTTTGTCTTGTTTATTAAAAGTTGTATTTACATGTGTGTGTTTGTCACAGAAAGTGTATCGCTCTGACCTGAACTACCTGCGTGGTGCAGCCTGGATCGCAACTGGGGCTCTGCAAATTGAAGGCTCTAAGAGGGCCACAGACCTCATCAGTGATGTAGGACATCTTTTATCATTTTTTTATTCCTTTTTCAATTTGTTAGGTGTACATACAGTACTTAATGCTGCTCTTGCCTACATGTAGGTCTAGATCTTAAAAAGTCCATTGTATGATATGTAATCATTAATATATCTTGTGTATGGGTATTGCAATATTTCTGAAATTTGAATGTTGATTTCCTTGTTAAGAATGCAAAAAAATCAACTTTATTTACCCTAAAATCTACAAAAACTTAACAGAGATTAACTTTGTTGTTTTTTCTGTAACAGAAAAAGTACCGTCAGCAGCCGTACAACTTCAAGCACACCTCTATCGCTGACTCTCCAGATATCGTCCATGCCAAATTCAGTGGACAGATCACAAATGAAGTGAGACATTGAGCACATTTTTTTTAGTTCTGTTCTAGTAACCTTGGCTTAATTAAGTTGCACATGTGAATCCTGTATTTTCAATACTACACTGTTTTATATATCTCTCCCAGCGTTTGTACAAAGAGAAAGGTGTGAATGATCAGCATAACTACACGGTAACAACCGAGAGACCAGAGATCACACAAGCAAAGATCAATGCAGCCAACTTTAGTGAGGTAGTATAAGTTACTGTAACCTCGTACATTAGACCAAATACATTATACTATAAACATAGGTGACTTTTTATCTATAGATTGTGTTATTTTTAAGGTTTATGTTCATTTTATTTAACTCTCTGCTTCAGATCAAGTACAGAGAGTCCTGGAACACTTTGCGGGCTCAGGGCTACAAACTCACCATGCAGGACATCCCCTTCCAGGCTGCCAAGAGCTCCACAGGCATTGCCAGTGATGTGAGTTTATACTAGAACTAAAAACATTACAACTGAAGTAAAAAAAAAAGGTCTCATATTTGTCAAAAATATCCACCTATAGAGAGACCACATGCACATGCCCAATGCCTATAATGCAACCAAATACAGCAGCACAAAGTACAGCCTTTTAAAATGATCTTAGAGTTAAATAAACCCCAGAGTTTAAAAATATGCATTCTAAGCTTGAAAACAAGAGGATTTACATTAGGGTTATTAGAGACTTAGACTTAGACTTAGACTTCTCTTTATTGATCCTTTGGGATGACTCCCGCAGGAAATTGAAAGTTCCAGCAGCAGTTTCAGCAAGAACAAAGAAATAAATAATAAAAAGACAGTATAGAGACAACAAAATACCAATAAAAAATAATAACAACAATAAGAACATTCGTCAAGTAAACAAAGAAAAGACCATCACTTATTATTAAAGTGTCAGTGTTTAGTCCAGTGTTAAAAATGATTATAAAGTGACCAGTGGTGAATTTAAGTCCAGGTGTGTATGTATGTATGTATTGTATGTATTGTCCTCTCTGCCCTATTTCCTCCTCCCCCCTAGTGACACTACACTACACATTACACTGAATTGCAGTAAACTATAGCTCTTACGTTTGTGTCTCTGCAGAACAAGTACAAACACGATCACTTGCTGGAAAAAGGGAAGCACATTGGGATCAAAAGCGTCACGGATGACCCGCATCTCCTGCACTGCCTGCAAGCGGGACGGCTGGCCAGCAACCAAGAGTACCGCAAGGACGCGCTGACGGCCAGCGGGCAGTACCACCTCACCCAAGACATGATTCACCTGGTGACAGCTAAGAATTCCCAGGCCCTTGCCAGCGAGCAAGACTACAGGAAGAGACTGCACGAGTATACGGTGCTTCCTGATAGCATGCAGGTCAAGTGGGCCAAAAAAGCCTACGACCTGCAGAGTGAGGTGAGAGGCGTGGCTGAGGAAGGGAATAATATTAATAATAATAATGTTCATATTATTCAACTTGACTGACACATTTTATTGCCTTATGTCTAGAAAATCTATAAGTCAGACCTCCGTTCCATGAAAGGAGTGGCCTGGGACGGTGTGGGTGCACCTCAACTGGAGTCGGCAAAGAAGGCTGGAGAACTAATAAGTAATGTGAGTAGATGTGGTAAATAATATTAGTTTAAATATTATATATGTTCATTATAGCATATAGGGCTAAAAGCAGGATTTAGAAAAAATAAGCAAGTAATCTTACACTTGAATGAATGTGTGTGTGTGTGTGTGTGTGTGTGTGTGTGTGTGTGTGTGTGTGTGTGTGTGTGTGTGTGTGTGTGTGTGTGTGTGTGTGTGTGTGTGTGTGTGTGTGTGCGCGTGTGCGCGTGCGTGCGTGCGTGCGTGCGTGCGTGCGTGTGCGCGTGTGTGTAGAAGAAGTATCGTCAGCTGCCAGACAGCCTGAAGTTCACCTCGGTGACTGACTCTCCTGATATGGTCCATGCTAAAGCGAGCTACCAACAGTGCAGTGAGGTGAGTCAAAAATATTAACATGCTTACAAAATAATTCCGTCTTATTGTTTTGTTTGTTCCAACCGGAAAATGCTAAACACAACAATTGTGGATGTTGTGTGATGCTAATGATAATGTTGATATCCTGCTTATGTCTTTACACGGCAGAGGCTGTACAAATCTGGAAAGAATGACGACATGCACAAGTACACTTTACACTCGGATGATCCCGATTTTGTTAGAGCCAGGATGAACGCCCTGCAGATTAGTGATGTAAGGCACGGCTCAGACACTTTCTCACAATTCTAAATACAAGCAAATGATTTCAAATCCACATTGAAAAATGCCAATTTCCCTTTATAACATATTTATCTTTAAAATAATTCTCCCATTAAGAAAGTTTATAAAGCATCTGGGGAGCAGGTGAAACATCTGGGCTATGACCTGAAGCTGGATGCTATTCCCTTCCAAACTGCCAAGGCCTCCAGAGAAATTGCCAGTGATGTGAGTTCATGTGATACTTGGGTTTGTGACAGGATTTGAGTCCTGTTAGCATAATCAAAGTTCTTAACTCATTTTTAAGCAAAGCATTCAGAAGTAGCTGCATGTTATTTTAATCCATAAAACGACATTTGGTCACAAGAAATTTAATCAAACTGTAGAAGTTTTGTTTGTTCCTAGTTAAAACTGTGTTTTTCTCCCTCCCACAGTTCCGCTACAAGGAGTCCCATCTGAAGGAGAAGGGTCAGCAGGTGGGACTGCGCTGTGTGGAGGATGACCCTAAGATGGTGCACTCTCTGGCAGCCAGCAAACTCCAGAGCAACCTGGAGTACAAACGCCAGTCCAAGGAGGACCGAGGCCACTACAAAATGCATGCCGACCAGCCTGAGTTCCTGCAGGCCAAAAAGAGTCAGGCTCAGGCTAGTAACCTCACCTACCGCAGCAAGCTCCACGACTACACCTGTGACACCGAGCAGCTCAATGTCAAGCATGCCAAGCAGGCCTACAAGCTGCAGAGTGATGTAAGACATGCTGCATGAAGATGTAGAGTATATTGTAAAAATGTTTTCTACATGGCTTTGTTACAGCACGCCTAATCATTTAATTCACATTTATTTACTATTGGTGTGACACTGAAGAATTCTTTAGATCAAGGGCCTCAAAGACCCCAGGTTCACTTTGTGGTAATTATATTAATTACAAATTTATTTCGTAATATGCACCACTAAAGAAAAACTTAAATGATAGCGTAACATTTTTAGCTAATGTTGTTGCCCTCATAAAGCAACCCTGTGTCAAAATCTATACTTTAATACCTATATTTCAGTTGATTTTAAGGCTTACATTGTGCATATCCTAAATTCATCAACAACCACTCTCAATAGTGTTGTTTTCGGCCGCAGCAGCAAGTAGTTTTTTTCAGCAAAAAAACAACTGTAGGCTCCATGCCCAACACCAGACAGCAGATCGACAGTTAGCAACTAGCTGGTGGACACAGTGGAGCATTTAGAAGCTAAAGAGCTAGATATTTCCTTCTGGAGTTGGTGGAAACCAAATCCTGAGCTAAAAGTGAAGTGAATATTGGACGTACATTCATCAGATGCCAAGGAACAAGACTCCATGGTGAATGCTAATGTTAGTCCATATCAGCGGGATCTGTTAAGGCAATTGTTTGTTTGCTGTGACGTACAGTAAACTTGGGGCGGGATACTATTCAAGTGTAAAATACTTATTGATTTTTGGGATCAATTTAATTGGAAATATTGCAAGACCACATCTAAGTATTTGTCTTGTAGGCCCATTTTAACTAATGTAATTCCTACAATATTGATGTCCCTAATAGTTGCTCCCTTTTGTTGCAGGTGAACTACAAGTCAGACCTGAACTGGATCAGAGGAGTGGGCTGGACCCCTCCCGGCTCCCATAAGGCCGAGCTGGCCCGCCGGGCTGCAGAGCTGGGGCTGGCTGAGGGAGTCACCACTGACGAGGCTATTGCAAATTATCAGCACATGATGATGGTGAGGGAACATGGAAGATGAAGTCTAGTAATTTACTATAGATAAACTTTTTCTATATGGGATGAACAAATTTAGGTACAGTAAAGTGATCAAGTTTCTTAAAAATGACCCTATTAACTCTCCTTCTATTAGCTGCATCACCAGCAGCAGATGGAGCAGCAGCAACAGCAGACTTCAGAACAGATGGAGACCAGCGAGGAGATTCAACAAGGCGTCAACATGGACGCCATGGAGGTCCTTCATGTTAAGAGGAAGAAGACCATCCAGACTGTCCAGAAAAAGTCCACCACCACCACATCCTCGTTCAAATCCATGGAAAAGAATTCCAGCACTACCTCGTCGTCTTCATCGGCCGCCCTCCAGAACACAGTCAAGACGTCCATGTCTAGTAAAGCTGCTGCAATAGAAAACGCGTAGATCAGAGGATTTTGTATAGATCATAGTGTGTAGAGACGGCCACTTTCAGAAAGTGTTAACTTTACAGGTGCTATATGGTATCTACTTTAAGGAAATGACTGTAGTTACATGAGATGCCACACCGAGTTACAACAGAGCTACTTTAGGGGCAACAAGGAACTATAAAATAAGGATTTGACGGAAGGGATTAAGTATGTTGAATCAAGACAGGACTTGTCAAGTTAGTTAAAAGGATTGTCAGTGTATGTGGTGAGCAAAATGGAATTCAGAAAGAAACAAGTTTTACATAATGTAAATCCAAATTTCTGAATGGGTTGAATTGCCTCTGACGGACAACGTTCAACACCGGTTAAAGCAAAACATCAAGAATACCACAACTGAATTCAGGTTGTTTGGGAAAAAAGTGATACAGTTTGAAATATGATAAGGAAAGTTTGCATTTTGTCATTGTATATTGAGTGTGTTGAGAAGATACAAAGCTGGACCAGAGATTAATGTATGCCCAGCACTGCAAATCTTTAAAGATGAACACAGACTGCAAGTTAAAATGAACAAGGCACAAACCTTGTCGCAGCCATGCAAAACGTAGTTTTCTTACGAGGTCTACAAATCTAGTGCACTTTGAGCTAGACTCGGTGAGAAAAAGTATAGGCCTTTTAAAATGATGTGTGATCTACATTTTGTCTGGCAGGTTCAGCTTCTTGAGTTTGTATCTGTGCCCTTTAACTCAAAGCTGGGCTGGGAGTAAATGCTTGGTTTTATTGCTGATAAAATAAACGTTTTTTCCAAGGCAAGCTGTAGACAGTTCTTCTTCACAAAATAAATGATGTTGTTTAGGGCAAACGCCACAATAAATACTGAACAGATTTCAGTTGATCTTGCTTTGATCCAGATGGACGCGTGCACAGGCTTGTTCCTCTCAGCACAGTTGACACCCTAGTTCACCACACTGGTGATAAGGTGTGTGCCATTTTGCGCACACACCAAGGTTCGCCTGAGTCCGTAGAGTTTGAAAGAGCAAGTTATGAATACAGTTTCTGTAGAAGACCACTGTGGAAGGAATTAATGCATTTTGCATGTGTAACACACACTGATGGCAAAAAATCTAAAACATGATCTTATAGTTTGGAAAGACCTTTGCTTCCTTTAATACATTGTTGTAATACCAATAACTCTGAAGGCAATTTGACGTTCAAAGCGGTGCCTGCGGAATTCTGGGTTAGTAAATTATGGACATGCGTACTGCATAGCAAAAGCCACAAAAGAATTTGCTAGTGAGGTTTCAAGACAGTAAAGTAACAGTTAGCTAAGTGAGAGACGAGCAATGGAGTACAAGCGCAAAAGAGGGTTTCAGAAGCGAAAATTTAAAAACACCCGAGAAAGAAAAACCAAAGGTTTCAAAAAATCAAGACGAGACTGCTAATGGTAGCATCCGCGCGCGCTGGGGGTTCACATCTGAAGTGTAACGAACAGACCGGAGAGTACTGCGCGTATGTTGTGTGAGTAGAACGTCTTATGTATTTGACAAATAATCAATCTACACACGTTTGTGTTTATAAGGCCTATGCGCAGACATGATAATGTTTTCAATATGGCATGTGCGGGTGCGCCGTCACCTTTAATGTTTTCAATTGTGTTGCTGTCTCCAATAAGTTTAATCTGTTGCCAGGTGCGCCGTCACCAGTTTCATCTGTTCTAATAGACTGAGTACTGCTCTTGGTCTGTTGATAGTGACCTACTGTTCTAAGGTTGCCATGTGAGCTTTAGTTCTGCCTAGGCCATCACAAGTTAACAGTTTGTTGTCATGAGGGTTTTTCTATACACTGAGTGACTTGAGAGTTCTCAATATGTAGTGTATTTGCTTTTCTAAAGCTGTTTAGCTAATTTTATTTCAAAATCTGGTTTACAATTAGCATATTTTTGGACATTCTTAATGTTTTGCATTTTGTAAAATACCATTACTCAGTATTGCACTTTATACATTCTTGCAAATTCTTTTTATGCTGTATCATATTTCTGCAATATTAATATGTGAAAGTAATTGCTACTATAATCAAAGGACTATACTGTATTTGTACACAAAAACACCGGTTTACCCCCGATGTGTTTACAGTTTACCTTTTAGAGGACATATTATAGTTCAGTTTATTTAAACATATTATTTTACCATCTTCCATGTTGTTAAAACAAATATGCATACTCAGCTTGCACAAATATGCAATGTCTTTTGTTCCAAAAAAAAAGCATTAGTGTTGCATGATTAACCAGCTGACCATGTAGATTGACTTGAAAAGTCTGTCTATGTGGCGTCTACTGATGTCATTAATGACTCTAAAACATGACAAAGTACTAACACTGATCTTCTACAACAGAGGAAACACAAATAAATATTCTTTCAGAGCTGTCATGATTTATCAGCTTAGCTGTTTTTTATTCAAACAGTGTGTACTTTACAGTGGGTGCAATAGCATATTCTCAATATACAGCACTAGCCTATTTATAGATTTACATAAGAGGGATGTGGAGAAATCAGACTGAAGATCATTTAACTTCCTCTTACAGGGAAAATGGCTCATCATCACCTGATTGCACAGTGTCAGCCCAGTCAAAAAGTGTATTTAGGTTATTGACAAGGTGGGTGCTAGTAAACCATATACTGTAGCATTTGCCATTCTTGGATGTAATTCAAATAGTCCATATTAATTTCATACAACACTCCAAATTCTTGTTGATGGCCTCACTGTAGAGACTTCAAAACTCGCAACCAGTGGATAATCCTCATAACTGCCTCAAACCCTTGATTGTTAAACAGTATGGTATAGATCCATCTAATATTCATCATTCTAGTGGTGTAATAAACCACATGCTGGAAAAAGTCATTAACACAGTGTTTAGGTCAGTCTTTTTTTGCATAGCACTTGTTGTATGTTTATAAGAATCAGTCTAAACCCGAAACCTTCACATTTCCATTGCAATCTCCCAATGCGCTAACCTTTCAGACGGTTCTGTTAAACATTGTCTTCAGCTCCAGAGAATACGGCAAAAATCAGGAGCAATTCACAGGTGTTCCACTGAAAACGAGAGGAAATGGGTGCAGTTTCCAGTAAGTACAAATAATATAAAAAAGTATTTAAATATAGGCATATAATGTTCACTTTTAGGAGCAAAGTCAGCAGCAATGAGTCAGTCCTTTTCACTATCAAACTCTTTGACAACAGATCAAAAATGGGTCGCCGCGTGTCCAGATGCCTGTTTGTCTTTTTTGTTCATTCTGCTCGCAGTGTGAGCCTTCTTCAGGTCAAAGTACAGTCTCAGGAGTTTTTTCAAGTATATTCTGATTTGCGGATGTAGTTGGAAGGCACGTAGCCTCTCCGGCCTCCCGCCTCTGCCAGCCACCACTCGCTGTTGCCGTTCATGTCCTTGAACTCCAGTATCCGCAGCCGCTGATTGGCTGAGATGCTCAGTTCATTGGCACAACGGGCATCAAACGAGTAGAGAGCGTAGTAAATCTAAAAACATAGAAATAACAACGTCATCGTTAGTTTGTCTTTTAATTTTAAAAGCAGTATGAATGAATGTCTGTGGCCCTTTTAGTATTCAGGATCATTTTTCTAAACAGACTAATTTAAAAAAAGTTACTTTAATCACTTGAAAGTAAATTGTCTGCCATGGTTTTGGTATGGTAAATGTCTGATTACATCATAGCAGTAAATCTTACCTGATGCCCATCTAATTCACTCTCATCTTCTGGTTCTGGTTCTGGTTCTAGTACTGGTTCCGGTTCCGGCTCTGACTCGATGTACTCATCTCTGGAGTAAACAGTCCTTTTCTGGCCAATATTATCTCCATTTCTCCACTGGTATGAACTGTAGGTTTTGTCTGTGTGGCCGTACCGCTGTGACCGACCGTTTCTGAGTGAAGAGTAAGAGTCGGTCTCTGAGAGGTCTGACATCTCCTTGTGGCTGCTCGGACTTGCACAACTCGTATCATACGTGTCTCTGTGATTGCCCGAATGCCTGTAAGAAGGCTCTGTGTCTCTGTGACTGGAGGAATTTCGGTGCGTTTGGTCTGAGAATTCCCTTGAGGGATTTCTTGGGGAGGAGTTTAAGGAGTTGCTCTGACTAGATGAGTCAAGGTTGGGTGGATCTCTGTGACTCCTACGAGATGAGGCAGAGTCCAGCGAAGGGCGTGGCGATGATTGTATTTGGGGCTGCGATGTGGAAAAGCTGACGGTGGCCGATTCCTGGTTAAAGGTCAGTGTGCTGTTGCTGTTTTGGCGAGAGAAAACAGGGGAGGAGCCGCCGTAGCCTGACTCATTAGATGATTGGCTCTCGATGGACACATCCGAATGACTCCTGCGTGGGTTGTAGGGTTTGAGGAAGGAGCTGTACACAAAACCCTTGCCAACTGCAAGACAAGAAAAGCAAGAAAAGACATTATAAAGTGTATTGTTGCGCCATTTCTTCCCAAAGTCAGACTCATAAATCAAATGTGGCTGATTTGTTAAACATAACCCACCTCCGGAATCAATTAGCCAGCGGTTGTGGCTACCCATCGGGTCCTGTTGCTTGATTACACCCACAAGGTCTCCCTCTAGTACAGAGATGTCCAGATCCTGGGCTGCATTGAAGTTTCTCTCTGCCAGGAAAAGTTTCTCAGGACCATAGCGTACCAGAAGTCCTGCCCGGTGCTCATCTGTTTGCATGCTGTGGTTCGGCTGAAGGCGACAAGGACAAGACTGGTTAGATCATGAGCTCCTTGTGCATTATTTATTAAAATACACTATGGCATAAATGGGATGAGAGTTCAACTCACAGGTCCCTGCAGTTGTCTTTTAGAGGTCTGCTTCTCTAGAGTCTTCTTCTCGAAGGTCTTCTTTGTGGCGGTGGCTGGAGGAAGGTTCTCCGGGCAGAAGCTAAAGCTCTGCAGAAGTTGGAGAACTCGACCGTACTCTTCATGGAACTTAGCTATTAGGTTGCCCTCTGTGCCAGCTTTGTTAGAAAACTGGAGACAAAGGTAAAGGAAAAAGGTCAAGTTAATAACACAATGAGTACAACTCATTGGGAATGGATTAGAATTCTTTCTAAACGCGTCCATAAACATTCATGAAAAAATGTCAGACTTCCTACAACACCCACATAAACAAAGAAACTCACAGCCTGTAGGAGGGGCTTCAGCTCCCCCAGTGTCGTCTTCATGAAGTCCTTCTGGGATTGAGCGAAAGCCCTCACACAGCCAGTAAACAGCTCCTCTGCTGCGACGTGGAACTTGGGGAGTTCGTCTAGAAGTTGGGCGTTGAGCGCCTCATAGTTGTTGCGCGCCACCTGCAGCTCATCCTGGACACGACGGTCTTTGAGGCGGTCAGCACGCTCCTTGCAGTTGTCGTAGTCCAGCAGCTTGTCGAAGCGCTTTTGGATGAGTTTGTGCGGCCCGGCGAACATGAGGAGGAGCTGGGTGAGCGGTTTGATGACCAAGCCCTCTGTGCGCTCCTTCTGCTCAGGGAACAAGTGAAGGGGGTTGGACAGATAACGTGATGCGATCAGAGGTTATTCCCAACGCACTTTTACAGCATCTAAGTGAGGCCTACCGGGAAGAGGACTTACAAATTGTGTGAACTGTTTGTCGCTGATGCAGCGGTGAGCTCTCTGGAAGCGCTCCGGGTCGAGGACGCTGCGCTCTGTGTAGATGTCACAGAAACTGATGGCTGCCAAGACCTTCACAGACGCCGATTCCTAAAGACATGCATTTCATTACAATCCATGTTGCTTTGAGAAGTACTCCAAAAACACGATACGACAAAATATTTACAGTGGAATATGTGTTGAATGCACTAATTAAGTAAAATGTAATGGTTTGATATGTTAAATCTTTCTCTCCTACTAAATTGTCGTTCTTTACTATTCTAATGAACCAAACATTTCATAATCCTAATACAATATTCAGCCATATCAATATAAATCAAGAATTATTAAATGTATATTTTAATTATAGACACTAGAAATATGGCCCATGACAAATACATTTCTGCACAGGTGTTTGACATATTGGTTATGTTGAAGAAATTAGAATTAGTAGTGAAATTAAATCAAGAAAAGATCACATTGCATTAAGAGTGTATCTACTTTCAGTTTCAGATATGGTCTAAATAACAAAGAGGCTGAGTTGGAGTTTTCCACGGGACAGTGGTAAATTGCTCCTACCCTTATATGTTGCAGGTACAAGGAAATGTCCCTGATAAAAGACTTGATGAGTCTCTCCTGCAGTCTGAACTTCTTCTCAGCCTCATCAAACGCTTCATCTTTAATCTGGGAAAAAGACAGAAGACCAAAGGAGATCAGAACCAGCAGCTTTCATTCACTGCATTCAGGCAGTCTTCCCTCTACTCGGGTTAAGAACTCAGCAAGGAGCAGTGATGTACCTGGGGTGAAATTCCTGTCAGGTGTTTGAGGTGGCTGCTGACTCGGTTGGATTTCTTGATAATGGAGTGCATGCTCAACTTGGAGATCTTGTCAATGAACGTGTCCTCGTCACCTTTCCTGTACTTCACCACTGTGGACAGCAGAGGGAAGACAGTTCAGAATTTGTACTGGATAAATGCTTTCCCAAATACATACAAACCAGCAGGCTGTAGGAGATTCTTACCAAGGTCCTTCCTGCGCTTGAACTCGTTGATGTTTACGTTGATCTCTTTGATGGCCTGCAGAGCCTGAGTCAGCTGGGGCCGGTCATGGTGGCTCTCCGGTGTGGCCCCCAGCAGCTCCATCAGCAGCAGCGGGTATCGCATCACCCGCTGCACCGGCTTGATTAAGAAAGAGCCGAGGTTGATGTAATTGGTTTTCCCCCTGAAAAGGTGACAGAGACGGCAGACCGTGTTTGGTTGGAGGGAAAAACAAGAACATGTGAAGAGTGAGAGACTCTCACAAACAGTCAGCGTTCCAGCCACTATTACAGTCACCGCTATTGAATTACGTTCCCATGTTCATGACACACATGTCTCTATATCATGTGGATTGCATAATCCAATGATATGTAACCATCATCACATAATCATATATTCTGATGACGATCAATACAATTTTTGGGAGACATAAAAGAACAGGGAAGGCACAATAGGAAATCATATTGATTTGCTTGGTTTTAATGCATCTAGAGGACAAATGAATTTAGCAATCATTTCAATCACTTAATTTGGTTCTATACAAAAAATAATAATTTGATGTCTAAATGGAAGCCAATCACTTTCTTCTTAAATGTTCTCATTATTACAAGATCATTTCTTGCTAAAGGTAAACCCCTTTCCACTTTTAAACAGTAAAACATGTCAATGCACAAATTTTCCCCTTCGTCATTAGAGGAAAGCACGTGCAGTTTCCCATGTTCATGGTGTCAGAGGTGGATTTTTGGTCAGTGTTTCTCTATAAAGCCAGTGTTCAGCCCTTCATGTTACAACATTCTCATAATATTGAGAAAAGATTTTATAACTTTTTTTTTATAATATTGATTACACCAGTTACTGTAAATTGCAGTTGCTGTTTTGTCCAGAAGATGGCATTAGATGTGTTTCCCAGGGTCAGAAATAGCCACAGAAGAGCAGGAATATTTCTTTTCACAACAATAGTATACAATGTTCACAATCACGTGCAAAAGGGAATTAAAATGGCAGCACAGAGGTTTTTACACACAAACACACACACACACACACACACACACACACACACACACACACACACACACACACACACACACAGGTAATTTTCAGGGAGGTTAGTGAGCAAAAGGCATGCGTTCAAGATGATTCTCATGCTGTAAATCATGACGGCACTGGTTATTGAGACTTACCACTCTCGATAAATGGCCCTGTAGAAGGAAAGGTTGGAAAGAGATAACAAATAAAACAGGATTTATAAACCTATGATGTGGTGATGACTTTCATGAATGTTTAACCTTTCTAGTCTTAAATTATGCGGAACTCAAAAGGAAGTATTTGCTAATGCAGATCAAATCCAGGATTTTAAGTTTGCAAGGTCAAAAAAGCGAGTCAACTGCACCCGCGGTTGTTATGGTTTTGTTGTGTAATTTCTCTGTTAAAGCTGGAATTGGCCCGGTCGGTGGCAGAAAACATGACCTTTTAAAAGCTGAATAGGCTGCAGGAGACGCACACACACTTTAGAAATTACTCTTTTCCTGAAAACACTGACAACATTATGGTCAGCTTACAAAATTATTAGAAAAACTATGTTCAAAAACTAAACTAAAAACACCTTTATGTCAACAAGGGATTGACCGTATGCAAACACAGCTGTACATCGTCGTTTTACCTTTATTTATTAAGACTTCTTGGAACCATCTACATATTTTTTGGCAAAAGCTTCCGGTCTAACACAACCTGTGTTTATCTAAAACAGATGACTTCATTTTACAGCAGTTTCAACTCAAGTGTCTGAGTCACTGATGGTGAAACCAGACACATGAAACCAGGTAGGGCACATTCTTGGACTGCTATACATTTCTGAGGAGCAGTCATAGTGCTCCATCTATAAGAACACCGAGATGGAGTACACACAGTAAAGGCCTCTTTACAGAAAAATGGTACAACGGTATAAAAAACAATTCCTCTGTTTAAAGATTTACTAAGTCTGCAGCTCTAGCATAACTACCCACGCGTCAAAGTTCAAAGTCAACTAAAGAAACTCCATCATAAATTAATTCCATGTGACTATCAGCTAACAGGAAACATATAGTGTGATGCCAGGAAAGCTGAATGCCTTAAAGATACTCCGTATTTAGTCCAGCTATATGTCATCTTTGTGTGTTTAGACAAACGGTGTGTGCCTTTGTCCATGCACTGGCGCCACGAAGGAAAAGCCCACATTGTCCATCTAAACACATTGCCCACACTGCCATGACACAGAGCTGGATTGAAATCAGCAAAATATCTCCTTAATTGTCCACAGACTCTATTTTAAAGTTTTTTTTTAACTGCAAAAAAACTATTTAAAGTTACATTTTGAAAAGGGTTACACAACACAGTGTAACAATACAGCTCCCATTACTTTTCCACTTACTGTGCTGCACTCTTCATCTTTAACAGTTAATGTTTTACTTCAAATGTATGTTTGTATTAGTGGCCACTCTAAGTGTTCATGCTTTTACAAAAACCAACATGCAAAAGATATTTTTAAGTCAAACACACAAGTCAAAGCTGAAATCTAAAACTAGTGAGTGACTGTTTTTTGGACACATTGTCCTCCTCTCAGTGACTTACCTCAGTCTCTCCAGACACTCCAACACGTGATGCTGGATGTTTTCATCCTTCTCATAGCTCTTGAGCAGAGAGATGGCATCATCATGGTTCTGGCAGTAGATCTTGTACACCTCTTCCAGCTCAGCTTTAAAGCCCAGAAATACAGTTCCTGAGAGCACAGGGTACAGAAACATAAGTAAATGCGTTTTTTTCTTTTAAAAAAGGGAAACAGGAGAAGGTAGAAGGAAATTATGTTTCAGTAATATAATAAATTACACCCTAACAGACAGAAAAGTTCGGAACTAGGTTACAATACTTTACATTAACAGTGACTAATCTCAAAACGCGTTCAAAGTCTTAGTCAACTACACACTAGATTAGGTGACAGTTTATGGTTGTTATGTGAATAAAGTTCAAAGCACAACATGCAGAAAGAAGTTGCTTGACTCAACAGTTTAATTAAAAACTGGCTTCTTACCAATAGAGTCTGTGTCCTGCAGTGTTTCAAACAAGCGTTGTGACAGGTCGATCACGGAGCTGATGTTGCCAAAGAGCCCATCAAAGTCCACATTCTTCACCTTTAGGAAATGCAGAACTTTTTAAAACAGTGCTAAAAGTTCCTCTGTGCTGTTCACTGATAAAACAATTTTTTTCCCTGAGTATCATAGTTAAATAAAGCTATCCTATCCTTGATTCAGAAACCCAGAAAAGCCCTTACCCTGGGATTGAGAAACCTGTTTATACTAGCTGGAATACTTGTTCTATGGTGCCTCCACAAGTAATGTAGTAGTAAGTCAGTAAAACTAAAAATGAGATATTTACTAAAAATAAAAGTCTGACATTTGTAATGTGGATGATACATTTTAAATGTTGCTCTCATCTTCCATATCTGAAGATTAGATGAAGAATGTACTGTAAATCCAGCAAAGGGGTAGATGCAGTCAGAAACCAAACTGAGTAGCGTATACTCATGGATAAAGGAGAGGTGAATACCCATCTTTCTCTAAAGTATGATTCATGTAAACTTACATCCATCCATCCAACTTTATCCTTGTTTGGGTCGCGGGGGCAGCAGCTCCAGCAGGGGACCCCAAACTTCCCTTGTAAACTTCATATCCTAAATGATCTTAAAAGCCTCTGTTGTCTCTGTAAAACTCAAACTGTATCCGTTTCAGCTTGATAGTGTTTAACAGGCACCTTATATCTACCCTGCCTCATAAATCTCAATATATGAAAAGTAAGTCGATAGATAGATCCCGTATTTTACAGGGTTTCAGACCTTCAACCCTTTTTTTTCGAAACCATACTCTCAACGTACTCTTAATCCACCTCCACAATATCTAGATTAGGGATCTTCATTACCTGCTTCTTCTGCAGTGGCTCGACAATCTCCTTAACACACATCTGCAGGTCTTTGATGTAGTCCTTCTCCGTCTGCAGAAGCTCCTCAATGACCTTTAACCTCTTCTCCAGCATCCTCAGCTCGGGGTCCTCGGTGCCGGCAGCAGGGCTGGCGTCCAATGTTGGGGAGGACTCCAGGGGTTCGGGTTGTGACGACAGGAGCGTCATCTCTGGAGAGATGGAAAAGAGACCGAATTAGTTCCATCTAAACTAAAATGAGAATGGTTTTTGATCTTAGAGCTACTTTTTTGAATCATTGCAATAATTTTGATTAAGCAGTATTGAAGACACATCTGTGTATTTGTGTATACATGTCTCATTAATTGCCATGGAATTGGCATTAACTCAAAGGTTGTTTTAGCAAAGAAAACAAAGGTTTTTTTCTAAACATGACCATGTCCAAAAAGGGAAAAAGAAGAACGTTCCCAGCCCATGTCCGATTCACTGTATCCAAATATACTGCTGCCCGCCCAGGCGCCCACCCACCCGGCCCGCCCTTTACTCTTCCTCTTGTCTGACTAGCTTTTGATCAATGTCTGTGCTGTCACTCCCAGAGGGCTGAGCTCTGGGGATGCCTGGGACTGGAGGGAGAGCCTGGTTCATGCACCACTGCTTTTTATGAATGAACCCAAAAGTGGAGTGGACTCAGGCTCTTTGTGTGTGGCACAATGGCCTGTGACAGCAACTAGAGACGTACAGGCTCTCGGGGACCAAGCACACATTAAATAAGAGGCAGTTAGAGGGGGACTGAGGGAAGAGAGATAACGGTACTGGAGAGGGAATATACGTCTTGTACATATTTCTAAAGATATCTTCAATTGCCACATCTGCTTTCTGTATATTTAATACACAGTGACACATTAGGCTCTTTTGTTAAAAATATGTGTCTGGTGATATTCTCTATATTTCCTATTGTAAAAAAGTTCCATAAAAAGAGAAGGGATGATAAATTGTTTGTGTATCCAAAGTCTGGGCTTATTCCTTTGTGCCATAGAACTCCATTGTCATCCAAAAGCTATAAAATAAGCCTCACTGTTGGACTCGCTGCCATGCTAGACCATGAACATGGGCACTTTGGTTTATTTAAATTCGATTCCACATACACTTTAAATTCTCACTAGATCACCAAATCTGCGGCTGAAAAAAGTCCCCCAAAATAATGCGCTATTTACTTTTGCTTGAGTAATTTTTACTAACACCTAGAGTTTTTGGAAATTATTTACGCTTTTTTGAATATTAGAGTATATATTCATAACGTTTTTTTAAGATTGAAATCTTCATGAGAAATAAAAAGACTTGGGGCTGATTATGTTATAAAGTATCATGAGCTTGACGAAGACAATGTTGGTTTAGGTCTTCTCAGGAATTTGTAGATGATAACAAAAATATAGATTATTAGCAGCCTTATCCTTTAAGTATGACTAGCGTGTTGTGGAGGAGAAGATGCAGTAACAGCAGAAACACGGGTGCATACAATGCAAGTACCACTGATAATGAGGTGCTTTGTGCTGTAAATTAGATTAACCTATGCAAAGTGGCTAAGTGTGATATGCTGAGGAACCCCCATAACTAAATCTGTGGAGGGGGGTACACTGCTGCCATTGGAGTTTGTGTATATTTTAGTAGAAAGGTCTGTTACATCTCAGTAGGTCGAGATGTGCAGCGTTGTGTTGACAGACGAGGGTGACGTCACCCTTGCTTCTTGAACAGATGCCGTCAGAGGCTAATTAAGTTAACTCTGCTTCTTACCCTCATGTTACCCCATGCACTCGAAAATACTTGCATGCTTCAGACACACATAGCCAGACTGCTGCAGCATAACAGTTTTCTTTAAACCACATAAAAAGAAGTTTCAGGCTTTTGAAAATGTATCTAAGTGTGACCACTTCTCACGAAAGTAAGAACAATCATAAGACGTTTTAAAAGTTCATTACAAAGCTTTTACATTTTGATGCAAACTAAAATATTATATTTCATGACCCGACTGTGTGTCTGATCCTCGGGCCACCTGCCTTGTCTCCTTCGCACCCTGACCTCATACTTCTCTCTTCACGTGACTTGGCTAAAGCTCAACTCAAAGGAGCTTTTCTCACCGCTTGCACCATCATACCTCCCTGCAGCATCCGTCACTGCTGCCCAGATAACTGCCAATGCTCCAGCATTTCCCCACTGGTGAGAAAGAAGCTCACTAATGGGTTTTACAAGTCATACAGCAGCAATGTAATACAAAGAGAAGCTGAAAACAAAAGACTCAGAGTTTAATTGGAATCAATCGGTTCATTCCCACGTTTGATCCTCCACATACACAACTACATCATATGCTCCACTTCACAGGCTTAAACATGGAGCTATTTCCATCATAACCAACCTGTGAACCGGTGTGACCACATTTTGACCCACTTTTTGGGATGTTTCTTTGTTTATGAAGTATTAGAAAGAGGGCAAACACACACAAAAGGCTTTAAACAATTAAAGTATATTTATTCATTCAAACATTCATTTCAAATTTTATGTACAGCAAACTGCTATTTGTTAGTCATTGAGAATTTAATAATTCCAAAATATTCCTAGGGCACGGTGCCAGTACTGTGTATCCGATACCAGTTCCTAAACTTTTTAACAAAAAAATTCAACATTATGGTACAATTTCTTTTTTTCAGCTCTTTTACACCTTGTGACATTCTGTGGTCAAACCTCTCAAAATATATACACACATGTAAGCCACATCACTGTGCGTAACCTAGTATTTCATGCAGTCCCCTACGTCATTTAACGTTAGACAACCAATCACATTCCAGTTATCAGAGCTTGGTAGAAACACGCTGCATGTTTATTGGCTCAGACGCTAATGAGATTTACTCTTTAAGTATTGAAATTTGGTATTTAATGACAAGCCATTTTTTTGCCCTACTGGTGCCCACACAGTTGGGTGTGACATAAGAATATCAGCATGTGAAACAAGATCACCCAAACACCCAGAGTGTTTCCTGTTACTGCTAGCTGAGTGACAGGCTGATCCCTTAGCATCTATTGAATCACACACCTGTGACTGGATCAGACAGTAATCAGTCATTGCAAACATACAGTACAGTAAGACAGGATATGTAAACACACAAAGACATACTGGAGAACTGGTGTGACATGCAAATAACCGTATGATCAACTTTTTATAGCAAACATCCAGACGAGGAAAAACAGGGTTCGTGACTCTGCGGGGGGCTGGAGGGTGTCTGCACAGAAACCCTGCTGCAGGAGGGTTACTCAGTGAGTGGCATTGTTGCAAGTGCTGACCTGGTTACACACATTAGAGAGTTTGGAAAATCAAACAAAGAGACTGCCTATGTAATCTCTTGAAATATAGGGGGTTATATGGGCTAATGAAGGCAGAGGAACTGTACTCTCTTGATTCCCTGAATTTACTAAATGTCTCCCCATTCGACTGTAATGTGCCATTTATTAAATTACATTAAGGCTACCTGAAGATGATAACTGACACTATAACACACTAAATATATTCTTTTCTTCCACAATCAAAGAACACAAACTCTGAGATAGTAATGTGTCCTAGATTTAAGTAAGTGTTTGCATTGCAAAGGCATAAACAGGTGGAATCCGTAGAGTGGAGCTGGTTTCCAAACACCAGGTTAATCTCGATACCTTCGCAGCGTAAAACCTGGATCATTTTTACATCATTCTTACATCATTCCAGATTTGGAAAGGTTTGGAGATTTACTCAGCAAACGTATCCAGAAAACTCAGTACACCTACTTCTTGGAAACAGGTGCCTGGACACTTTACACAACCAGACTATTTCAAAATGGTTTCAAGTTGGAACTAGTTCTTAATTGCCATCCTTATGAATCACGTTTAACACTTAGCTCATAGTAAAAAATACACAGATTGGATTTTGGGGACAGCCAGAACAGGGAGTATGCTTTTTAGCATTATGAAATGACTTCAGCCAGATAACATCTCTCACTGCACCGCACCTTTCTGTCTTCAGACGCCCAGTATGACGGCAGTCACAGTAACAACTAACACAGGTCATCATGATTTAACAAAAAACTAAGTGAGGGATATCAGGTAGCACAAGCAATGTACTTTACTTGTACAATGTACCTAAAGCTTTCGTGTGTAACTTTTCATATTTATAAATGTCCGTTACATTCAAGCCATTGCCAAATGAGTTGATACAAAGATAATTAAGACTATCCGCTCCACACAACTCTTTCTGTATTCCTCAGTGTGGCTATGTTTATAAAATGATGTAGTCCAGGTAACTTTAGCACGCAGAAACCCAAGCAAAGATAATAACCTCTTCTGAAGAATCCTCCGTGTCCTCCTGGTTACAGACAACTGCGGAAGGCTTGTTTCATGTGGATGCAACAACAGTGTTGTTGTCATTACTTAGAATTCCTCATGGAGGAAACGGAAACTACGCACTACAGCTTTAAAGCTGCGTAGTGTAATGTTTGGAGTTGTTAATTATCAAACTCTGTGTTGCCTGTTCAGAAACTTTTCATTTTTTAGGAATATTGATAATGATTGATACCATCAATTTCAAGTATTCCTATTGGCTTGACATTTTTATATTTGCGCTTGCACAAACTGGGGTAGACTCTCCATAGTCTTGCGCCATCTTGAAATACGTTGGCCGGTAAGGGACATACAGGACATATTGCTCTGCCTATTGCGTTTTCGAATGCTAATGAGCATCGTCGCTTCCCAGCCCCGGCATGTTTGAAGAAGGAAACAGAGGACCACAAATATTTAAAAATCAAAATTTCAGGAACAGGAGTCGTCTTCTTCTCCCAGAAAAAGAAAACGGACATTGAAAAGAGCAAGAGACTGACGTCATCTGAAAGAAGCTTGAACATTGAAGCTGCTTTGGACCCCAAATCCCAACTAGTTAATTATCCTCTGGACCGCTGTAGTGTCTTTTTCTTTCTCCGTCCTTTCCGTTGGGTGGCAGGCGTGCTTGCTTGTGGTGTAAAGTGTGCGTCTCTGACATGCACTCCAACAGCCAGGGCTGATAGACGGCCTATTGTACACTTTCGCTTTTTTAATCGTGACGGCTACCGTAGGTGCAATACATACTTTGAACTGCGTGGCGAGAGAGAGTTGATTATATATGATATATGATCTCAAAGCTAGAGATGTTGTTTTCTTGGTTTTAAAAACTACATTACAGTAAAGTTATGACATTTTAGGAACTTACCAGACTGTTTTAGCTGTTCTGTTAGTTGCCTTTACCCACTTAGTCATTATATCCACATTAATGATGATTATTTATGAAAAATCTCATTGTGTAAATATTTTGTGAAAGCACCAATAGTCAACACTACAATATCGTTGCGGTATCGATATCGAGGTATTTGGTCTAAAAATATCATGATATTTGATTTTCTCCACATTGCCCAGTCCTAGTCGGTACTAACATTCTTCAAATGTGACGCTACTTGTTTTTCTACATTAGCGTAGGTGCCGTTGGTAATGAAGGTACCAAGGTTGCATTTCTCAGGGAACTGATGGGGCAGCATATACATGTAAGTGTTTTAGTCGGTCAACAAGTCGTAAAGAAGAAAACGTCTATAAACACACGGTATATAGAAGATAGCGGCAAGTTTAGTCTAAAATGGAATAATAAAAGGAAAAACTTCACATTCTCAGTGGATGACAACGGACACACTGTATAATTGATGCTCTAAAGCTGGCATGCAAACAATGTCATGTCTACGGCTCTGTTTCTGTCACTCTGTTTCGGTTTCACTCCCCACTGAGTCTGACTTAATGTACCGCCCACAACACTATCTTTTACTGGGTATTATATTGAAAGTTACAAATTATTAAATAATTACTTAAAACGTTTAAATAAGTTTAGTTTTAGAGTTTGTAACATTCCAAAATCTTAAGATTTTTGTTTTCACCGTAAAGGCATATTGGTTCTAAATTTGGTTATTGGTTTCATTCACTATCAATTATCAGTTTATCCCTAATTAACCCTAATTAACATCATACACAAACTGTAAAACTTCTAATACTTATAACGTTATGCTCCATGTAAAGTTTATGAACCAGTCATTTAACAACGCTAACGCATTGCAATGTTATAAACTACCATGGGCTACCATGCATCCCCATTCTGCCTGGGCCTTTGTCAGCAAAATGTAGCCTGTTACTGGATTTAATAATTTTTGAAATGTTTATGGTTTTAAGAAATCCTTTCCTCCTGCCACCATGTCAGCGAATTTAAAGTATTGCTTGCATTTAGAGTATGATAATGTATTTAGAGTAATACAAATTGAATTTAACAGTCCCAAATCATGCTTTTGTAACATATTTTAGAAAAACTGAAAATTACCCATTAAATCTTAGCTGTAAAAACACAAAACAAAAATTTGAAATATTTGCCCTAAAATTCACTGATGCATTCTATTCAAGGCACTCAATGTCTGCTGCCTTGTACCCAGGCAAAAAGAGAGTAAGAGGGAGACAAGAGAAGATGATGAGTCTTCACCCACCTGCTGCTCGCAACTTTCTTCAAATCACTTCAAAAACAAACACGCATACACACACTCCCCCACACACACACAGCGGTTCAAACAATGCCACCCATTCTACGATAGTCCATTGTCAATATGAAGTCCAGCTCCTGAGAGGGCTGTGCGTCCTGCTGCAAAAACTCCATTTCAGATCTCCAATTACCATGAGAATGGATGGGAACCCACCATCATTAAACACACAAACACACACACACACACTAACTAACACAGACACCCAGACACTAGAGAGGACAACCACTCTGGCAGACAATAAAACCTGGAGCTGGACTTTTGTTGCTTGTTGTTTAAAACTAGATAAGAAAACAGGTGTCCTGCTTCAACATGCTGCGTCCCATCCATCCTAAACACTAATCGTCATAGCATACTGTTTTAGCAGTTAGTATACAAAAAAATCAACATCCTTGTTAATTTTATACTAACAGGAAATTATATAACACGTGTGAAGATGTTTGTTGGAACTGTTTTACCATTAATCATACGTTACCTAAAGTACGTACTGCAGTACGCATACAATTATAACATACTACCTCTTCATAACATTTCACAAAAATTGGACCCTCTTGATCATATATGCTGCGCAAAGGATTGCGAATAAAAATAGCCCAAAAGCATGCTGGCTTGTATACTGCAAAATCCAACGTGATGCAGAAGGACATACTTGTATTTCTGGCATACTACATTTGACATACTATTTATTGAGACATACTAAAACCTTTTGTGGGATAATAAATAGTATGGTATGGCTCTTTTAAAGTTATGTTGCTAGATCTCCATTTGCTTTGGTTAACTATATATCCTAAATCTACAAAGATTTCTAAATTTAATTAATCTATTAGAACTTTTGGTGGTGGAAATTCAGAGAATAGCCCCTAGTTTATCTGATCATGTTCCTTTAGATTTTAGTGCGGTTTTTCTTATGGAGAGGAGTTGTTACAAAACATTAACTCATTTGTGGCTACTGTAACATTTAAAATTGGTTATCCTGAATAGGATGGCTCAAATCCAGTGAAGTGTAAGTGCATTTCTGGGATTAATCTGTTTCATGTTTCACAGTCTACTGACACCTGACCTGGCTCCTCCTCTGACAGGCAGAATTTTATTAAAACAATGATGCCTAGACTCAATATTTTCCATTCAATGTTCCCAAGTTATCTTGCATTCAAGATGCACTCAAGATGTTGCACAACTGCAACAAATACAGTTTTAAAACAATACTTCTCTAAATTCATGGTCTTTAGTTGGCCAATAATAGCTGTGCAAAGTCAAAAGTTTTGGCCTGCACAGAGCACTCTAAGGTCAGACACAATCAGTGCTGTGTGTGTTCTGCTCCAAAGTTCACAGCAGAATGCACAGTCACCATGGCGACGTGAATAGCAGGGGCCCTACTTATATCAAGCCAAGTTTTGTAGAACAGGGAGTGGCTTTACTGAAATAATCACATGTGAAACTCTGCGTGAGTGTGTCTGTGTTCAGTTGGGACATGTAGAATAAAGCTCATACAAGCTCCCAGACTCTTGAAAATACCAAGACTTGTAACAATGTTTACCTAACAACATGCAAACAATGACGTAATTATTCTGGATGTTTAAAAAAAACATAGCACAGGTGGAGCAAATATTAAAAACATTTTCATAAGGGCCTCAACCTGTGGCAAAGTTTGTGTTTTAGTAAAAGAAGCAGCACTGCTTCAGCTGAAACATTTTGAGCAAATGTTTGAATCCTCACAATTTTATTTGGCTATATCCCCATCCTTTGTCCAGATTTATACCACCAGCTGTTGCACCGCGCAGAAGGTCACTTAACAAATGAAATATTGGGGAGTATATTCAGTGACACACCATCCTGTTTATCTTGTTTTAGGGTCAAATGTCAAAAGGTCACATTCCTTCTCCTGGCTGAATCTCACAGCAACATGTGCCATTGTTGCAAATTCCTTGTAATTACAGCCCTCCATGGAGTCATTATAAACGCAGGTTGTGTGCTGATACATGTAGTATTCAGCATGTGATTTTCTCCAGACTTAATCCTGTGATTAGTGTCCACTCCAAGAGGTACAACTCTTCAAGTTTCCAGGTGGATAGGGCTACAGTCTAATTAACAAGTTGAACAAATGCGTTGCTACAACGCTGAATGGTACATGGGACCAAGACTGTGATCTCTGGCTTCCTTGGAATTTCTCATTTCGTCTAATTTCTATGATGAACAATGTCCAATTACTTCTAGAGACCATAGTTTTGCATATGTGCAGAGGAAGCTTTAGGAAGAACCAAAGCCATTAGGTGAGGAACCCTTTCAACCCAAAAGCTGTACTTTCTTCAAGTAAATGAAGAAGGAGGTCTATTGGGTCCCACAGGTACTTTGTTGATGCACAGTGGTGCAACAACATAAAAAAATCCTGGATGTTGAATCCTAATGCAAATAAAAAACGGTAAATTAAATCTCATGTTCTTTGTTTTTATACAGCCATTTTGCATTCAGTCTAATGAGTATTTCCTAAGAGACCTTCGCCTTTACTGCCTGTGTGGGAAAATATTTTTTGTGAGAGTGTGAGAACTGTGAGAACTGCATTGAGACTTTGATATGACTGAACATGCAGCATCATATCTGTTGCTAATTGTAGGACAAGTAATGACAGAGATCTGCCTGAGGGCTTTATGAGTTTTTCCACAAGCAAACAAGATTATTTGGTTAAACTGTTCTGGGCATTGCACTCTACTCAAGGGCTGGGTGACAAACTGCTTTCTTTATATTCCTCAGTAAAACCTGTATTATTGCTACAGACAAGAAAATATGCTTCTTAATTAAAACACCGTCACAAGAGCATAGTATATTAAAAAAACTGGACCAGACTGACAGTGGTAGCTAATTATCGGGCTTGCTATTGCTCTTAAAATAAAACTACATATTATAACTATCCTATTAACAACTGAAAACCAAAACACACACACACACCCAAATGATTTAATGGAGCCTAATGGAGCCAAGCTGACATGCATGCACTGATGTGTGTATTAAATTACAATTAGAACATACGTAGTAGTGACGACCTAGATTTTTTAGGTAATGAATTTGTTTATGAACATGATTTACAACCACATAAACTGGCAATATGAACATGGCCTTATCAAGATTAAACTATATCAAATGTCTTTTCCCACACTTTAATCTAAAAAAGTACAGATAACATCAGTCTTGTTATGTATGCAGGTACCAGTAGCATCCTCTATCGTGGAAAGTAGACGTGAAGAGTTTTAACACTGTTTTGCTGCGGTTACTATGTATATGTGTCTGTGACAATAACTTTTACATTCTGGAGGGTATATGAGGGTGTATCACTCATATTAAGCATCTAAACTTCTTCCACTAGGATGAGACAAGGATTTTTCTGAAACCCAACATTGACCAAAGATATGTTAATGCCAATGAAATGAACTGGAGATTTAACAATCTTCAACTATTAAATCTAGATGCCCTGCATGATTATCCGAAATGATTTAAAAAGAAAAGCTAGGATGAAGATGAACCAAAAATAAAAACATACACAGCATGTGAGTGTGACCACCACTGACTCATGCAGGCTTTTGTACTAATGAGCTCAATCATTTTTTTGCCAACTGACTTTTTTGCTTGCCAGCAGTGAGATAAGACGTCTTAAGAGCAATGTTGTCAGACGATTTGAGATCTTGAGATCCAAAGATTTTAACTCCTAACCCCCCCACCCAACCCCAGTATTGCTGCCCACCAATGGCAGCAACTGCTCACGAATTACAGAGCATACGCTGCCAAATCATAGCTGGATGACGACACATTACTCACACTCAGACACTCAAACACTGTCCACAAAGCAGAAGGCTTTTTTTAAGTTCAAGAGTGCAACCATAAACATACATCCAGGTGAATATTTACACCAACACACATTTCATAATTTCAAACAACATATTGGTTAAACTGTTAAAACCGTTTCCTGCAGAAAAATATATTTTGCTTATAATGCTGTCCTTGTTGGATTTGCCTACAATATGTAAGCCTGTAACAGCATTACATGCGCGCGCGCACACACACACACACACAGTTCATAACACAAATTATAATAATAGTTACATATGAAACATTGATTAGTGGCTGCTCTTTCCTAAGCTCTAGATTTTTCAGACCCAGAGAGATGTCTCATATCTATTACTAGATAACTGAGAACAAAGGCCCTCATACATGCTCAAAAAGCCTCGACCATCACCTCAATGTCACGGAATCACAGTGTAGGACCAATAAGCACTGCAACAAAATGGTCAATTGTTTTTAGCCATGCTATCAAATGATTTATTCGGTCAAACCCCTGACAGAGCTGAAACAGTTTAACAAGATTAAAGGATGACAGGACACCGCAGAAGCAAGCGTGCATGCGTGTGCGCACACAAACACACACACACACACACACACACACACACACACACACACACACAGAATAGCAGGCTAATCTTGCAGTGAAGGAGCCAGCATGTGCCGGCCACGGCCTGGTACCAGACAGACCCCCGCCATCCACTCACCATGCTGACGCTAGGGATTAATACTCGGACTCCCGAAATGGGTGTGTGGTGGGGGCCCATGTGTACTTTGTGTGTGCGTGGCCATGGATGCATGTGCGGTGTGTGTGTTTCTAGGTAACTGGGGGAGGGGTCATGGGGCGCCACCTGCTTCTTCTCAGACACAATGAAGCGAGTCAGAAGAGTGCCCTATTTCTTCGATTGCAAATTAAAGATACTTTCCAATGTAGTATTAGTTTGCTTTTGTATACTGCACTTTTGAACCTTTTCTATGTTAACAGCTGACTACATCATTCCCCGGGGGCTTCAACTAATTTAACCTGAGTGCAAACCAACTGAAATGTGTACATAGCATTGATGGTAAGCATCAAATGCCAGGAAAAATTCTTGTGCTCAAAACAAAAACTTCCTCTAAACATGTCAAAGGTATTGATAAACTGCTTTATAAAGTGACTTTTAAGTGTTTCTCAGTCCAAAATCAACCAAAACTGTAAAAAACAGGCCTTTCAGTCATGCAAGAACTGAACAGACTTGTTGTGGGTGAAAACAGCATCGGTGATGCAGAGTATGACAGCAAACAAGAAAACTGGAGACACAGGGGATGACAGACAAAACCTGTTCTGCAGATTCTTACGCCTACAAATTCCTGACAGTTTACTTTCCTGTGAGATAGGTGATACTGACCCACACACACACACACTCACACCCACTCACACTCACTAAGGAAGTGAGTCTGGCTAGTCAGCACTTTGTAGCCCGCAGCATTGATTAGAAAGAACACCACTGGAGGTCACCAATTATAAGAACCAAAGACTGTCAACCTGCCCACCATGTTTTATCTACTGGGGTTGGAAATGACACTTTTTGTTTTTCAAGGTCTGTTTAGTAAAGTTCCTGGGCATCACATAAGTACAGCAAATACAGCAGGGTAATATCCTTGTGTTTACCTTGTTTTTGTCTCCTGGTGGTGGCAAACTGGGTCTTTCGCAGAGAGCTTGGAGCGGTCTTCCTGTAGAAGCTGTTACGATCTAGCGAGCCCACATAAACAGGCTTGCGACCCCGTTTTGAACCAACGCCACCAGCGCTCGACTCATATCCCTTTTCATGGTCGTCATTGTGCCGGTACCTAACAGGATCCTCAAAGGAGCGCATTTCTCTGAGTGCCAACTTCTGGTTCTGCTGCTCAACCCATTCCTCACAGTGTGTCTTGCAATCTTTTTTAGGGTATTCCTCTTGTTGCGAATCTGCGGATATTGAGCGTAAATCACAATATCGGTCTCTGAGCTTGTAGTAGGAACGATCCCCTTCTCTGGATTTGTAGCAGTCTACATTCTCATGGTCGTAGTGGTCCACAGTCCTGCGTTCATAGTGGCCCCTTGCTTTGTAGGGGTCTCTCCTTCTGTGGTCGTAGTGCTCATCTCTCCTGTCATCACCTGGATCCTTGTACCTGTCATAGTGCACACTCTCCTTATAACCGTAGTACTTGTCCAGTTCAGAGTCATAATAGCCCCTTCCTTTACTGGTATAAGTTTCCTCATCCCTTCGATTATACTCATCCCTGTCTTTGTAGTTATTTTCTCGGCGGTCATATTGATCCTCTGCTTGCCTATCAAAGTAAGGATCCTTACGTTTTTGTTCATCATAGTGGCGGTCCTCCTCTTTACGCTGATAGTATTCCTTTTCTCTATTGTGACCACTCTCTTTAAAGTCATGATAATCCAAATAATTGTTGCAGTAATGATCACTGTCCCTGTAATTGTCTCTGCGAGCATAGGTGTCTTTACGATCATAGTAGTCTTCATACTCACTGGTGTAACTGTCATGTTCTCTGAGATCCCGTTTACGATGTTTCCTGCTGTCAGAATATTGCTGCTCTCTGTCATCACAGCGCTCATTGTATTTCCTGTCGTAATGATCCCTGAAACTGTATTCGTTCTTATGCCCTTCTTGAATTCTTAAGTCCTTATTGTCTTTTTCTTGTGGCACTCTGCTGTGGTCCTCGTGGCTGTAATCCTCAGGGCCCTGGTAAAAACAATGTTTGCCTTTCCATTCAGATATCCTCACGTTTAGGTGTCCATCTTCTGAACCAGGGTGGTAGTAAACGTCCTTGCCTTGAGGCTTCTTTTCTTGGAAAGCTGCCTTGTGCCGGTCATCATACTCCCGACTTGGTTGCTGGCAGACGGCCTGTCTAATTTGGGTTTGCTTCTCCCATTGTGCCGGCCATGGAGCTGCCACATGCACTGGAGTCTGACCCAGCCCACCTACAGGCATCATCATGCCACTTTCTACTTGCACAGGGCAGCCTGGAGCTGGGTCAAAAGGACTTGCTACCATGACTAGTCCCTGTGGCTGTCCAGGAGGAACTACTCCATATGCAGGACATCCAACCTGTGGCTGCTGAAGCTGCAGTTGGTGTAGTTGCTGTAGCTGTTGCAGATGGGCCATTCTCTCCTGTTCTCTGGCCCAGCCAGCACCCCCCAGCTCCTCCACACTCTTTCCTCTCCTTACTGGGACACCAGCTGCATAGTTCCAATCCACTGGACCAAACATGGCTTGGTTGTCATAAACCACCGGGCTCTTCATGGTTCTTGCTGTTTAAATCAGCCTACCCGGTGCTGATACAGTTTCCTGTTCAACGTGGCATATTCCCTCTTTCCAAAGTCCTGCATTCCATAACAAAGCGCTGTGGGAGACTCCACCTGTCAGGCATATTGTCTGTAACTCTCTCACTTGTATTCTCTGTCTCTACTCCACTGCCTCAGCAAGACTGCCTGGCCCAAGCACCTCCCAACCCTCAGTGTAACTAAATCGTATCCACCCCGCAGCTATCTCAGCCAATCATGGAAGGAGAGGGGGGTAGGGTTATTGAAGGAGGGGCCTCCTTGGGTTAATGATTCAGTAGAGTCACATGACTGGAGGATTAAGCCGACAACCCTTCCCATTGTTTCAATTGGCTAGTACCTCTGATTGCAGGAAAACAATCTGACGGTAGATTGTCTTTGATGGAAGATAGAGAATTACTTCAGAGTTTTCCTTTAAAGGGCTTTTGTTTCCACTGCCATTAACAATCCTCCAGCCTTCCTTGTATCCTGTTTACTTTGTTTTTGCTATTTCCTGCGGGATTGACATGTTCACCAGGTATTTAATGCAGCCTATGCTGAAAAAAGCAACTCATTCCTGTCTGTGTTTAGAACTAGCTCTAACTTATTTATTCTAACTTTTAACACTTGGTCCAAAGGCCATGATATTTGTGGTTAAACTGAAACAGAGCGAGAAACGGACCTCAGTTTGTCAGTTTAACTTTGCCTCATATTTCAGGGAGGAGCAAACATTTACTCATAAAGATGTCCATGTGACGTCAGTGAAATCAGTTTTCTTTGCTTGAAAATAATAATTGAAAGATGAGTGTGAAGTAAAACAAATAGGGAAAGGGAAAGATCTAATCAAAGGAAAGTTGTTATATTTAGATAAACATGGAGAGGGAAAGTTTTTGGAGTACACAGCTTGATTAGGCTACTAATAAAGTAGCTGCAGTGTGTACAATGAGCTATTGTTGAGGACTGTCCTCACTCTCAGAGGGGACACAATCTTTTAGTGTGAGAAGAAAACTCTTTAGGCCTATTCATAAAGCGGGAGTATAATATATCCCTCCCCCTCTTTAACTCTCCATGAAAGAGGCAGGCACTAAAGGAAAAGGTTTCAAAGACTTGCATACACTCAAGTGCACATGATACACACTAACACACTCCTGTGGGATAGTTTACCATCAATTCAAACAGTCTAAAATGTAATTAAAAGTTTGAACTTGTTTGTTCTCTGAAAAGCATGGTTTATTTTCAGGATTTATATTTTGAGTACAATTCTGTTCCTGGTTGGATTATCTGGTGTCAAGTTAGCCTAGCCTCAATAAACCTTCTCACATGTACAATAAAAACAGACAACCTAGACTAAAACTAGAGCTGTAACCTATATAATATGATTTGCCCACATCACATTTACCGATTTGACTTAAGCAAAGGCACAAAAGGCCTTGCGAGTTCTATGTATACACTACAAAATACCCTCTTACTGAATGATTTTATCTTGCACCTTTGTTGTTCCTTGTTTAGTACAAAACAATTGAAAATTGAAGTATTCTTCTTCACTTTCAGTGAAATTTGTAAAGACAAACTAAGTAAACACAATTGCAGTAAGGCTGAGCATATAAATCTTTCTTAGACATTGTTCTCTTCTGACTGTTTAATTATCAGAGTTCAACATCTCAGCGTTCAGTAGCAGGACACGACTGAAACTGTGTGTTTATGTATGTGAACTTCAGGAATGTTAAATGCACCATTCCTCTCTGTGGCTGTGTTATGCTAGCCGTTAAGGGCTTGGTCAACATTTAGCAAATCTACGAAAACTGGTGTGATGTCCAGGAATAAGGTTATAAATCAGTCTCTCTGCAGCCTACAACTGTCCAAGTTTGCAAATCTGACTGAGGGGAAACCTGAAGCCGCAACAGATCCTCACAACAGTGTTAAATAGATCAGGCTGTGGTGTCATGGAGGCTGATGGAAGCATCCGAATAGTTGGTTTAAAGAATTAAAGGAGACTCAAGGTCAAAGAGCTTAAACAAGAAACGAGGAAACACAAAGAGATGGTGGAGATGAAAAAATCTGCAATAGTGTGAAAAAAGCCTGAATACCAGTAAGCAACCAGTAACTGATTTACAGAGAGTTCCTTGTATGATTAAATAATTAAGCAATCATGATTTGATGCACTTTCAGGATTACTTGGGAAATACTGTAATGCATGTACACTATCAACTTTCAATGGAATTTCTTCAAATATGGCTGTCCAAATGAATAGTTCAATTATGATACAAATATAACAAAATACAAATGTAACAAAATCAGTTAAGTTTTATTCACATGTGAAGTTTGGTCAGAATGTAATGTTAAAACAGTACTGCTCAATAGAACATAAATTAGATTTTCTGTTTGTGATTTTGCATACATTTGCCATGTTTATATACACTCACCGGCCACTTTATTAGGTACCCCATGCTAGTAACGGGTTGGACCCCCTTTTGCCTTCAGAAC
>NC_048427.1:8796134-8820090 GCF_013103735.1 Etheostoma cragini | reverse complement strand
CACTGATGGTCTAAAAAAGTATTGTTATTCTCATCATGATAGATAAATTACCTTTACAATACGAGACGTGGTTGCAAGTCAGTAGCCACATGAAATGATGCCCCCCTTTCATTTAGAGACCAGTTTTTATTTCTTTTCAGTCCATGTTTGTGTTGGCCTACTATTTTCTTTTTGTCCCTTTGTACTTGTGTAAAACGACTTTGGATTTCACGAAAAACACCAGATAAATCTAAGTTATTCTTATTATTTTATTCTCTCTCAAATGTAAAGAAAACTACTAAAAAAAAAACAGTAAAATGAAAAGACATGATTGATTCTTTTTGTTTGGAGCTTTAGTATCGCGCCTCTTTGAGCTTCTATGAGGACTTTGAACTGGCCTCTCCACAGTGAAGTGCAGGCAGAGCTTAATGTCAAAGTTACTCCCTGCCTTGTAACAACAAGCTGCCATTGTCTTTCAAGCATTACACTCAGGAACACACCCTGCAAAAGCACGGAACAACGTGGCAGTAGGACGAACAACAAACATCCTACGTTTGATGTGCACACACCTTCCTGTGAGCCAAGTGTTAAAGGGGAAACGTAATCTCCTATTAACAAATCCTACTATAAGCTTTTGTGTCTGAGTAATGTGTTGATAATTACCATATCAAATATTCTGCTGTGGTAGTGCTCTTGGCTGTTTTTCCCTTCAAAGTGCTGAAACTCAGCTCTCAAAAATCAATTCACTTTCTTAGTCCTTTTACCCATCAAACAGTGTTGCAAATATCAAAGGAAAAACAAAGATTGAATATTTGATTTTATTAGTGTGAAATTCCTGTAGTGTAATAAGTGAATAGAAACAATGGGGTTGCATGACACAGGGCACCTGTAGCCAGGTCGAGTTCCTACCCTCAGGCTGAAACATTCATTGACTTTATGTCAATGAATGCTTTTCAATAGATGATCTTTATGATCATCTATTGAAAAGCATTGGAGAATGATTGAGTCATTTGAATACAGCCTGAATAGAAACAAACAAACACAGGCATTTTCTGATTATTAGTGTACTGGTACAAGGACAAACAAGATTAAAGGAAAAGTGTTTAATTAGAATAGACTGGAAAACATCCGGTAGTAATTAGATTACTTTAGCAAGATGAGTTTAGAGTAGGGGAACAATAGCCTTGACTGTGATGGATTCGATCAGTTTTCGATTGACAAGCATTGAGAAACGTTTTACTAGCATTAATTCTATACTAATTAAATAGAGCTGAAACTGGATTACAGTATAAAATGAGACACGTTAACATTACAAAGGAATCAGGCTGTTGGCAGTGATTAGACTAGAAGCTTGTAAAGGAATGAGATTTGTGTGTGTGTGTGTTTGTGACAGGGACTCTGCTGAAAAGCAACGTATCATATTTGGTTAACCCAACAAATTAAATACTTCAAAATCAAGTTAATTCATTACATTGATTAAAAAATATATTTTTGTATGAATCCAATGTTGCCATGACAAAGAAGTCATGCTCAATGAATTGCATCATTGCCAACAATGGACCAACCAGTACACTGCTCGTTTAAAAATGTGCCTGTTTGGAAAGGGCCAATAGCTTGGCCTGTTGTATTACTGTGTATAGCTTTCTCCAGAACCATTGTACCCCACAATTACTTATTAGAGCCCGACCAATATATCGGCGGGCCATTAATATCGGCCAATATTAGGCATTTCTCAAACTATTGGTATCGGCATTTATAATAGCAGATTAAAAAAAAAATTTTTTTAAATATATATTTTTTTAAATATATTTTTTTATCAGAATCATCACAAATAAAATCATAAAAATAAAATAAAAACGGATGGTCAACCATGTTACGAGTGTTGACGTTGCATGGTTCATCCACCAGAGGGCATTCTACAGCGTCCCTGTTGGCAACAGTTTTTTTTTTTTTATTGTGTTTTTGTTCAAAGGACTTTACGTTTCATATCTTAAGTTTGTATTTTTTTACATTTTATTTATCCGAACATTAATATATTTTGATGTTCCTCTGTTCTGTTGTGACAAAACAACTTGAAATTTGTTTGTTTTGTTGCGCGTTTCTGGGTTTAAATATATATATATATATATATATATATATATATATATATAGACCAATCTATTGGAATATCGGATTTTGAAATAACCAAATATTTGTATCATATCAGCTTTAAAAATCCATTATCGGTTGGGCTCTATTACTTACAGAAGGATGCCAACTCCACTGTATAGTCTACTATTGACTTACAGAGAACGTGACAGATTCAGAACATAATCACTAAATATCGCAATTAAAATGTGGCGTAATCGGACATTTGACTCATGGACTCATGACAGTGTGCTATCTATCCGGCCCGTTATGAGAGCTAATCAGCACATCTGCGTTAATCAACCACCAGAAACAGACCGAGTTCAGAGACATCCAGCCGGGCTTCGGACTCTGTGTGCGTGCGTGCGTGCGTGCGTGTGGGGTCCTGTCTTGTCTCATCTTTATTATCGATAACAAACTTTGTGTTCCTTTCCTATCAGGCTTAGAAGCTTGACGGTTAACGTTGAAGTATGGTTTTGATTCGCGGGGGTATTTTGCAGACAGTAATGTTATGAGTGTTTTAACAAACACACTGACATGTAGATGTTCCTGGAGCATAATGGACTGAATAACTTCATGATACAGAAGACAAACCATTTTGTGGAATGATGCATCGTCATGTGATATTTGCAACAATGTAACATAAAAACAGTGACTGGTAGCCTGCCTATAAGTGGGTTCATGCCCTGTCTTCCCGTTGTCTGTAGCTGGTTTTGCTTTGCATGTGTAGGATTCTAAAACACCCTTAAATTTGGGAATTGTCATTTGTTTATTCAAAGACAAAGACAGTCCAAAATAGTGGTACTTTGCACATTTTTGTGGGTCTGAAGTATATGTCACATTTTAGCTGCCAAAGCTCCGCTGCTCTCTCTCTGGTCCTCAGGGTGATATGGGGAGTGGCCAGCAGCTAGAGTAATGTGTGCTTCTTTTACCGATATTTAACGATATATTTTAACGATTATTTCGAATCCAAACTTTAAACTTGGCACAGCACTCACTCATACCTGTAGCAAGACATCTGTCAAATTTAAAATCCATCGGATTAACTGTTCGAGAGATGTGCGAATAACAGACAGACAAATAGACGTCCCTGTACTTTACAGATAGATATACCCAGAGGTGGTTAAGCCAGAGCCTTTGCTTTGACAAATCAGAGCAAAGCTCGATAATACAGTTCAGGGAATTTTTCCATTAATAATAAACGACAACAGGTCATGTCCCACACAGTCATAAATATATTAATATTTCTTCCCTGCTTCCCTTATAAGAAGTTGAAACCATACAAGAAATGTCAATTTGAAATTGTCTCAACTACTCTCAGTGCCCCTAAGCAAGGCAAACCCCCAACTGCTGTGCTGACTCACTGACAGTCAGTAAGTAAAGAGCTGCTGCTGTAGCAAGCACTTGTGCAGCTGTGGCTATGAGAAAGTTATGCTGAAAAACTGCAACAATGCTCTGTCCACACAACACTGACTGATAAACACCATCTGGAGTTCATGCCTACCTGTAACTCTGTTGGCATCCCGAGCACGTCCAAACAGTGTGGTGAGGTGTGCCACAGGCCATGTCACAGCTCGCCATAACCACACTGTAGGTCGTGCTCTAGAGTGGGCCATGGTCTCCACTACAGCAAAAATCCCCAAAACCACACCTAATGTGTTCACTCTCTTCACTCCTTTTGAAGAAGGTGAAAGAGGTAGGACATTTGGATAGACACAGAGGGGGTAAAAGAGAGAAAGAGAGAGATTGGAGAAAGAGACAGAGGCCCACGTGCATTGCTTAACCTTTCCCTATGTGGAGGAATGCGTCTCATACCTATGTGAAAAAGTGTTAGGCTACCAGAGAAAGAACTGTACACCCAGATAGTATGAGATGGCAAAAACAAATCTGAGCCAATTAGCTTCGGCTCTACAACTAATGGTGTATAAGTAGTTAACTATTAATACTTAGAAACTAAATTAAACTCAAACAGAACCACCTAAACTCTGCAGCAACATGCTGATTCTGCCACATTCACTATACTCTTCTAAATTAGCTTTGTAGTGAGACAAGACAATTTCCTCAATACGTGCGCGTGTGTGCGTGTATGCGCATACGCACACACACACACACACGCAACACACACATGATAACCCTAATTTAAATACACAGTCTTCCTTCTTCTGATCATTGTGCACAGTAAATAGGGATGTCTTGTTTGCATAGGTTACAGTGCAATTCAAATAAACTGTGTGTGTGTGTGTGTGTGTGTGTGTCTGTGTGTGTGTGTCTGTGCGTGTGTGTGTGTGTGTTGGGATAACAAGTCACAAATGAAATCTGGTAAGCATTGATGGCTCATTTTTAGATTCCTGCTTTATTAGATTTTGTCTTCCGTGACTTGGTATTACTAACCTGCAGGCAACAAGGCCTCAGAAGTAAACTATGACATCAATTAAAAGACATTCTACTTATTTGTCTTCTCTTTTGTATTGTTTCCAACTAATCCTTTTGGCTGTAGTAGCTTACTGACTTCCAATGTAAAAACATCCACTTCAGTGCCCAAAAATGTCCCCCACAATTTCTCAGAATCAAAACTGATGTCTTCAAATGTCTTGTTTTGTTGGGCTAAGAGTTGAAAACCCTAAGATATTACATTTACTTTATTAGTCTGAAACTCCCATTCTCAGAGCACCCAGTAGTTCTAGGCCATAAACCATAAATTGCAACATCCCCAGTTAAGGATGCACAAAAACACTTCTCCCACTCCACTGCCCAACAGTCTTACCTTGTAGCTGCTGCTGTTCCAGGGCCAGTGTCTCCAGCGTATAGTTGCAGAACTCCAGATTCTCCATGGCTTGCATGCGGGCTGTCTCATCCTCCTCCTCCTCCAACATGGTCCTGAGTTCCTCCGCTGTGTGTGCATATGCCTCCATGTCATGCTCCACCTCTCGGAGCCGTAGCAGCAGCTGGTACTTTTCCTCCTCTTCCTTGTCTCTCTGTCTCTCTAACTCAATCTCTCTCTCCAGCTCTTTCTCGGCTTCCAGCTGGCACTGGATTTCATGTTCCCGGGCGTCCGCAAGGTCACCTAACTCAGCCTGCGCTTCTGTCATTTGGTCGAGGAGGTTTATAGCTGATTCGTCTGGGGTGTAGAAAATGGTTGGCGGAGCTGTATTTTGTCTCGGGCAACGTGGAGGGGGACGTGGAGCAGGGCGAGCTGGTTTGTATGCAGCTGGGGCTGGGGGACGAAGGACTCTAGGACGAGGAGGGGGAGGGCGAAGGGTCCTGCGTCTCTCTAGTGAGGAAGAGGCAGAGTTCGACTGCAAATGGTGGGACACTGGTGAATGCGAGGAGCCTCGCATGATATCGCTTTCATCTCCGTAGTCCATAATAGAAAAGTGGCGAGAGATACGGGATTGCTGGTTCAGGTCACCTACCAAAAGCATGTCCCCAGGAGCACCAGAGCTCATGTTATTATCACTATATGAAGAAGTCAAACTTTTCTCAAATTCAAAAAGCTGCTCAGATAGCTTGGCCTCCAGGTCACCGGCTGAGGTTACCAGGGCATCTAAGGTGATGGATGTTGGCATTATACCATTGGAGCCGCGCACCGTCTGCTGGGAGCGTTGCCGTGTCTCAGCGCTGCCCATCATATCGGCGTCACTGACACTAGCATGGCGAGTTAGCTTATTCTGCCTATGGTCCTCAGCAAGGTTAAATAACGCCTGGCCAAGACTGTGACTTGTATTACTGGTGGTGGCACCATCCTCTGGTGGCCTCTGTTGGTATCTACTGTTTTTAGACCAACCAGACTGAGAGCTAGGGAGGGTTAGGCTATGAGTTAGTTTGGACTGTAAGGATTGAGTGTTACCATTAGTATATCTAGACCGATTTGCGCCAGCAGATGGGCTATGATGCCTATGGCTACGTGCAGACAGGCTAGGCTGTGATGGGAGTCTGGGCCTGGCTGGAGGAGTTGATTTAGGTCTCTCAGGCCCTCTCTGTGCTGGTGTGAGAGGTCTACGTGGCTGAGAGTCAGGCTTGCTACATTCACCCCTCTGTCCTCTGTTGCTACTTTGAGCTCCAATGCTTTTGTTTTCACTCTGCCACCTCTGCTCTTCAGTCCTCTCAAAGTAGTCCAGGTCCCACACTGTATGATCCTCATATGTTCTCCATTCAGGATCATTCCCTGACGCATCGGGACATAAATGACCTGAGCTGTATTCAGAAGTACAGCTATTTTCCTTGTCTTCTGGTTCAACAACAACAGTTTCATCTGTTTTCTGCCCATCGTTCTCCATTTTGACAAAACGATGAGGAAAAATACCATGTTGCCCTCGCAGCTTCCCCTCCAGCCAACCATCTTCCAAAGTACTTATAAGACGTATGCGATCCCCCGTATCAAAGTCCAACTCGCCTGGTTCCATGGCCCGAAAGTCATACAGTGCCAAAACATAGACACCGTCCTCCTCCTCCTCTTCCTCTTTTTCTAATGTAGATTCCTTCTGCTCCTCTTCCTCTCTTATAAATACCTCTCCTTCTTTCACACCTTCCTCCTCTGTCCTCTCTCCTAGATCGTAAGGGTCCTCGTAGCAAAATCTTTCGGAATCATTGTCCAAATACTGGTAGTCTGCGGGCTCCTGAGGAGATCGAAGAGATCCCTGGAGCTCAACAAACCCCTCTGGAAAGATCCCCCTGCGCCCATCCAGCTCCCCCTGAAACCAGCCCGGCTCGGGCAGGCCAGTGATAATGATCAAGTCACCCTCGCGGAAGTCTAGCTCCTCATTGAGCTGCGCATGGAGGCTCATGAGGGCCCGGGCCTGGCCCAGAGCGTAAGGTGGGAGCTCTAAAGCCTGGGCCTGAGCTGAGCGCTCAGACAGCTGCCTAGAGCGACCTGAGAGAGTCAGCTCCTTCACACATGATGTGGGGAAGAGACCACGAACGGCCCAGGCATTACAACCACGCTGCCAGGTTTCTCCGAGGTCCATGGACCCTCCCGCCTCTCCAACTACCACATCACCTACAAAGACATAGAATAAAGTGGATCACAGTTAACACTAATTTTAATGATGTGAATCATGTCAGAGGAAACTGTTTTAAGTCATAGTTCAATGCTAAATAAAGGTTTGACTTTTTATTTTGAATTGCTAAGTTCCACCAGGTCTTGTTTCCAGGTTTTATATTATTATTTTAAATATATTTATTTTGCCTTTTTAGCAAAACGCACATAAGGGGAGTTGTAAGCACTGAGAGAGATGCACAGACTGGGTAACTCTGATTCTCCACCGGGCGCATCTGGGTTGCGTTCGAGCTGCCCCGCGGATTTCTTCCGTCCTCCTCCACGCGCCATAGTACACCGAAAGTGTTGCAGAAGCAGAGCGTCTCAGAAGTAGAGCATCTTGCCTGCCCGACTCACGGTTTTTATAAGTTTAAATTACTTAAGTACTTTACAGAGTAATCACGTTTATTAATCTAGTATCTACTATCCACTCCAATCACTCCTACAGTTAAACTCCATGCCTTCTCTTTTTTGGCATTGTCCTTAAAAAAAAAGATCTGTGGTGTCTACTATGTTTTTCCACCTCCAAGATGAATCTCTCGTCATCCACGGTGTTGTAAATGAGACATAAACGGTGAATTGACTGGATAGTCTCGCTGTTTCACTTCCTGCCCGGCTGTCCGAACAGCCCGTGGCTCGCGTGGAAATAGAGCTGGCACATATCACACACTGCTGGGACTCGCCCCAGTGCGGCTGGTGGAATACCAAGCATCGACTTGAAGGTTGCCCAGTAGAAAAAAGGGGTAAGCCTCAGTATATACTGTAAAGGCCATGACCGCAGACGCAGGCTGCCCCGATGGTTGCTCTAATCAATCTAAAATATATGTATATTGTTCATATTCCTTTGATTCCCTAATTCTACCTTTTGGTCAATTCATTATACAAAAGACATGCCTAATAGGTGCTGTTTGTGGGGAAGCCAATGGGCGTGCCTGGCAGAGAGCTTGATAGTTGATTTATTTTTTCTTGACATTTGTGACATTTTTGTCTGCATTCGGGTACCTCTGGTCATGTCAAGACATCTCAGATTACCTTTATTATTGCATTCCTAATACCTGCACTAGGGTCAGCACTGCTGCTAATTCATGGAGAATCAGGGATTATGGGAATGTTGACTGGTCAGCCAGAAGTCAGGAGGGCCACATTCCAAAGACCTGCGGCTCCACCTCCCATTGTGTCTGGAACTGACACAATGGGAGGTTGTGTCAATAGGGACATTGAAAAAATCGTACCGGAAATGAATATTTAAAGATGGCTCGTAAAAACAGTTTCCTTTGTTTCCTATGATCCAGGAACTGTTATGTATGACAATACAGAAATATACTGGAATTATTTTGTTGAGTAAATTTGGGCATAGGTCACATCAGAATAAAAGTCTAAATAATATAAGAAATATGTACAGTATATATGATAAAACTGAATAAATTGTTGTTTAGTTATTACACATAGTGGGGCTATTGAAGAGCAAAGTTCCCATTGCATTTTAAACATGCTTTCGATACAAAATTTCAATGTCTTTCCATTACTTCAACCACTACTATGACTACGATTTCCGCTAGACCTTCTAATGACATGAAGTGAAAAGTGTTACCAATGTAAAGGATCTCTGCAAAGATCGGTGTTTGTATGCCTGAGCTTGTTGTGAAAAATCCGAGGAAGAAAAAACAGTGTATGTTATCATATGAGACAATTTAGGAATGTGACAAAAAAAAGAAAAAGTTGGAGCTGGAGACAGTCTATGTAGATTTTAGTTTGGCATCTGGGGACATCTAGTGGGGGGTTATGGTAAGTAAATGTGTAGGTTGTGTTTTTTATTGTGTTATGTGTTACTGTAACGATGGCAACCAGGTATGTTTTATATTTTTAACCCTGTAGAGAGGGCTTCATGTTTTGCTTAAGAGAACAGAACAACCTGCAAATGGAATTACAGTAAAAAATCCCCACATGTCCCCTTTTCCCAATTTGTAGAGAAGTGTTTATCATCCCATACTGTACGAACAAACTGGTGCAGCAATAAATTGCCATAACCAAGAACAGGTTCATTATCTCCAAGTTCTCAGAAAAAATGGAAAAAAAAGACATGTCCTTGCTTTGAAAAGTCATATATTTCTTTATCTAAATGAAGTTATTACATTTCTAAACAGGTGGAACCTGACAGTGAAGAGTGAAGAGCTCAAGTGACTGACAGAAAATGAGAAATAAAATAACTGAATTTAGTTTTGGGATAGAAGAATAGTATTTCCTTATAATAATCAACGCTACTTTAACGGCCTTAATCAATCATTTCAAACATGTATCTGTAGCTGACTGTGAATATGAGACTCAATGTGTATGGTTTCTTTAAACTTTACTCTACGTCGTGGCAGCTGTTCTTTAGAAATTCCTTCCACAAAGTGACATTTTCCTATTATCTATAGAAGTTCAACCAGGCATCACGCCAGAGTGACGTCACAAGTTTGATCCTACGCTAATTTGTTTCTAGTTCTGGTTCATTTTGTTGTACAGTTATTAGGACAATACCTGGTACTTCTAAAATTGAACAGAGCATGAAAAACACTGTTTGATTTTTATTTCTGGCAACATTCAAGTGTGTGGGTCACAGTTTGTGGCAGTGGGGACAACAGGTCACAATGTCCAACACAACACAACACAACTACACTGCAACACAAAACAAACAGTTTACCTGAGCACAGAGACATCAACGTTAGCATAGTAGTGTTAAGCTAAGTGAGAAAACATGACCCATTAGAGTTAACAGTAGTACTACTCAGAAGTATCCAGGATCCTGTGCAGAACATCTACAGTACTTACAAATAACAGATAACAAAACCTATGTGTGCTCTGATAAAAGTATTCATGTTTTATGACTAGGAATCATAAAGACAAGGAGTGATTCATACTTTAGGTTTATTCTAAAAGTCATCATTGTCTGTATACCATACAGTATGTCCGTACCTCTCTTTAGGGACAGGTTGCCTGGCTCTGCTGAGCTGAAATCATTGATGCAAACATAGAGTCTGTCCCCAGGCTTGGTGCTGGGGATGGTAATCTCTTCCACAAAGGTGGTGGGAAACTGACCTGAAGACAGAGGGGCAGAGGGAGGAACATAATTGAATGACCACAGTAAACACAATGAAAACCATCCTCTACATGTGCCTGATACTTTACTACTACTACTATACTTAATAATACTCTTTTCTCAAGACAATGACTCAATTGTAACTTCCTGAATTCAGATGTGTCTAATATTTAGATAAGTTAACAAACATGTGATCTGGATGTAGTATCTTCATCCTAACTTCTTAATTTGCAGATAGTATCAGCATAGGGAGAAAGAGTAATTATAAACAATTTCATTATATTAACATGAAAACAAATTACCTTGAGGAATTATACAATTTGTTTTTAAAGATTAGACTAATTAGGCTACTTTTTTTAATGTAGTTTGCTATAGAAATCTATCTGAAAATATTTACTTGTGTCCAAAAAACAATATCAGGACAAATTCAAGTACTACTTAGTAATACAATCCCTAACTTATGTTAGAAATAAATAAAACATTGTATAGAAAAAAAGGAAGCCAGAAGTGTTTCCAGGCAAGTCCTATCATAAATCTATTGATATCATCTGTGTTTTGTCAGGAGCGTTCAGCCCACATTGACTTCCTTAGAAGCATTGCACATGTACACTTCAATGCTAAAATGAAAGAGCAATGAGTCACCTACCGTTTCCCATAGGACATGTTTTAATAATCAGTAAGCTACAGTGTGTTTCTCTGTGTAGTTTTTCTATTAGTCTAAAGTTATTTTTGGTAAACAGCGTAATATTCAACCATACAGATTCATTTAAAGTTATAATGACCCCTGACACTTTACCTGTGACGCCATCTTTGTTACCCAGCAACCAGAACTCATCCACGACATTAAGCACCTCAATGACATCCCCGGTGAAGAGTGGCAGCTCTTCTGAGACGCTGGGGAGAAACTCAAACACAGCTCGCACCACCGATCCTGCTTCCATCACTCATAACCTAAAGGGGTGAACAAAAGGAGTAAGACAGAGGGATTAAGATTATTCTTACACTGTTTTATATTAAAAAAAAAAAAAATCACAGAATGGGGACTAGTAAATATGTATATACACACACACACACACTGTATGTATAAGATTAACAACAACATGCTAAACGCGCAAAAAATGAATAAGACAATGTCAAGATGCAGACGACTTTTTCATGAGGGAATTTGTTCTATTTTCTAAAAGAGGCACACTGGTGCTCTTCAAAATCCTGGCCATAGAATGCCTCACAGTGAGATTGAGGTTTAGTGAAACAACACCAAATTAGACGAAGAGTGAGAGCGTGAGAAACCTGGCTGCGATAAAAAGGAGACAGAAAAGCAAAACAGAAAGCTGTACTTAAGAAGGCTGAAGGACATTCCTTAACACTCTTCTGTCCCTTCTCTAGTTTCTCTGCTTTCTTATGAAGAGGGTTATGGATGTACAGTAACTATAGCTCTAATCTACGGGACTGGCAGATGTAATTTCCACTTCACAGTGGATATTTTATAACTCACACGCAAGTCAAGCATTTCTAACTACTGTATGTGACTATTGTTTTTGTAAAATGCAATAAAAATATCAATTCTGCATTTAAAAGGTGTTTCATTACAATGAGTAGTTCAAATCCATTAGGAATGTAATGTCCATTACCAACTCCTACACTTGCAAAATGAGCATCCAGCTCCTCCAATCATGTTTTAAATCCCCCAACAAAAACAAGATAATGCAAAAATCAAAATTTCCATATAAGATGAAAGTACTTCATGTGTGTGAAGCAAAGCTCTATAAACCAACTGCTTTCATCCCTTTTAGTTACATATCACTTAAATATGTGCTCAGTGGCTGACTACTTCAATTAGCAACACAATGAGTGAACACACACAAAACAACGTAACAATTGCATTCAATGAGTATTCTATCAGCCCTTATGTGTTATTATCTGAAGTCAGACTAACCACAGGTGGAGATGGACACACTGAAAGAGTCGGGAAATGAGAGTAGAGGGCTGTGGTTTGCCATAGTCAAAGGGGTCTCTGTTTAGTGGGCTGACGGAGCCAAGGGGGGAGAGGAACAGGACCTTAGCCCAGTTCAGTACTGCTGTCTCTGGGGAGAGTGTAGGTCAGGTTGGTCTGCATGTGTTTAAGGCGGTAGATAAAGGTAGCAGATGCCCAGTGTTTACAGGTGTGTGTGTGTGTGTGTGTGTGCCGAGGCATTAACTAATGCAAGCCAAAGGCAGGTGTGCAAGTAAAGGTGGGAAAAAAAACAGCAGGCAATGAGCACAAACATGCTGTGTACGCATTTAGTAAATTAAACATCAGCCAAGTTGTTTTTGTTAATGTTTATGTCATTTTAAGTTGTTATTTAACCAACCTTAAGTTAGAATAAGTAAGAATATTGGCTTCCTAATAGTGTCCTTTCTCTGTGGGATAGAACAGGGTGAAAATCACAAGGCACGCTGTAACTCGTCTTTGTTTTTCTTTAGTTCAAATGGTACAGTAGCTGCCTGGTCACCAAGGCAAAAGTCCTGACATGCACACAGGTGAATCACATTTCACCCATCTTTAAGGAATGGTCTCCATGAACCAGTGAGCGATAATGATCTCATAGTTGCATCTGTTGTGTCTGAATTTTTAAAAGTAGTTCCTGTAAACAGATATGCGTTTTAGAAATGCAAAGGTCTGGACAGAATGCCTGAACTTGTGTGTTTGGCAGGCTAAAAGTAAATAAAGATATCTCTCCCGGGGTCCGTTTCAGAAAGCAGGTTTAGTGAAAACTGAGTTTGTTAACCCTGGGATGAGGGAAACTCTGGGTTTTGCTTCAGAAAGGGAGGTTAATCAAACCTGAGAGAGGGATCTGTTTCAGAAAGAGAAGTAACTTAACCTCAGAGTCAGTTACTATGGTAACTAAGCTTTTAACCTAACCTATTTGGGATAAATAAACCTTTAATTTCTCTCAAATGTCAGTTTTCTTTACAACATTGGAGCATAGTAGTAAAAACACTGTAGCAAAGTGCCATCAGAAAAGTGTGACTTGCTCTAAAATGTGTTTTAATCATTTTTGTAGAGTTCCCTGGACACAAACCAGTAAGAGACATTAAAAATGTACTGTATGTGTAAAACCCGTTGAAATAAAAGATTAGTGCTGCTGTGTATTTCCACCAACCAGTTTGTTTGTCGTTGTTACCATGGTGAATCATAGTATCATGGCTCCATTCATGCTGCCTTTTTTATTGTGATGGTGCACGCGCTTAACTCTGAGTGAACTTACCCTGTGTTGATTAAACCAACTCGAATTAGCGATTCTGGAACTGAAAACCCAGTTTCCCATCTCAGACATCAGGGTTAAACTCTTTAAAGAGTTTGTTAAACCACCGTCCTAAAACAGACCCTTTGAATCAGAACAAGACTGTGTTGTTCTTTTGATAGCCAATCACAAAAAACAGAACGTTGCTCACACAAACAGAACATATTTGTGTGATTGTACAGGATTTCTTCTCAGCGTTTCAGGTCGAGCAAATACAGTCTTACTCTTTAACCTTGTACACTGAGGAAGGATTCTTCTAGAAAATGTTGTGCCATGAATAAAAAGCCTGCAGCATGAGCATGACAGAAAGTCACACCATACATGGAGACATTCGTAGCACAAACGGGTTTCAAACCACACAGACAATAATTTAAAATAGTTACAGCTATGAAAATGGAGAAGTTTGTCTTGGGTCAATATGACCAACAGTGAAACAAAACAGTATGCTGTATTTAACTGCATGGTTGAACTTGTAATTCAGTGTGTTACAGAAGCAAATGCCTGCACAGGCAGTGTGCAGATTGTTGTTATGATCAATTTAAAATGAATTAAACCATGATTTAAATAACCAGTCCCTGCTATTGGATGCCACTGGCATTGTTCTAAAACTTTCTTACAACTCCACTGCTCGGAATTGTTTTGTGTCTTTTATTTAAAATGTTGAATATCTTATATAGACAGTATATATTTCATCAAGCCTCTACGTTTATCTCCCTGTGTGGTTTGATAACACTGTTTGTGACATCCATACTTTTGGCGTAAACATATTTGTGTCAACTAATGCTTGAAAATGAATGTGGTAAAAATCAACAGTACATGTATCAAATTCCCCACTTTCCACCACTTGACTCTGCAGCTTGTCCACTCCAACTTGCTGCCACAGCTGAGCTCACAACCAACACCCAGAAAACCTCTTTGCACCCCTGATGGCAGTGCCAAGACCTGTGAGGAGTCTTTGGGCTGCTGCATCTTTCTTCAACTTAATCCTTAGATCTGCATCCAGCCAGACAAGCTCCTTAGTGTTATTTATGGGTCTGTCTGTGTCAGTGGCCCGTGTGCTTGGTGACTTTTACACCCTGCTCTGGAAATGGAAAAAACAAGCTGCCTGATGGAAACACCTTTCATACTGCGGTCCCGTACCGTAGTTAGATAAGCTCATATATTGTATAAGTTTAACACATTAAATGCAATTAAATGCTAAATCAATTTAGTTCCCTTAAAAAAACATCACATAATATTACATTGAATGCAAAAAGCAGTAACTAAAGTGATGCAGTGTTACATAAGAAGCAACATGAATGGTTCCTACACAAAAACTATGGTGATCATGATAAATATTGCACCGGTAAACTTAATCAGCATGTTAGCGTAGCTGACATTAGCATAAAGCTCAAAGTTTCACTGTAAACTGTCTTACAGAGCTGCCAGCATAGCTGTTGACTCGTAGTCTTGTTATATTATACATACTAAAAATTGGCATATGTAATTTGTTTGTTTGTACCATGCAATGTGTCATTTAGGTGCACTGCTGCCTTTAGGATCGGCGTGGCACAATGTTAAAAAATCTGAATCAATCAATTTTCAATCAAAATCAGGGTAGGAGCTGTCGCCTTGGTCCCGCTCCATGTTCTGTGATGCCATGTTCTACTGCTACACTGCAGTGCCCTGCTACGTCCTGCTGTGCCTTGTAATGCCGCACAGCGTCCTGCTATGCCATGAACTACTACAAAGAACTGCTACAGACTACTAATTTTTTCTATTTTTGTTATTGCCACTCTTCATTCTAACCCCAACCGGTCATCAGACACCGCCTACCAAGAGCCTGGGTCTGACCGAGGTTTCTGCCTAAAAGGAAGTTTTTCCTCGCCACTGTCGCACTGTTGCTTGCTCTGGAGGAGACTACTAGAACTGTTGGGTCCTTGTAAATTCTGGAGTGTGGTCTATCTGTATAGTGTCTTGAGATAACTCTTGTTATAAATTGATACTATAAATAAAATTGAATTGAATTGAATTGAATCTAGTTCAATGTCTGAACATCAATATAAGGCCCAGCTCTACTTATACATGAGTTATTAGTTTCAATTTATATCCAGCTAAGTCTCATTCCTTCTACTCCCTGTAGGCAGATTACACATTTCCACTGCACAAACAATATTACATAGCAGCAAGCATTAATCACAATATATAATACAAAAAAAAAGAAAAAGAAAAAAATTAAACACACCCCCAGATTATTGCAACAGAGTGATGGTGTTCTTGGATCCAAATACCACCACTACTTTCACTTAGCCAAAATTGTAAAAAGTTTGTAAATAAGGGTCTTCATCTTCCTCTCATTTTATCCTCATAGTGAGCATGTAATAGTGTGTGAGTGTGTGAGTGTCTCACTCTGACTCACAATAGCACCAGCTGACCACCATTTGTTTAGATTTGGAGAAAAAAAAGAGAATCTGGAAAAAAGGGATCACGTCAGGAGTAGCAGGCGAGTCTGGAGGAAATATCTCAACCTTATTGAAAATGTACATATTACTGTCTTTCCATCAATGGAAGAAATCAATAATCATTGTTAACTGCTTACCCACCACTGCAGGGCAAGCTTGGAAAATGTACAATGGGCATTTCACACACTACAACATCTTAATAACAAGACATTAACAGGTGTGTCTCTTCTGTTTGGATTTATGAGGTCTTGATAAGCAATGGGACTCTGATTATGACTGAATATCCTGGAACAAAGTACTCCTGACCCCGGAGAAAATTAACAACAGAGAACGGAATGAAAAAAAACAAGACAGCATTCTGCATCTTCAAATAGTGTTCACCAGGGAGGAACAATAGTTTGGTTGTTGTTGTGATTCAATTTAGTTCCTTAATACTGGGTCCTCTTGTTCCACTTCAACAACACTGATGACATAATACAAGACCAGAGGGTAGTGAGAAGATTTTTTTAAGGAGAGAGGGTGAATGGGACAGTGTTACTAAGACTAGTGTGTGCCACTTGGCACTGTCCTGGAGAAAGTAACAGCATTATGGCAGACAGCTAAACACACACACACACACACACACACACACATACACACACACACGACAGCTGACAGTGGAACAAAGCACAGACTGTCTGACCTGAGAAATGATGGCCCTTAAAACTCCATCACACTTTACTAAGTTGCATGTGCGTTTGTGTGTTGACATAACTGATGAGTTAGTATAAAGTGTGATGCAATTTAATCAAGGGTAAGCATGTGATAGTTGGGCTGCTGTACATTGGTAGCATTTTGCATGAGTAGTAGTGAGAAAGGTTTCCGTGTTGAAATATATGGGTCTTTTCTTTCCAATGAATGCAACATCTTAAAAGGAGAAATTAAAGGAAGGTAGGCACTTTATTTTTGGCATTGTTAGGCAAACGTTCCATAAATATCTTTCAGCATATTGTATCCAAGTGGTCTGAGAGAAAACTAGACTTATGCATGCTCAATTTTCAGGCTTCAGAAAATCTAGGCATCACAAGAGACTTTTGCCAATCACAGGTTATTTCAGAGAGAGAGAGAGAGAGAGAGCGTTCCTATTGGCCGCGGGGTTGACGTTTTTGACTGGTTTAAAAAACAAAAAACTCTTGGATGGGGGGGATGCTACTTAGGTAGAGACATGATAAGTTGATAAAGACTGTGTAGATAACACATGTAGTTTAACTTATAATAATTGCAATCCAGTATCAGTAAGAAAAAGTTGTTACCGGTAGATAGTTTCTTTTGAATCTTTCAGCACTACACAATTATAATTAAACCTAACTGGTCCCCCTTTGCTGTAAAGCATCTCAGGTTTGCCTCTGTCGCTTCAGGTACAGCAGGCTGAGTGCTGAAACACTGTGTTAGTGTGAGTACAGGGTGGAGGAAGTGGGATCTGCTGACCGTCTGTACCTTTTATTGAAAAGGGTCATCTGATGCCAACAATAAAGCCGCTGCCTCATTATCTGCCTGTCTGCCTCTAATGCACGACCGATGTGCCATTCATTTAGATACACTGGAGTGGCAGACTGGCACGTGCCTGTGCATGGATGTCAAAACACGCACACACACACACAGACGCACGCACATGCACAGAAGCCTCTAGAGTGGGCTGGATGACAGCTGATGTCTTTTGATACTGATTGTTTACTGTGCAGCAGTGTAGTCCTCCCATCCAGAATGCTGAGTCCACTAAAATGCATTCACCTCAAAACAACATCACCAAAACAGGTGACCAGCCAGTGGATAGTTCTGGATATTAAATACTGTGGGACATCTGTTGCTTTTCTTTTGACCGTCTAGTCTTTCAGCACATGCGAGAGGGGGACGCGGAGGGGGAGAATGAGAAGGCTCTGTACGGCTGACAGTGGACACAACCATCTGTTTATAGAGTCAGTGGCACACAGACCGTCTGCAGTATAATGACATAACCAATTTGGATATGACTTTTGTTGTGTATTTTTTCCAATGAACCACGGCAGTAATAAATACATGGCATAATAATTAGCTAAAGTGGTTGAGATCTGAACCAACATAAAACTTTATGCTCTGTGAGTGCTAAATAATTTGTCACATTTGTAACCGTATGCACACACAATGAAATGATTTATTTAGGGCGTTCTGCTTGCTTGGTGGTCTAATCCACACAAGAGCTGAATTTTTGGTTTTGATTATATGTTTCGTCTGTATAATGTCAGCATTAAAAATGTCTTAAAGCTCAGGGTTACGTCTTGAAATTGCTTATGTTGTCTGACCAACAGACCACAACCCAAAGATATTCAGTAAACATCACATAGGACAAAGAATGTGGCAAATCCTGCTATTAGAAAGTTTAAACTAGGATATGTTTGGCATTTTTGTTTCAAAACGTGTGAAAAGATTATCAAAATAGTTTCAAAATGTTCTGTCAAGCGACTGATTGCGACAAATTGTTTGAGCTCTCATCCACATACCATATAATGTTCTGAGTTAAATGCAGCCTGCGGGCCCTTGCCAGCCATCCAAACCTCCCAGTTTCCGCGGATGATCTCACCTTTTTATCTGTCTAACAAAGGCAATCCTCCTAGTGAACTCAAAATATATAAAATGCATTTACAGTGGAGCACTACATTGTGCTCTCGTGTTATTGCTCCAAACAACAAGTAAAAGGCAGTACAGTGGAGAGAGCAGTCTGGCTTTAAGAGCATTTCAACCAGATGAGGCAGCACTACATGGCCTCAGCCAGCTGGATGAAAAGAACACATCTGGCAGAGCTGAGTCAAATGCATACAGATGCCAAAACACTGTTGAAATCCTTGGCAAATCCGCTCCTCTCAAACACGCAAACAGTAAACACATACACAGAGATGGTTGAAAGAGCACGCAGACATACAGTACTCTACACTAACATGCAAGCTCTGCATTTCATTACAAACAATCACTGTGTTGGAAACAAAGCCTATTTTGTCGCCATCAGTTCAAATAGCTTACATAAAGAGAATTATTTTAAAACACTCCAAACAGAATGCTTAGTTGTGTGATTAAGGTGACGCATCAGTTTACGAATGTATTAGATCAAAATTGTCCTTTCCTTATACAGACGTTTCTCACTCAGGTGTTGTCCATCTTAAAGTGCTAATCCTTTGCTTTTTGCCATTTTTCCCTTTCCTTTATTGTGTTATATATCATTTTTGTGAATGTAATAGGCTTCCAATGTGAAAAGGCCCAAAGTCCACCCCAAAGGGACTTACCATCTTCAACAGAAGACACTGTTCAAAAACTGCTCCCAACAGCTCTATTGTAGTCCAGTCTTTACTTCCGTGACGTCACTTTGTAACATGTTAGAACGCTCGCCTAGCTGATAGCGTGGCATGCCCTCATACTCTGCTTCTGACCATACCTAGCTACTGCACATGTGTGACTCCCAACAAAAGATGGAACAGAAGTGTGATGCATCACTCTGTAGCTGAAACTGAGAGCTCAACACCCAGGGTGAAAAGAGGAGCTGCAGCAGTGTGCACTACAACAAATATATGGTGTTTTTTGAAGAGTAAACATTGTAAACCTTTTCTGATATAACCTCTAAAGACAATTATGAACCTGAATATGAGTATAATATGAGCACTTTAGGACAAAGATCCTCCCTGACTGTAGCTACATTTACAAAGTCTGTAGAAATTGCAATTCAAATTTCTTTCTTTCTGTTCTTTTAAATCAAGGCTGAAGACCTTTCTTTTTCATGCTGCCTTTCTTTAGGTTTGTTCATTTCTTGCACTGTAACCTTTATTCGTATTCTTATATTTCATACCTGTCTCATTTATTTTAACTGTTTCTACATTCTCCTTAACAAACATTTGTAATTGTTTTGAACTACTCTTTTTGTAAAGCACTTTAACTTGCCTTGTTGCTGTACAAATAAAGCTGCCTTGTCTTAGCTGAGCTGAGCATAAGGACTGGAAACAGCTCTGTCTAAAGGTAACAAAATCAGGCTACCAACACGCCTGAAACTCCCCAATAAACACAAGTCTTTTAGCATTTGAAACATATGGCACCCTGGGAGGGTTGTCATATACATAACCGTTATGAAAGAATCCCTAGCTGACAATGAATGGAGTCGGGGCAGCAAATTATTCATCTTCCACACCTCTGTACTTCCTGTCTTGTTTGCATCTTATCTGGAAAAAAACTTAGACAGCTAACTGTGTTTCTACGGTCTTATTTACAGCTATACTAGTTGGAAAACTTCTTCTGATCATCTTTAACTTTTCTAACAGTAAAGAGAACATTGCAAGATGTGTTCCTGCTGTTCCATGCGAATGTAGGGGAAAACCCTGGGTGGGTCATTGGAAAGAAATTGGCTCATTCATAAGTCCACCTTCATATTTTGTTCATTTTGCATCGCTGCAGTTTGGTGAGCATACAGGCCTTCCGTTAAAGGAATGTGCAATTGTTCAGACTTTCATTTAATCTTTTTTTCCTTTCGTACATAATTATTTATTTCTCCATTTATTTGTCAAGGTTGCACTGTTGAAAATGAATGGCTTTTAAGACACAGACATACACACACACACACACCCACACACACACACACACACCCACACACACACACACTGGGTGGAACTGCTCGGTTCCATAAACATTTCCACAGCGAGGAGGACAGGTCAGATGTCTGAGCTCTGAGGGCAGAGACTGCGTTGTCATGGGTACAGGGATGTTTTTAGATGGAGGAGGGTTTTCCCTGAGAGAACCCCAGAGGGGCCCTGTGATATGCGGCCCCATTTAAACATGGCTGAGCCCTAATAGTTTGCATATGGGCGGTTACATAACCAATCTCCCCCTTGGAATCACACCATGACATGCCTGCAGAAACAAGATCAATTTAATGGAGGGTGAAATAAGTGTGCTTATTTCAGGGAAAGCCATCCAAACACTAAATTCTCACATCTTCTTCCCAGACATTTAAACAATTCAGGGTGAATTGAGGACAATAACAAGAGACTGCCAAGATGGCAAACCCTAGTCGGATTTGATGAGTTTTGTGATTCAGCTCTTGGGACCGCTCACTGGGACTGGCCTGGAACAATCTACGTAATACCAGCTCTATATGAATTCAGTAAGAGACCACAACATTGTAGTGCCGGCTAAAGCTATTGTGAAATTGTCGCTTATGTGAAAAAACAAACTTGAATTGCTATAAGTTTCAGATGTAATTGTTCTTCACGATTAAAGCTTATAAAAGGGCGTAAAAGTTCAACAGAAGTTGATAAGGTCCATAAAAATGCAGTCCACAGAAATACTGCACAAGATAAATATTATAATTTGTACAAGATCATAAAACTGCTATTTATCTTATTTGTCATAGGTACCAAGATACTCCAGATCCTCACTTTATTGCAAGAGCAAAGTCCAACTTCATGTCTCAAGTCTCTGAAAAGTAAACTGACAAGTATCTTTGCAGTATGTACAGTATGTTGCAGAATATCAAAAAGCTCATGGCATTTATGCACCGTTTATGTCTATTAAAGCAATTTTCTTCTCAGTCTCAGACAGTACAAGCTAACTAAGTGGGCAAAATACTGAGACTTGAATAAATGTGTTTCTGTTTTAGTCTGTCTTCTTGTCTGTCCCTCTGTCTTCAAGGCTTTTTGTCCCAGTCTGTCTATACAGTCCAATCTTAAGAAGCCTCACTATTTTGTCTTGTGGATTCAAGTCATTATTTTTTTATATTGTATATACTGTATATTAACAAAAACTCTTCTTTGTTTTCTCCAATAACCTGAACCATATGATTAACTTAGTAAACTTGGAGCTAAAATGCAAATCCATGTGTCAGCTAAGCATTACTGTGCTGGAATATCACTCTCACAGTATATGTGATAAACTATGCTTGTTTCACTCCATTCTGTGCAGCCTCTGCTCATACCAGCACTAAACTCGTCTTTCCCCTCTTTCACATCCAGTTCAAATCAAATTAATTCTCCAGCCTGTTCCTGCCTATTCAGCTAAGCAAACTAATACTGTGCTGCCAGCAAAGAGCGTAAGGAATGTCATTTTTTTAATGTATGAGAAATACCTTCTCTCTGAAGTGATGGTGTATTACATAATAGGATGTGATGTGAATTTTCCGGATTTTATCATGCATCAAAGTTACTTTTATTAGTGCTATTTTGCCCCGCTTTAAATTCTGTTCTTCTGCTATAGCTAAGAGTGTCTTTGGTTGGTTGCACTTAATCACATTGTAGTGATAATTGATTATAATATACACAATGTCACCCTGGATTCATGGGGAAAGCTACTACATTGTGTTTGTGACATGTAACACATGCAAACTGACACAAACCTATCACGTCTCTTTGTCACAAAGTGCTGATACAGGACCCTGTTGCAACTGTTCAATATTTCAGTGTGTGGGTGTTTATTTGCGTCCCAAATCCTGACTCAGCACTAAACACTAATGCATGACAACAGAAGAGAAAAAAAGATATCCCTGACTAAGGTTGATAGTAGGTTTGCCAGGTATGACTCAGAAGAAGGAAAATGTCAAACACAGTCATGCTTAGTCCTGGTACGCATAACTGGACAAGTTAAAACAGTTTAACAGTGGTTGGATCCCTGCAGGCAAAAAACGCCTCTATGGCGGATGTGGTTACTCCTACTGTAGCAGAAGAGGAGAAACTAAACTGGTGTTGCTGGGGAAAAAATATATGGTAGATGTGGATCGTTTGAAGACATGCAATCAAGGATACAATGCGTGGAATATATGGATTAAAAACGACATCCACTCTTTGTTTATGAACATGCACATGTGAAATAGAACATAATAACAAACATGGAGGATGATGATAACAGGTTGTATCGATTGCTTAAGCACTATTTGGAAAATAAGGGACCACTACACACAATTAGCACAACCACACACCCAGTTACCAGAACACCTCGGACCCTTTGCAAAATGAAAAATACTAGACTTGCCTGCCTTGAGTGTGAGATTTCGATAATTGTGTAATACTTTTGATATTAGTGTGTAAGCAATTGGCAGAAACTGTAACTGATATTCAAACAATAATGGCACAAGCGGAATCCAAGGATTTAACCCTTCATAGAACAAACCAAAGCTCCATGACTAAAGTAGTGTAAATGCTGCCATGTGGGCATGTCAAGGCTCAACATACAGTACAGAGATAAATGCGGAGGAAGACTAAGGGAGGCAATCTGTTGTCTTACCTGTTAACTGACTCAAAGAACTGTCTGGTCTCTTCTGACATATATAACCACTAAAACACTCTGCACTTTTAACTAAACACTTGTAATACTGAATGGCTTTTGCTCTTTTGACAGTGAGCATTGTGATTGGTTGATTCTTTCTGACAAAATATGACAATAATTTATCTTTTGGCCTTACAGCAACTATATGTAACTTTCCCGCTTCGCGGCTCCTACAGGTTGGAAGCGGAATTGTCCCATTATGTCTCATTGGAACTAGAGATCAACAAAATAACAAAATGTTTTTTTTACCCAATCTGGCAAACTTGCATAGTGCGTTTATAGCCGGTAGAGAGCCTTAAAGCAAATGCCGAAGTGTCGTTCCCCCTGTCACAAGTTGATGAACCGCTCAAACGGTTTGGGAAACATTATTTCAAAGGTACAAAAAGTTACTTATGGCGTTTTTCCACTGCTGGTAACAGCTCGCCTCGGCTCGCCTCGGCCCGCCTCGGCTCGCCTCGGCCCATTATACTTCCGTTTTCCATTGCAGATTGAGTAAAGCCTCAGCGTGGCGCGTCACTATAGCAACGCTTGATGACGTAATTTTCAGCGCGGGTCACAACAGCACGTCGCTACTCGCCGCAGCCAGAAGAAATGTTTTGTTTCAAAAGAAGCTGAAGGAAGCAATGAAAATCACCGCAAAAAAAAACAGGAGTTTGGGAATACTGACGGAGTTCAGACGTCGACATGACTGTTGTTCGCCGAC
>NC_048427.1:8788190-8796034 GCF_013103735.1 Etheostoma cragini | reverse complement strand
ACTTTTTTTCGTAATGGAAAACCAAAAAAAGCAAGTAGACCCGAGGCGAGTCGAGTAGATACCACGCAGTGGAAAACCACCATTAGTGTTGCTTTAATTACATAATTATGTTTGAAGTACTATACAAATGTTAATGTGATTGCCATCTTTAGCGGATTACTTTTGGTCCATTATACAGTCCATTTTTGCAGCACACTCCAAGTCTGTTCCACTAAATCTGGATAGCTGACTCCTTTTAAGTGACAAACTAGACATAATTTAGCTTCAGACTCTTTGTGCCAAGTGGCTTAGTCAACTACATAACAAGTTGTCGGAGCTTGAAAGATTCAGACCCTACACATAGCGTATAAAGTTCATAATGGATTGTTTCTCTCTCTGTAAAATACAATTGGTGTTATGTTTGTACCAACACTTGTGCATTTATTTGAATTTTGCATCTTGTTTTGTATTTAAAAAACTGAATGAAATAATAGACCAGAGCAGAACAAGATAGAACTAGAACAGAATGTTATAAAACAGGAAGGACTGAAACACAACAGAGATTAGAACAGAGAAGAGCAAATAGATTAGGATATCAATGTGCTTGTGACCATGTGCATGTGTGACCAGAATATTCCCTTAGTGAGTGACTGACTCTGTGTGTGTGTGTGTGTGTGTGTGTGTGTGTGTGTGTGTGTGTGTGTGTGTGTGTGTGTGTGTGTGTGTGTCTCTTTCACATGGTGGAACAACTGACAGCAGCGGCCACAGGTGACAGACAGACAGCGGGGGGATTATTTGGTCTGCAGCACTTGTGTTCACTGGCATCATCAGTCATTCAGCTCACGTTATAGGTCAGTTAGGCAAAAAGCTCTGTATTCACACTCAGACTGCCTGCACTAAGGATAAATCCTGATCAAAGTATGCTCAAACGACTGTCAGCATCTGCTAATAAAAGTACAAAGAGTATAATAGAGGAAACAGCCGCGTGATTCCTCTCAGAGAATAGCGAATAGATGTAAAAGCATATCCCTGTGTTAGTACTATGTATCTCTAACGTTACTCATCCATCTCATGATTTTTCTAGTTCGTCTGGCGCTGTATACGAAGCAAAAGCTTTGTTTTTGTGGTGCTTTTCTTACCTATAGAGTGTCTGAACGTCCTGTGGAAAATGTGGGCTCAGGGCAGGCAGACAAGAGGAGACAAGCATACAACTTCTTCAGCCTGGTGGTGATGTGGTGGTGGCGGAGTTGATTTTTCTCCGAGACTCAACTTTTTTTAGCGGCTACACTTCCCACAGTTTTGAGGCTCTGCACACAGTCATTTTACGCGGATATAAAGGCCTATTTTTAGCGTGAAGGTCAAGAAAACATGTTGATAGTAGAAAGTAGCACGGTGGTCCCCGGTTCTGTCTCGGTAGAATCAGCTGTCATCACATTAGAAACGGGAGCAGCGAGACGCTTTGAGCTTCTCTCCATGACATACAACAACGCCACCCACTTTTTCCAAAGAGACCCGTAGCTGGCCCGGCTGACGCCTGACTGAAAAGAAAAGAACGTGGTCCAACGTAGGTTAAATTTAACTTAACAAAATGACAAACATGCAGGATTGTATACCTTCACACTGTTATTTTTCAATAAAAATAGACTTGTGTAGTTTCCGTATGTGGTCCTGGTCCAACCACGAGTAAAAGTAACTACAGTAGTATGCAGAAAAGTACAAAGTTGTACTTTAGAGGGAAGTTTTGTAGACTACTTTTTTACTCCATTACATTTATCTGACAACTAGTTTGGTTACTGTGCAAAAGATCAGTGTATAAAACATGATTTTATAGTAGATTTTAGCATTTATTAAACTGCCCATTAGAAAATACAATTTGAATACAACATTAAAATGCTGCTTAAATCACTTATATTGATCAAATAATATAATATAGAGTATTACAATCACAGAGGCCATTTTTACTTTGGACATATGAGTTCTCTTTAGTAGGCCTGCAACTAATAGTTATTTGCATCATAAGTCATTATGCTGAAACTAAAACACTTTACTCATTTTGCTATCATATTAGTCAAAAAAGCTCACAATTAAAAGCTACTGTTATACTGTAGGCCAACCTTTTCTCTTGCTAATTTACTTTAACAATAAGTCGTTTATCATAAAATGTTGATTTGGGATCAGTTTACTGTTGATCGACTAATAACTTCAGCTCTACTTTTGATACTTTTGTGTATATAATGTACTTTTACTTAAGTGACACTTGAATGTATGACTTTTACTTGTAGTTGAAGGTTTTTACATTGTGGTATTATAATGTTCGGGATTAGAGTACTTCTTTTGTCTCTGCCAATAACAAATAAATCCTTTAAGAAAAGAAACCCTCATTATAAATCAGGTTATGTGGTCATGAGTGCCTCTGTTTAATGAGTTTTAGGATCCACAGTTGAGTGGACCTACAAAACCTGGGAGTTTATTAAAATGTTAAAATACTTAAGTGTAATATACTAACTGTCAGCTAATTATGGCATCAGTAAACTTCTTTAGGATATAGAACTTATTTAAAAAACAAAACAAAAAAAACATGTACCTGGCCTGTTTTCAATCCCTAATGAACCAAAGTGGACCTAAAAACTGCAATGCTACCAAACAAATGTCATTACACATCTTTAAAATGAATTTGCAACTTTTACTTAACTTGGGTGTCAATAATCTCTTAAGGCTCACACTGTCAGCATTTCTATTTTGCAATTACTCTTTTGAAACAGCCTATCTTCAGTCATGACCGAAAGAACGAGATCCAGGGTACAAGCGGCCGAAATGGGTTTCCTCAGGAGGGGGGCTGGCGTCTCCCTTAGAGATAGGGTGAGAAGCTCAGTCATCCGAGAGGAGCTCGGAGTAGAGCCACTGCTCCTTCGCGTCGAAAGGAGCCAGTTGAGGTGGTTCGGGCATCTGGTAAGGATGCCTCCTGGGCGCCTCCCTAGGGAGGTGTTCCAGGCACGTCCAGCTGGGAGGAGGCCTCGGGGAAGACCCAGGACTAGGTGGCGAGACTATATCTCCAACCTGGCCTGGGAACGCCTCGGGATCCCCCAGTTGGAGCTGGTTGATGTGGCTCGGGAAAGGGAAGTTTGGGGTCCCCTGCTGGAGCTGCTGCCCCCGCGACCCGATACCGGATAAGCGGTCGAAGATGGATGGATGGATGGACAGCCTATCTTCCTATGACTTACATCTATCCGTTGCTAAATAAATGCAAAATTGATAGTCATGTCAGCTTCAAGAGGTTAGAACATACTAGTCCAATTGATCCATTTGGTAAAAATGATTTCAATGACGTGTTTATCTTTCATTTACCAGATAAATTACAGTGTTCTAAGAACCTGTTCATGAGAATGCTTTGCAGCATGATATTCTAACATTAACCAATTAGTCATCTATTGCATGTAAAATCAATGTGACGAGAAAACACCATGTCCTTTTTTTGTGACAGAGAATGTACCAAAATCAACCCAAACATTTCCTCAATTCCATAGCTCAATCCTGTGCACGTCAGCATATGTTTGGAATTTTCCCTCCACCCAAACCAAGCAAGCAGTTTTAGGAAGTAACATCTTTGCTGTTTGCTTCTGTTCAAATGCATCAGCATTAAAAAATATAATTAGGTAATATGATGTTGAAAAGTTGAAATTTTCTGACATCCAGTAGGAAGGTGTGACTATTACTCTGTTGCGTGGTCTCCCTCTCAAACTGCAGCTCTTTCATTTGGAACCATTTAGACAATGAAAATCTTTTTTCGGAGAGAGAAAATAAGAGTCTTCGCATGAGGGATTTTACATTTGGTAACCCTTTTTTCAGCCATGACCATTGTGTGTTGTGATTTGAAACACTAAATCTAGTTGTTTTTTTGCTGTGTCTGCAGTAACTGACAGCTTCCTCATTATGTGATCTTGCATGTGCAGAACAATAGCAGGAAACGCAGTCAATTGGGTGCTTTTGCCTTTAAGTGTTGGCACGGAAAAGGCAAAAGATACTGTATAAGAGAGAGGTCACAAAAACACACATGAAAACAAGCTCAGTCCCAAACACACATGCTCTAATACACACACGGACATAAATACAGATTAGCTTCATCATAACCACACAGTGTCATGTATATTTTGGCATATTTAAACAAAATCAACAGCAATCATCAACTGTCTTACGCCTTACGATCTTAACAAAGGTATAGTTAGTCATAAAATACATGATCAAAATCATAAAAAGAACATATATAAATCTGGGGAGCTTTAGTGACAGTTGCGTCTCTTGTTATCTAAAATGAATGTCAGTTCACTCGAAAAATGCAAAGAATTATGTGTAGTAGACTAACGTTTTTCATATAAGTCCAACTATAAGAAAAAAACATTATTTTGTTAAGAAACATGGGAAATTACAGTATTATATATACGTATGCAAGCATATATATATATATATGCAGGCCACTGTGTGTGTGTGTGTGTGTGTGTGTGTGTGTGTGTGTGTGTGTGTGTGTGTATATATATATGTGTCACCGTTTCCTGAACTAAAACAATTATCTTTGCATTTATAGAAGATTCATTTTTAGAGTGCTTGTTCTGTAATTTCCGCTAAGTCAGTTGAGGACATGTCTGGACTAGCACTGTTAGACCACTGGTGGGCTTCATTGACGCCACATATGGCCAACTAAGTGTGCACATACACACTCATACCTCTGAGAACCCTCCAGATCAGTGACTCTTTATGAAATGCTGGCTTTGTCTTCTCTCACAGTGGTCACTTTCATTCATGGCCAGTTTGTGGGTCTGTTGTTGTCTTTCAGTATTTGCTGCCAGTTGATCGTCGCTGTAATGCTCTGTAGGCAGAGAATACATTGGCTGTCGTACAATCATTTGTACTGTGTTTGCTCTGAGAAACATCAGCCTGTGACGAAGTGTTGGAGTAGGCAGAAAATGAAAGTTATTGTGTTGATTTATTGGAGTTACTGGACTCATAGCTGAGCTGATGTCAGTAAGGGAATGACGTATGATTGTTATTATGACTCAGTTTAATCGAGACGGTGTGATTGCCGTTACAAGACTAATGTCAGATTTCTTACAGTCTTTTCAGTTTAATATTGCCAATGGCTACTCTGACCATTACTCTGCTTAATGTTCATTCATTATTGAACACAGATCTATAATATTCTGATGCTGAATTTATTGTGCTACTCTAGTTATGGCTGGTAGCCGAGATTTAACAAAGCCTCTCAAATAAATTGGAAGAGACAAAAAATTAGAAGGGAAAAAAATAATTATAATGAATTTTTTTATATTATTTTATGTATTATCATCATTATCAAAAATGCAGTTTGATTGTCTTGTGTACATTGTTTGGGCTTACAAAAAAGTAAACTTCATCTTAAAATGGAAATTTCACACTATATTATTAGTGTGTTACTCCATGTTTGTTTTCAGGAAACTTTCATATCACTGTCATAAATTTTTGCCAAGTGAAGTGCGCCTTTTCCTTTTCCTGTTCGTCAGAGAGAGGCTATTGTTGTATTCTGTGGTGTTTGTGAATGGTTGAGGAAAACAAGTTGAAAGATCTCTTGTTTAAACATCCCAGTCCAGTTTGACAGAATCCAGCTCGATTTTAGTTTGGACAATACTTGACTTGATTATTCTTTTGGCAAGAAACCATATTGTGCAATAGGGTCACATGAATATTCTGTCAAACAAGTAAAATGTACTCAAATAGCACACTTTCCAGATAAGGATATATTAGCCTAGGATTTGACGAATCAAATAACATAATTATACTACAGCAATACATTTATAAATCCAAACCAAGATTTCTTTAATTTAGCATTGTGCATTGTTCTAACAGGATGGCATCCTGTCCTTTGCTGCCACCTCCAGGGAGCAGTCTTGTTCTGTATGTCTCACCTGCCTTCCCAGCTCATAACAAAGGTAGTAGTGCAGTGATCAGCACTGCACAGCAATGTTTCATGTTACTCATGATGGACTTATAAAAAATTGCAGGACTGCACCACCAGGAAACAGTAGGTTTTGAAAATGAAAAGTGAAAATATAATCTGCAGTTTTGGTTAAGTCATATGACAGTAGATGGCTGTGGCTCAGGGGGAATAGTGGGTTGCAGGGTTTGTTTGAGTAAGGGTCGATATGTTGAAGCGTCCTTGGGCGAGACACCAGTGTTTGGCCAGCACCTTGCATTGTAGCTTGCTGCTGTGTGAATGAAAGGCAGAATTGTACAGCGCTTTGGATAAAAGTGCTATTGAAATGCTGTCCAATCTACAGTTAATGCACAGTGGATAAAAACTTTTATCAATGTGACAGTGTGGGACTGCAACAAACAATTATGTTTTGTTATCAATGAATCTGATCATTATTTTCTTGAATAATCATCTATAAAACAAAAACTGGTATTCACAATATCCTAGAATCCATATCATCAAATATCTTGTTTTGTCTGATCAACCGCCCAAAGCCCGCAAATATTAAATTCACAATTATGTAAAACCGCAACAAGCTGCAAATTCTCACTTTGAAGTAGCTGGAACCAGAGACTTTATTAGCCTGAAAAGTAGGACTTTGAATCGACTTTGGTTAATTGACTAAACGTTGCAGCTAGTACAAAGACACAGACATTTAAGTAGACCAAGTCATTGAAAGTGGGTTTAGTAAAATCAGAAAGGTTTCAGAAGCAGATGTTTGACTGGTTGAAAAGAATCAGAACTTTTTTTTCTGCGCTGAAATTCAACTTTTAAGGAATGAACAGTTATGGGAACAGCCATGTTTTGCTTCCCTCTTTGTGTAGCAGTGACATCTACTGGTCTAGGTCTGTAAAACATAGCCTGAGAGGTCAGTCGGAAGTGAGTCCTACATTATTTCCATATTACCATAGAAAATTGGACGCATCCCACCGAATAACACAGTGAGAAAGATAGACTTAGACTTCTCTTTATTAATCCTTTTAGCATGACTCCCGCAAGGAAATTGAAATTAAGAGAGAAGATAATAATGATAGATGTGTTTGTCTTATAAGTTTCACACTCAGTTTTATATACAAAAACACAGTAAAAGTCAAAGTTAAGACTTTATTAAAGCACCTTTTGTTGAAACATAAACTACAACATTGTAACTGAATCTGTGCAAGCGTGCAGGGTGCATTAAGGCTGCTAAGGTTCTGAACCAGGTTAGCTTTAACATGCTGCTAATTAATGATTTTCTAAAAGATATTCTCTGCACTTCCTGTTTTGTTTATTTGTTTTTATTGTCTTCTTGAAATCTTTAGACATCCTTTAGTCCTTATGGCTGTTATGGGATGGATTAAGTAATTATGTATTTGTATTGGCATTATTATAATAACAATTATTATTATAGTGAGCGAGAAAACACAATATACAGAGATGGTAAGTGATGACAGCAAAAAACGGTGTTTTATTTTTTAATGTTCATCAAATTATTGTAATCAAAATCCAAAAAGTCCTTTACAAATACAGGATAGCTGTGTTCATACAAATCAACACTGTTACATAAATACACCAACATTCCTTAATAGGGACACAAAAAACAAACAAAAACACAAAGGTTTGAAATACATAACCATGGGACTACAAAGGTAAAATTACATACATTTATAATGGTCAATGTATGTGTGCAAGTGTGTATATGTTTGTATGTTATTGTCCATGTCTCATCTAGGGCCGAGTTTTAAAGGGGTTTTGGGAGATGAGAGGTTCTTCTTGCCGTTATGGGGCTTAACTTTCAGGTTTTGTTTTGGTGCCGGTTTCAAGTAAAAATGAAGCTGTACAGGAGGAGAGGGAGAACAAAAGTATGAATGATCAAGGCAGAGTA
>NC_048427.1:8769567-8788090 GCF_013103735.1 Etheostoma cragini | reverse complement strand
ACATGCAAACACACAAAAATGATTCACAAGTAGAGTTGGGTTCATTGAAAGTGCATTTTAACTACCGACAGTGGGGCTCGAAAGTTTGGGCACCCCAAGTAAAAATTTGTATTAATGTGCATAAAGAAGCCAACAACAGATGGAAAAATCTCCAAAAGAAATCAAATGACAGATTAGACATTTGGATAACATGTCACAAAAGTTGGATTTTATTTTCATCATTTACACTTTCAAAATAACAGAAAACAAATATTGGCATCTGCAAAGGTTTGGGCACCCTGCAGAGTTTATAGCATGCACCGTCGCCTTTGGAAAGCTGAGACCTGAGAGTGTCATGGATTGTTCTTAGTCATCGTCTGGAAAGACCAGGTCATGTCAATCTTAAGGTTTAAATGCACAGACTCATTTGACCTTGCCCCAAAAATCAACACTATAGGTTCTTCTAAGCAGTTGCCTAGAAAACTGAAACTGAAAACAGTTGACGCTCACAAAGCAGGAGAAGGCTATAAGAAGATAGCAAAGCTTTTTCAAATGCCAGTATCCCCTGTTTGGAATGTAATTTAAGAAATGACAGTCATCACAAACAGTGAAGGTTAAAGCAAGATCTGGAAGACCAAGAAAAATATCAGACAGAAAGAGCCGGCAGACACTGGAGTTGTTGTACACCATTCCACTATAAAGAGATATTCGTACATATATAGTCTTCATGGAATAGTCATCAGAAGAAAACCTCTTCTACGTCTTCACCACAAAAATCAGCAATTGAAGTTTGCAAATGAACATTTAGACAAGCCAGATGCATTGTTGAAACAAGTTCTGTGTGCCGATGAGATTAAAATAGAACTTTTTATCCGGAATGACCAAAGGTATGTTTGTAGAATAAAGGGCACAGAATTTAATGAAAGGAACCTCTGTCCAACTGTTAGGCATGAGGGTAGATCAATCATGCTTTGGGGTTGTATTGCAGCCAGTGGCATAGGGAACATTTCACGAGTAGAAGGAAAAATGGATTCAATAAAATTCCAGCAAATTTTGGACGCTAACTTGATGCCATCTGTGAAAAAGCTGAAGTTAAAGAGTGGGTGGGTTCTACAAATGGATTTTTATCCTAAACACACCTCAAAAACCACGGTGGATTACATCAAGAGGTGTAAACTGAAGGTTTTGCCATGGCCTTAACAATCTCCTGACCTCAACATAATTGAAAATCTATGGATAGACCTTAAGAGAGCAGTGCGTGACAGAAAGCCCAGAAATATACCTCAAACAAGAATTGAAAGACTCTTGGCTGGCTACAAGAAGCCTTTACAAGCTGGGATACTTGCCTAAGGGGGCAGTACAAGGTAGTAGTACAAGGTAGTAACTCTGCAGGGTGCCTACATTTTTACAAACACCATTTTTTAGTTTTCTGTTATTTTTTGTTTTGTTTTGTTTTATTTATGTTTATTTTTAAATGATGGAAATAAAAATCTAACTTTTTGTGACATACTGTACTACTGTCTAATCTGTCATTTGATGCCTTTTGGAGATTTTTCCATCTTTTCTTGGCTTCTTTATGCAAGGCAAGGCAGCTTTATTTGTAAAGCACATTTCAGCAACAGGGCAATTCAAAGTGCTTTACACAAAATCAGTTAAACAGATAAAACACAAGTACAAACAGTTAAAAATCATAAGCATTAAAAACCGATAAAACATTAAGACACATAAAACACAAGAATAAAAGTTACAGTGCAGCATAAGAAATTTAAAGAAATTAGCAGTCATTTAGAGAAAGGCAGCATCAAAAAGAATGGTCTTCAGCCTTGATTTAAAAGAACTGAGAGTAGCAGCGGATCTACAGGTTTCTGGGAGTTTATTCCAGATATGAGGAGCATAGAAATTGAAAGCTGCTTCACCCTGTTTAGTTCTGACTCTGGGGACAGAAAGTAGACCTGTTCCAGATGACCTGAGAGGTCTGGGTGGTTCATAGTGTAGTAGCAGATCAGAAATGTATTTTGGACCTAAACCGTTAAGTGCTTTATAAACTAGCAAAAGTACTTTAAAATCAATTCTTTGAGACACAGGAAGCCAGTGTAAAGACTTCAGAACTGGAGTGATTTGATCCAGTCTCTTGGTATTAGTGAGGACTTGAGCAGCAGTGTTCTGAATGCACATTTTTACATTTTTTACTTTGGGTGCCCAAACTTTCGAGCCCAACTGTACTACCTGCTTTTTTCAGTAAAAACAAACGGTAAATTGGTTGTTAAAACAGTGAATCAGTTGTTAGATTCCTGTCTTTTGCACAAATATACTTCTTGTCCATGTAGATAGAAACTCACCTGTATGGCCTCAGCCGGTCCCACTGTGACAGTTCTGGTGGAGGGGGCGTAACCCGGGGCTGATACTGTCACAGTGTAGGTGCCTGGTAACAGAAGCCTGAAATAGTCGCCATCCACTCCTGGAGGAATTAACACATGAGAAAACAGCAGGAATGGAAACATCCAACTAGTATATTAAAAAAAATCTTTAGGCCTACACACTGGTGGAACAGTATGACTGATTACTTTTTTATTCAGTTTTATGACTTGAATACACCTTTTTAGTGATGCTATTGTTGCAATAGACTTAGCATGCATTATCCTGTAATTCACTTATGTACCCACTATTCATGTAAAATGGCCTCTGGTAGAGTAGTTAATAGTAATGATTGCTAATTATTAATGATGCTTTAACATGTAAACAATATTTTAATGCCAAAGGCGGCCCACCTGGTATTGATTTTAGTTGTTTTTTAACATACTGTTGATGGTTTAATTTACTTTTTTGTAATAAATCAAAAGTAATGTGCTCATTACAGGTTTTTTAAGTCTAAAGTAGTAAATATAGCAGTCGGAAAGAAAAAAATTAACTTTCCCTCTTAAATGCAGCGGAGTGTAAAGTAGCAATTTTCAGGCCTTTATTTGACAGGACAGCTTAGACTTGAAAGGGGAGAGAAAGGGGGAATGACATGTAGCAAAAGGTTGCAGGTCAGAATTGAACCCCTGGTCGCTGCGGCTAGGATAGAGCCTCTGCGCACTACCAGGTGAGCTACCCAGCTGCCCAATTAGCATACAATTTTACTCCAGTAAGCTTTGAGTACCTCAGAATTTACCTTAAATACACTACTCGTTAAATACAGTACTTTAAATGTAAATTCAGTGCACATTCAATTATTTTAAAAGTGCATTTCCACTATTGACCACTAGGTGGCAACTTGTTCCATTCCAGTGTAAGGATTGCCAGGACATTAGCAGATCATTTACCAAGACACATACCTCACACTCACAAATACTTCTTAAAACCTGCAGTTAAGAAGTTAAAAAAAATCCCAAGAAATAACCACATCTGTGTAACAATAAACTGACACCCCCCCAGCCCCTTCTCACCACTGGTCACATCGTGGTTGATGCCAGCCACTGCGACCTCAGCGTTGCCAACAGGGTTGTTGTTTTCATCATACACCATGCCTTTTATCCCATGATGCACCTGAAAAACAGGTTATTTTTCCATTTAATTGAACCAATTTCTTTCTTTTATGTATCATACCATTTGTGCTTAAGCATGGGCCACCCGAAATATGTGACGTTAATCTAGGCGAGTTAGGTGTCATTCATGTGTAACCATAGATAGCTTTGTGTTTGAATGCCACAATGAGTTACAACATAGGTTGCAAGTCATACCAGGTCATAAACTACATTTCCAATGCAAATTCTCCAAAAACATTAGACCTTATTAACCTCCCTTGGCCCTGTGGTCTTCAACAGACATACAGTCAAACAAGACTGTCTGTTTAATTTGTGATGCTGAAAAAGTTGTGCATTTCTGAGCCCTCTCTTGAGACACCACTCCGACAATCTTAAATAAAGGATATTTTGTATCCCATACTTTTTCCTTTCATACTTGACAGAGGGAACGCCAGTTTACTCGTATTACACCTAATTTCGTGCAGCTCATTTTAAATCACTTTATCCATTGATTCCCAGCCAACATTTCCAAGAAACCAGGGTACTGGACTCATCACTCTTGGTAGTTGGGTTTTTGTGTGGAACTGTATGTCTGCGTATTTGTGTGTACCTAGTGACCAGTAACTTGTAAGGGTGTCACAATTGAGGTTTTAAATTGAAATCAATTGAAATTAAGTCATATACTTGAATATCTGATTAAAAAATGAAACAGTCAATACTGCCACGCCCCCATGTCACATCCGGTCGGCTTGTCAAGCAAAAGAAACACTTGTTGAAGTGCTGCGTTAGTCAACCTCCTGTAACTCAGCTAGAGCCAGTCAAAAGATAGCATGGCAACTGCAGATACTGGAGACCCAAAGACAGAAGTTTAGCCCTCTCTTTTGTCACTGGAGTGAGTGAAAGGAAGTATTTTGGATTTCCAGTGAGTTATGTTGACAATGTTTGCGCAGTTGACAAAAAAAGCAACAGTTTGCAAGCTTTGCTATGTGCATGTACTATATATTCTGTGTATTAACCTAGCAGCTACCGGATATGCCTTCTGCTTATTGCTTTATCTAAACAAAACCGCACGTTGAATTTCAGCCTGCATGCACATTTTGTTGCCTAAACAGAGCAGCTTATATTGGTTTTATTAGAGAGAGCACCAACTTAGCGGACTGCTGTCCGCGAGTCGCCCTCTTTGCTATCGGTCTGCTCAGCTGCTGTGCTGGCTTGGCACTTTCCGACAAGTAGCATACAAGATGCTAACAAGAGACTTCTGTAAGAATAAATCTGTACAGAATAAAAATGGACGTACTTAACAAAGTTTGTTCACTGCTGGCTACAAGTTAGCAATCAAACACAACGAACGTCAGATGAATGGCGTTTTGAGCTAACGTTTGCAATCAAACAGCCATAGATAACTAAAACGTTTTAGAAATGATTTCCATCTTCCGTTATTGTTTGTAATAACAAAAGTTTATATTTCATGGATTTCCCAAATTTCAGTATGACACGTTCTTGCGTAAACCGTTTAAATCTGAGCATGTGCGACTCACATCTGCACTCAACTTAATTCGGGGAGTTACAACCATTGCCTAATCCTAGTGCTGCCTGGAAGACGACGTTGGGTTCTTCAAACACCAAACTCCACGTGTTGCGAAGCGTCTGCCCTCAGGATTGTAAGGATTTCTACTTTATTAACAAATTGTCTTGGTTCCAATTGACTAAAGATATGTTATTGGTACATTATGTTGTTAATATATGTTTTAAATTTGACAATGTAATGTGGTACATTGCGATCAAACGTCAGACATTATATTACATACAGGTCTAGTCTAAAAATGGCTGAGCAACCTTTGCTTTAAAAAAAAAAGAGTAAAAATTGAGAATTGATTTGAATTGTGACATTTGAATCGAAAATGTAATCAAATCGAGGATTTGGAGAATCATGACACCCCTAGTATCTTGCCAAATTGCGAGAGTCTGTATGTGTGTTCTTACCTGTTCAAGGTAGGAAACCAGTGCTTCTCTGTTGCCCAGCCATTCTCGGGGCAGTGCTGATGCTGGAGGAAACTTATCACAGCTCAGCTCCAGGGTGATCTCAAAACAATTGGTGTATAGGTAGTTGAAGTCCTGCATGCCTGAAACGTGCAGAAATAGACGCTTTACTTTAGATTTCAAGTAAAGATCACCAAGATCTTCTTTTTTATTTCACTGGTTACCAGTGTGGTTTATAGAGTTCTTTACATTGAGCCTTAGTTTGCCACTTGAAGGAGTTGCTCAGAATTGTAAGTTACGTAATTTATCATTTCAGACCATTTAAAAGCCACTGTTACATATTGTGGGTTATTGAGAGTCCAAAGCTTTTACATTTTATTATATGGTCAAGATGATTTTTCCAAACCACTGCTTTTTGTTTCTTTGACAGATGTTTAACATCTTTTAGACATATTACACACAACTACAGAAAGGTTATTTCGAAAACCTGAATTTTCCAAGTTTTTGGCTTTGCAACTTTGCGATACAGCAATACTTTTCATGGAAGCCGAATACATATGAGGCCAGGGTTGGGAGGGAAAGTTCAAATATAACCTCACAGACCATGACATAAGACTTGGAGCAAAAGGAGTTGGTAAAATAAACATAGCATGTTCCTGCTAAATGCAACTCTGGGCGTTTTCATCCAATTCAAAAGCTTGCATGACTCAACAAAAAAGCTCAATAGATTCACATTCCTAAGAATAATCCTGACAGTCCAAACCAGGATTTACAGAGCAAAGACGTGAATTTTGTTATTGTTGCAGTTACAGTAACTGAACTGAAATTGAATACATGCCCAGACATTTTGATGAATTTGTAGCTGTATCTTCCAAGAATGCTATGGTTAAACCTTTCTCATAAACCGAATATGGGAGGGCGAGGATTGCAATGTGTCTGCCAGAGCCTGAGCTTGTATAACTCCTAATGGCCTGTAGGTGGCCAACAGCAGTAGTTTTTGCCGAATCTGGCTCATTGAGTCAAAACTCTTCACACAAATAAGACACACTTAAATATCTCTCTTTTATGTCCAGATGAAACTCTTCACTCACAATGTAACAATTCTTTTTCAAAATGGCAACAAAATGATTCACACACATGCACCACATGAATTAGTCTTTCAAAGCAGCAGTAACAACACACTGATGTGCTTTATAAATACCCCCTGCTCTTTTTAGTACTTTGTATACCTATTTTCTCATACAGGCTCCTGTGAAAGATTGTTCCAGCACAGAACAACTACTTACATTTCAATAATTGCAAAAATAAAAAAGGATTAAAAAAAATAGACTGTTTTTTTTTTTTCATTGCTGTTTTTTACAGCAAAAAACACAAAGAAAAGTAGAATTACTGTATCAGTACAATATCTTACTGTAAACAAACAAAAAAACTAAAAACACAAATAATAATTAGATGCCTGGCCAGGCAATGGAGGAAATATCACAGTACGTGTCGTATCCAACCCTGGACTGACCCCACCTCAATTTCTCTACATGCCTTTACTATTGTTTGCAGAAGAGGCATGTGGGCGTGTTGTTGGTGGTCGTGCGCTTTCCAGCACCAAACTGAAAAAAAAAATCCTTAAAAGGATTCAGAAATTTTGATTAATGGGCCAGATGAAAACTAACACTACCAAAGATGATAACAAAGTGGGGCAGCTGTGGTTTGTCTTGTAAGTCTACATTATGTAGTGGATCCAAAAATGTGATTATATGTGAAGTATTGCAGGGACCATGGATGTATTAAGAGAAACTATAGAGTGACATGGTAATGGAGAATTCCTTGCAGACTAATGGCGGCACACAAGGGGATCATGTGTGTGGGTGTGTTACCAATTTCAGATTGTGCTTCGCGTTTTAAAGAGAATGGATTTTCCCTATGATTGCGAGAGTTTTTATTCTTGAACAAAGTTGATCATGTAAAAAACAGTGTGTAGTGTTTTGTAGGAAGTGTGTTACAAGATTGCAAATAAACTGCAAAGCAGAAAACGTTCATTTATTTTTAGTGTGTAAGCAAGATCGCATGTCCAGGAAAAACCTCAGGACAGGCCAACAATTCCCCACTTTGCCTGGATTGGTGCAAAAGTATTGAAAAGTAAAGTAAAAAGATAGTATTTTAACAGATATTAGTGGGTCATATGATTCTGTTAACAGCTGTAACTGTTTGTGCATCTGACGCTGTGGTGTATGTAATTAATAAGCTATGTGTTAACGATGATGAGACATTTCAATTTTGGCCACCCTTACTGACAAGTAACCTATAGATCAGTAAGTCTGATTTTAGGTTGACCTAGCTTTGTCCTATTTGTGTCCTAATTTTCTGCCACGTTTGAATTAATGTTAGGCATTGTATTGTAGCATGCAGATGATTCAGAATGAAATGGATACATTTGTCAATGTGTGGACCACGGTTCACCCCTGTGGTATGTCCCAGTATGTCCCAAACATCCCAGCCACTGCTTGAACCAAGAGCTACTAACTAAACAGTTCTTACTGCTGTCAGTTAATAAAGGAACTCAACACAGGTGGCAGCTCTGTGCAGCTGAAGGGAAGGCTAAAATGAAGTATGAATACTTCATGGGCGCACGTTCAATTAATTCAGGCTACCATCCCTTCAGGAGACTACCCTCCCTCCACTGATGGTTTTCATGCAATCTGTAAGGTTTTTGATAACACGTGTTATTTACAAACTTAAGCAGCTAAACTGAGGGGTCAGTGGAAGTGCAGCTGTTCATGTAGGGGAGGTGAATAGGTTAAAGGCAGAACACAGAGGCCTCGGAAAGAGTCAGAGTGACGTCCATGACGACACAGGGAAAGCTGGCTTTGCGCGCCACTCAAGGCATGTCATTCATGCTGAAGTCTATGCCAGGGCCTGCCATCATTCATGCAGGTGGCCTTTTCTTTCTTAAGAAAGGGAATGATAACGGATGCTCTCCAACACCTTGGAAAAATCATTTCTGTTGTTGGTAGAAAAATTCAGCAGGCAGTCTTGACCTGTCTTCATCTGTTGCTGCTGTGCACTTTTGGACACTGTGATAAAATCTGGGAGGGCATTTTAAAGATGATATTTGGGTGCTTTTCATGATTCCAGTAGGTTTTTTTAGGGTTTTTAAAAGTCTGTTTTATTTATTATTTTCTCTTCATGAGCCAGAGGTTTTGCTTACCTTTAGACAGAGAGTACCAACTGGCCCCATTGGTGATTCCCTCATCAAAGAAGTCCCCACAGTTCCAACCCTTGTGCATCCAGCTGTGAGCATACGAATAGGTCCTTGCCAGCTGTCATCAAACACAAATGCACATGCGGCCAATCATTCACATGAACACACACACACACACGCATGCATGCACACACACACACACACACATACACACAATGATGAGATTATTAGATCAGATGTGTGGGACATCTGAAAAGAATGTCTAATCTGCATCACACCTTTCTGAAGATTTTGTCATCTGGAGTGGCCGCGTATGTGGTCCTTCCTCGAATGCGAGGGTCTCTTGACTTGTCAAAGGGGTAATTGGCCACCACGGCTCCTCCATGGAGGTTGGCTGACAGGACAAAATTGTAGTTTTGCATCCACTTTATGACCGCCAAAGTCTCTGGCTCAACCTGTGGTAGATATAGATAAAACCTTTAGGGCGTACGTACTTGCAGGACATGTACATGACATATGGACCTTTTTATAAAATGATATACACACATCCAAGGCCAAAATGAATGTCACTGCATTGTAGTGCATTCTTTACATGAAATGGTCAACTCTTATTTTTGTAAAATATGGTCCAAATTTAGTGCATATATTCTTCCCTTAGCCTTAAATAAAACTGTCAATGGCCTCTTAGTGCCTTTCAGCCCCAATGTATATTGTCTTGTTACTGGTATTATTACACATAACCTTCACTTCATCCCAGGCTTTTCATAAACAACATAAGTAGACTGAAGACATCTGGTTTTCTTTTCACCCAGAACCATGGGCTTCTCAGCTTGGCTGGTTCGGGACAACTTCTTGTTTTCTCTTTCTTCCATATACAGATATTTTCTCTGTGTTTTTCCTTTCCCTTTTCATTTTCAATCAACTGGGTTACTATTTAGGAAACCATTGTTTCACTCTTCAAGGTATCCTCTGTCTTTCTCAAGCCCATAAAGTGATTCCTAAACTTTAGTGCACTTTCTCCCTCATCCTTCAACAATTCAGTGCATGTCATTTCAGCTAGAAAATTAATCAGGCATGGTTTGTGTTCATTAAAATGCCCTCATTTTCTGTTTTTAAGGCTAGAATTAAGGGAGAAAGAATAATTTACAAGATGATGCAAGAAACAAAGCTGCAAGGATAGAAACACAAAAGACACTACTACAGCAAATCTACAATATGCAATCTCTTGTAATAGGGTAAAGGGTGGCGTCTCCTGTGAAATGCTACAAACATCTTAAACCTCTTAATTCCACATCTACTATTCTAACACGCTCCGAGTCATATATCTTGCATGGGAACAATAAGTAATGTCTCTCCTTGAGTAAGGTATGTGGGACAATAAACACAGTCTGGTTCAGCGGAAAAATAGTCACGCTGATCAGAGACAACTGGCCTTGAGGTGGGACTTCTGTTTTGAGGACTGGCAGGTGTTTATTGTTTGTGGATCTTTATATACCCTTGTGCATGCTTGAGGTCAGAGCTGTCACCATCGTGTAGGGTTACATGTAAGTAGCACACACACACCCGCACACACACCCGCACACACACACACACACACACACACACACACACACACACACACACACACACACACACACACACACACACACACAGATACTATCTTAGTGTTACAAACTGGGGGTGTTAAAATCACATAACTGAAGAGAATACAATAGCATCTCAAATACAAAACCACACATTCTGGATCACTCAGTGGTTCATGGACAGACAAGGTAAGATTTCACACTAAACCAAAAATGTGTTGGGTCACACAAGACATTTTCCCCCTTTGCAGTGTCTAAATTTGCAATATTGGTGAAACAATTTTTTTATTTTTTTTATTAAACTAATTCCTCTGAATGAAACATCATCAGTTGGCTAATTAAAATGTAGCATTGCTGAACCTGCAGACGAGGGGGCTTGTGGCTTCATGCAGCCTGTGAGGATGTAATCCCGACCAGCATGAATGAAGTATCTGTAACAGTGGCACAGTTACTCTTTTGTGTTGGCCTTTCAGGAGGCCGTTATGTGGGTAGACAGCCAGCTCGCGACTGGGAGGACCAGCGTTTTATTTTTCTCAACACATTTGCAGCCCGGGAACTAGTAAATAGGAAGAAAAAAACATCTATGTCTTTTGCTTGGAAACAAAACCACTTTATGCATATGTAGTGAAACAAAGGGGAGGAGAATGCAATAACATTGTCAGTTATAATTATTTGGATGGTACTGGTTTTTCAAGCACGATGCCGATACAGATTATTACTAGTTAATAAAACCGATAGAACCAATATTTAGACCCAATATGCATTTACAGTAAGCAATTATTTAATAAATTACAAAATTTCAACAATACACAGTATAAGATCAGATTGTGGTCAGATCGTGATGATCGTGTGGGCGGGACATTAAGTCAGTCAGATGGCTCTGCTCTTGATAGATAGATAGATAGATAGATAGATAGATAGATAGATAGATAGATCCCAAGAAAAATGTGAAATCACGGTGTTACAGCAGCACACGTACATCAGTCACACGAGATACTAGGAAAAATATACATACATACAATGTACATGAAATAATAATAATAGGAATAAAACAAAAGAACAAATATTTAAAATGCTCTCTGGACCAGCCGATGAGCATGCTAAGCTGAAATAGGGAGCGCCATGCAGAAACACCATAGGGTAAAAAAGAGTGAGCCAAAAGAAAGACATTGAAAACCAATGTCTGGAAGGTGGAGGCAAAGTGTTGCCAGCAGCAGCAATGAGTTAAGCAGTGTCAGTGTAGCAGGGATCAGGGAGGAGGGAGTCACATTTTAAAGGGCCGCCTTGATGTGAGAATGGCTGTGATTGGTGTATGTCGGATAGAAATTATACATTAATTCAATCAGCAATCCTGCATGAACTAACACTAAGCTATATTTGACTATATTTGATTTTTGATACTTGGGATGCTTTATTATGTCTACAGAGAAATTATAATATCCAGCCATAATAACGCCCAGTGGTTTCAAGCATGAAGGACAAAAGGGAAGGCCACATTAGAGGATAAACCTCAAGGAAATGAACCTTGAAAACGGTAGCCCTTTAAGAGTCGTTGAAGAAAAAGACAACTGCAGACAAGACACTTTGAAGGATCTGGCCTTGATCCTTCAAACTTTAGAGCCAACTAATCACAATAGTTTGACAGCACACATTGTCATCTTTCCCTTCTTTCAACATTTTAGGCTGCGGTGCTATGAAATGATAGGTGCACAATGAAGTAGAGTCACCCAGAATAGAACTGCGTCTCTACCACAGCAGTTCATCAGCATATGTTGAAATTAGTGACACAGTTTATCCCCCCAGTGTTATTCACAGTGTAGGATTTTTTTAATAATTGATGGAGAGGACATGTAGAAGCATGTACAGTACCCGACTCTTCAAAGAGCTTTTTGTGTTTCTGCCAAGTTACAAATGTTTCAAGGTAAAACAAAGCTGCATTAGTAGGTTTCAATAGGCTTGCAAAAACAATATACACCATGATTTTATTAGTTTTTCACCGCCCACTATAAAAGAGCATACAGGTAACAGTTTTTATTATTTAAAGACAGACTCGGCAATGGTGATGTTGAGTGGAATAACATGATTGTTGAGAGTTGCTCACTGTCTCAAGGTTACACTCTCATACCGCAAAGTAGGTCAGTTCAAATTCTCATGGTGGTGACGAAATGACAAAAATGTTTAGCTGAAGCAGAAGGTCTTTGGATACTGTACATAAATCTTGTTAGGTTGTTATTATTTCATGAGTGAAAGAGCTTTAGACGACTTCTGTACGTCAACTTTATTCTACGGTCTTCCACTAACATCCTTTATACATTTCAAACGGGTCAGACTATACACAAACACAAAAATGCAAAACATAAAACAGCCTACTAAGGGATTCACTTACTGTTTGAACTTGTGGACTGTTTTTTTTGTAAAAGCTCAACTGGCAGTGGAGTCTGATCCAGTACAAATCTCATGAATCCGTTCATGTCAACAAAGTTAAAGCCAAGATAACTGAGCTATGTTACAGCTGCTCATTATTCAACTTCATACTCAAACACTGAACACACATTCACACAAGCATGATAAATGTACTCATTCATCTTCCTCTCTCTCCCACACAAGCACATACATGCATTTGCACCCACAGACACACGAACGTAGATAAATGACCTGTGTCCTGTGTGTTTATCCAGCGGCACTGACCTGTTGCTCCCAGTTGTCCGGCAGGGGCAGGTGGTGGTTTGGACCGTTGGTCTTCTCATAGTAGTACATGAGTGCGTTCAGGTCTGGAAAATTCCGGTTCAGATCAAATTCTCTAGCGTTCCCTCGACCCACCAGGTAGCCGTTGAACTCTGGACCCTGTTGACCCACAGACAGAAAATCGAGTTTCTCAAACAGCAGCTACTGTTGGGTTACTTTGTTGTTTTCCCGGTATGGATTGTATTATGATGTTTTGACCTCTTGGGTTTTAGGATAGTTTAAAATAGTATATCAAGCTATGAATTGGCATTGCATGGAAGCAGCAAAAGGAACACTGGTTTGGATATTCCACAGACAATCTGCAGTGTTTTTTTGTATATAACATTTAATTTACAATAATTTCCTAGTTTTCTAAGTAATCTAAACTTAAAACCTTCCCAAAAAACGTCGAAATTATGTTAAGAATACACAAAGAGACGTTTTACAAGAGAATTTTCAAAGAAACTCAGAAGTCCCGAGATTGATTAAGAAAAGCCTATAATATTAAATGGCAGACACAAAATTGAAGAATCGTCTGTTAACCCCAGATGTTGGCATTTGTGCTTTGAGTCTCAACAACTATTGGATGGATTGCCATGAAGTTTCATACAAACATTCATGTCCCCCAGAGGATGAATCCTAATAACTTTTAGTGGTGTCATCAGCTCAAAATCTTAACTTGTTCAATACTGAATGGCATTCCATCAGCCACAAATTTACTTTTTGTTTAGCGCAAACTAGCAAAATGTTAGAGTGGTAACTACTGTAAGATTTGAAAATAGCATTATACCTGCTAAACATGAACTTGTTAGCATTCTCACAGTGAGCATGTAACATGCTGACTTTAGCATTTAGTGTACAGCCTCAGAGCGCCGCTAGCGTTGACTCTAGTTTTATTATACTCAGGGCTCAGAGACCTCTTTCTCTATTTGACTCTAAATGAAACATTTAATCATTCAGTGTGACTTTTAAAATACATTGTTCAGCTTTTCTTTTCTGGAGCTATTCTTAAAAAATGATTTGTTCCAAAATAAGGCGGTCCTTGTTGTTTCCGTGCAGACTTTCTAACCTGTTGTCAGTCAACTGAAAGAACAGACTAGACTCTATATGGAAATACTTAAATATTAGAATTGTTGATACCTTGGGCACATACGGATATTTTTGTTGCTCAATTAGTACCCCAAATCAACACTATGCCATCTAGGATTCTGGGAAATAAAGCAGCCTTCCCATTGTTGTCCAGATGCTGCCGCATCCAAACATCTGTTGATGCAACAAATTATAGTGCTTTGTGTGTGTGTCGTCTGAGTGGCAAAGAGAAGAAACGTGCAACTGGCTTCCTCGGGACATATAATTAGTCTCAAAGAGATTGTGCGCGCGTGTGTGTATTTGTGTTAAAGGAGGTTGTGTGTGTGTCTGTTGTTTCACAGGCCATATATAATTACTTGTATAGTAGTAAGCTGGGGGCTTTCTCAGTGGGCTGATAGATGGGATTATTACAGACATTAGCAAACAGTGAGATATTTAATTAAATATTTAAAAAAATATAGCTCTTGGTTGCTTGTCTGTAATGGATATAAACACACACACATACAGTACCTTGTATGATATCTGATGGAGTCAGATTTGTGTAATGCTCTGATTTACCTTGCAGGTGTTTAGTTTCCCTGAGGGACCTTAACATTTCCAACATGTCCACTGGCAGGAACACAATCAAGCAAAAATGTGGAAACTTTCTCTCTACAGTGTGAGTGGTAAATGATTGCTGAAGGAAAACAGCCAGAGGCATCGTAGTTGGCGATTTCCCCTGGTTTTCTTTTGGCACGTGGAAGTCTGTGGCTCACATGTATGTCAGGGTGTACTTTACCTGTCTGGCTGCCACCTCATAGCCATCGGGGTTCATGGAGGGCAGGATGTGGATGCGCGTGTCATGGATCAGCCTCATGATCCGCTGGTTTCCGGCCTGATACTCCTCACACAGAAACTGGGAGAGCTTAATGAGCAGTTCACGGCCGAGCACTTCGTTGCCATGCATGTTGCCCACATACTTGAACTCCGGCTCCACTGGGGAGAGATGGAGGGGGGCACAAGGTCAAAAAAGCAACACAGCCCTGCCAAGCATGAAATTTAAAATGACTGCCTGAGCATACACACATATGAGCACATTCACTACGTGAAAATACAGGAGACTCAATCGTTTTTTTCATGTTTTAAATTGAGTTTTTATGAGTCTTTAAGGTAGTAACTTTTGGTCAGCAGCAGCCGCTCTAGCCGTAAATGGCATTTATGGGATAACGGCAGATTCAATTTCCGTCTTTGTTATTATTCCTTGTTAAAATGTGGTGCATATGTTACCAACAATACAACTCAACTTACAATTACGTTGAAGATTCGGGTTTGTTATGCTAGTTGTACTGCAGCCTTGAGCTGCTAGCCTTAAGCAAAGATGAGGGGACTTCTTTTTATCTCTACACTTTCAGATTTTTTTCAATTTTAAACTTGTAGTCTTTAGCCTGAACCAACAATTTATCAGACTTCTCTGGAGCCACAACAGGCTTTATACACCTTTTTATCGCCTTTTTACTCCTGAAGACCTGCATACAGGCTTTGAATTGGCTTGAATTGAACATTAGCCATCATGATCTACTGGTCATATGAGACCAAGTAAGGTTGCAGTGACAAAACTGTTATTGAGTAATGGTGCTGGGTTTTAATGCTTAAGGATTCAACTTTGAAATTTGAAAGAGAAAGCTTGTGCTATGTTTTTCTTTCAAAACGCACAAAGTCTCGGTTTAAACTTATTACTAAGCTTAATGTCTTTAATTCTTGTCCTGATAAGGTAGATCTCAAGATTCGGACAAAGGTGAGCTCTGGGGATGGATTCTGATTTCAGCTGATTGGATTATATGGACTGATTGGGTGAGCCACCCATCCAAACAGTCTCCTTCTCTGTGTAGGGTTCCCTCCTCTCATGGGTCTTCCTCTTCATTAATCACTGCTGCAGCATTGATCGAACCAAGGATCACCAAACACTGCAGCTAGACAGAGCTGCTGCTGAACACCAAAATAATGTTATGTGCCCTAACTACTGGGATTTACACTAAAAGCATTGCACACACTGTGTCACTGCATTACTTTAATTGTTTCCACTTCAGTTGTTCAGAAGAAGAAGTAAGTGTAGATTTTGGGGGGTGGGGTAGTGTGGGGGTGAGCAGATACTTCCATATGTATGAACACCCTTTACTAATTGCTTCAGGCACCCAAATGGCAGCTTGGGTGCTGTAATTCACCTCCTTTTCTTTAACGCGGGGCCAACTGGCCTCAGATTTAGAAAACAGTGTTGGCTCTAGTGTGCCGCTTTAAATACCCACGCTTGCACGCACGCCCGCACATACGCACACCCACACACACACACACACACAATCACACACACACACACACACACACACACACACACACACACACACACACAGACACACACACACACACACACACACACACACACACACCATTATCTGAAAGACATGAACTTCCTCAAAGGTGCAAGGGGGTTGACCCAGACAAGACCTTGGGTCACTTGCCTCCATGAAGTGCACGGTTCCTGTTTTTTCACCCTCGGTCATCTTGCAACAGAACAGGCGCACATCCTTCCATTCTACTGAAGGAAGCCCCTACGTGTGCAAATGCAGGAAAAAATGCAAGCTCAGCCTCAGCCAAAAAAGCATTCCCTGCAGTTGTCAAGCATTTTTTTCTTCAAAGATCTGCCATGCAAGAATGGAAAAAAATATTCAAAATCACTTAGATGAGTGTGACCCTTTGGCCTGTTTTCAATACAAACATTAGCAATGATGAGGTTATGGTTTTCGATTTGCAACCGGTATGCAAAATAAATACCTGGAGAGCTAATTCCGTGGTTAGGAGAGGGGGCAAAACAAGCAAAGCTTTGCAAGAGCGGGTTCAGGGTTTAGGGCTTGTTGACTCAAAGCAAACTTCTGTGTCATCTGCTGAGCTTGGAATAACACCCCACATTCTGCCAGTGGCCGGATAGCAAAAAAATGAAATGAATCACAGATGTTCACTTAATTTTTTTTTTTACTTTTGCCTTTTCCCTTTCACTTTGAGTTTTTCACAGGTTACTGCCATCGTGGTTTATCAAAGAAGCCAGCTTGGGATCACTCTTTGCCTCTTCTTCACTATTAATCCACACAGTAATTCACCTTCAGAGAGCTAAATTGGAAGCTTGCATTTCATCCCTTGGGGAAAAAAAAGAACCCCCACAGACTGCTTTGTCTCCTGCCAGTTATGTTTTTACTCCCCACACACAAGAAGTGCAAAACAAGTGGCCAGCCAGTGACGGGGACCGTGCTTTTGAAATCCATAACCATAAATCCATTTGCTCTACCCCCAGAACATTGTATCATGTTTATGATGTATTCTTGTTTATCATTTTCAAATGTTGCTTAGTGGACAAACTTGTTTTATATAGAAATTGTAACTCCTAAACTGATTTTGAAATATTGATTAAGATTGAATACTATACTAACTTTGAAGTTTGTATGTCTGTTATTATGAATAATTCCCTATTGTTTTAGCCTGGAAATGCAGATTGAGATAATGACACCCATAGCATCTTATCGTAACATGCCCATACTTGCTGGACTGTCAAACATCAGAGATGAATCAGTTACTCACATGCTTCATGGATGCCTGGGTTATCACTTAACTCCAGCACGTAGAGGTGGCGTCCCTCTACGCTGCGCCCAATGCTATAAATGCGAGTGATGTAAGGGCATTCGCTCTGCACTGCAAACAAGGCTCGCACCATGTCCTCATAGCGGTGATGCTGGAAGTCTGAGCCGCACACCAGGAGTCCCATCAGCCCCAGCAGGAGAGCAGCAACCCAGGGAAGAGTCCACCCCTGCTGCATGGTCTCTCAGCCCTAGTTGTGCAGCACAGTAGGAGAGGAGGCTGGAGCAGAGACGTCCTGCAACTATGCAAAACACTTTCAGATGTATATTTATCTCCTTACACACCAAACATGCTGCTCTCTCCCTGCTTGCTCTTTTTCTTTCTTGTCCTCTTCTTTCTCCTCCTCTCTCGCTCCCTGTGCCTCCTCCCACTACAGTCCTCATGCTGAAGAGCAAGTAAGGACAGCCCCCCTCTTTCTTTGTCTCACTCTCCTCCAACAGCTGCTTCACTCCCTCTGTCTTTCCCTTTGGGTCCTTGTCAAGTACATGCTACTTGCTTTATTGGTGCTTAGAATACTTCTTCTTCAAGTAGTTTGCCCCACAGCCCCCTTGGCTCTGTGCACACACAATCTGAATTTCATTCTGTCTTTGAGACACTCATTTTCTCTGCCTTTCTTTGTCTCTAACTCTTGCTCTATACTCCCTTCCTGGGAAAGAGGGGTTGTTTCCACGGCACTGCTCCCCAACCCCTGCAGCCCTCAATCATCCATTCATTAACTCTTAAGTCAACACACCAACCGTGTGTGTGTGTGTGTGTGTGTGTGTGTGTGTGTGTGTGTGTGTGTGTGTGTGTGTGTGTGTGTGTGTGTG
>NC_048427.1:8708006-8769313 GCF_013103735.1 Etheostoma cragini | reverse complement strand
ACACACACACACACAAACTGCAGAGTGTGCAAGGGGTGCTGTCAATCAAACCTGTTGGAGAAAAGAGGGGCTTTTTCCTCTCAGAATGTTCTGCAACTGCTTGGGAAGAATTTAAAAAAAAACAACGAAAGGCAAATGTGGAGCAAAAGAAAGAGTTACAGATGCAAATTTGAGCAACCGAAGGTTCAAAAGGAAGGACAAATGTCCAAATAGGTACAAAGACAGAGAAGAACTGACAAGGATGAAGAAGCAGAGGGAGAAGAAAGGGAGGTACAGAGAGGTGTTTTTCTGTTATTGGTTTTCTTCAAAATGTGAAGCTTAAACTGTGCTTTTCACATTTACTCTTCATATTCCCGTCAATTCCCTGTTTAACTGACAAGCTGAAGTAATTGGGGCTGCTTTGGACCAAATGCCTCATTGTACCTCCTGGTGATAGTGTTTCTCCTGCTTCATTGTTTACATCTGTTACGCCTCAAGGCTCCACCCCACTCCGCTCACCAGTCCAGTTCACATCTCACTGCCATGCCAACAACGTTTAGTTCATTGAAACAATCCCAACCCTGAATTGTTAAAATCAATAAAAAAGTGTTTCCTCACTACTTGATGACAATCCCTTTTACATGTCTGAAAGATTAAAAGATGTGCAAGGGGGAAATAAAACTATGAGTCAATTTAAAAACTTTTTGTGAACCACCCACAACCAGCATCTTTCACATGCTTTTAACGGCTGTAAGACACATGTTGTAAGAAAATGACATCTGGTGGATGTAAATGGTACTACAGGCATTGACAGTAATTTACTTATTTAGCCATTATTCCATCAATTAAGATTGTCCAGCCATTGTGAATTTGACTAATTTATTTTAAGGAAAAATGACCTAAGAATGAAAATAGACACAACTTTTTACCTTAGTTGAAGGGCTCAGCATGTCACCAGAATTGTGTGCCTAAATCAGATGTGGCTTTCCTCTGTAGTAGAGTAAAGAGGTGACCCTTTGTTATGAGCATCTGTAATCATTAAATTGTGAATGTAAAAATAGCCAATAGCAAAATTAGCATTGGCTACTCCGATACATTGGCTTGAGGCAATATAAACAATCTTTATTTAAGTCAGTGTGACTCCAGAGCCATTTCCAGCCTGTGGACTAAGAGAAATTCTGTCAGGATTTGGCCAACAGAGAGGATGTATGTTTAATGAGAAACCCCTTATATGTTTATACAAAATATTTAAATATGAGGCTATTATTAGGCACATTTTTGAGTCATTATTTGGTCATTTGTTGTAAAATTATCAAAAAGAAAAGAGTTTTTTTTTCTAGTAAATCCTGCTGACCATAGATAGACTGACTTCCAAGGGGTGACACTCGTCCTTACAGCTTATGTCCACTAGTGGGCAGTGTAGGCTATACTAATGCAAAGCTCATTAAGACTTCATTACAGCTTACTTTATATTAAGCTTATGTCTTATTTGCATAGCACAATAACACATCTTAATGCAGCTGTTCAGCCAATAAAAACAAAAAAACAATTACACTGAGAAATAACACTTACATTCAGTTTTTCCAAACTCCAAAATGACTGTTCACACTTTCATGATATTAGAATATTACACTCGCCTATAGCCTATGCTACATTGAGCAAAGTAAGCTTTTTAAACAGATACTTGAGTGAAGAACCACATTCCAGCTGGTATAATATGTCGCATGTTTGATGCTGCAGACCTGCCCTCTACCAAAATAAAAGCTCCTCTATCTCACAGCTTTTGGATGCTGCGCTATTCCCGCCCACTAAGTTTAATTGTATGATAATGAGAGCTATGGATGCGGGAGTAAGGGAGGGGGTGGCGTGACCACATTTGACTCCATTTGGATTTATGTCGCTTGTTGATGTAAAAAGTTTTTTCTCGTTCTTCTCTGCTTGCACTTCCAGCAGAGCTCGTTGGCAGGCTCCGTCCTCACAGAGAGCCCGCACCAGGATGGGTGCTCTCCCGGCGCAAAGGCTATTATGGATGTGTGTTTTCATTTTCACTGGAATTACAGCCGTTTACGGTAAGTTCTCATTTTCTTCTCTGCTGCTGTCGTTTTCGCGGTTTTGCCCGTTAAGCCAAGAAAACACGAGACATGTTTTCAACTCTACTAAGAAAAATATGCCTGCCCTGGTCACATGTCCACTTTAAGGTGTCAGTGCTGTTTTTTGTTGTTTTGTTTTTACTCTATTTAATGAATAATGTATAAAGTTATAACAACAGGCAACAGGATGCATCATGTGTGTAGAATAAGAAGTTTTAGTCACATATCCAACATCTGCAAACGTCTCTAATAGGTTTCATTGGGCCAAAATATTATCAGATGTTTCATGATCTAATTTCATCAAACAAACTCTGTATGTTTAACTTGTTCTCTCTGCTCCCAATCTTTTCACTGGGAAATATACCAAAACTCTGATGCCACATCCAAAAGTCAAGTTACCTATAATTATTATTGGTTAATTATTTGGCATGGTAATACGTGGTGCAATACTATAGGTGCAGCAGATAATAACCCCCATATAAAGATTACATCATAATCAAATGATTGTTGTACATTTGGGGAAAAAATAACGTAGCTTTTGGTTACAGGTTCAAACGTCTGCACCTCCAGAGGGGCCAGTACATGCAAGCAATGTCTGGCTGTGCACCCCAGCTGTGCATGGTGCTTCCAGGAGGTGGGTTCCTTTTTCACTTAACTTCATTCAGGCAACAGGCTTTCTTCCAGCCGGGCTGGCGCAGGGTGGTACAGTCAGATCTCCTCATCAGTCATTTAATCTGGTTGACAAGATTTCTTTTTTATACTGACAACATCAAAAAGGTTCAGATGAAATAATTCCTTTTTGAAGTCAAATCATCTATCTGAACTCTGTTTTTTTCTTTTTTCTTATAAGATTCTTGGAACTTGACACAGTGACTAAACTTGTGTGACTCCATGCGGATGTAGTCATATTTTCTGGTTCAAACTAATGAGCAAAATGATTTAATACTGTAAAACTTGGGGTCAACTTACTCAACCTACTCAACTTCAACTTGAATACTCTGGTTTATTGCTGAGACTTCTTCATGTTCAGAACCACTGGTTGAAGTATCAGATGGTGCTCAGCTGGGATGGATATTTTAATTAAAGGTGAAATTTGCCTTTAAGTCCAGAGTTTGGTGGAGAGATGTTGGAGTGCTTATTTACTCACTAAATATGGATTCACACAGGAGTTTTTATTAGAAACATAATGTTGGACCATTTGAAGTTCAGCCTTCATATGAATCCATTATGCCCTTCTCTCTGAACACAACTTTAATACAGATGGGGATTCTTTGAGTAAATAAATATTTCATTATATTTTTTACACATTAATTTACTTCCAAACCAGTAAGGAGGTTGCTGGAAACTGCTTTTCTGTTTACAATATAAAAAATGCCACTTCTGCCAGGACTTTGGCCAGGGGGTTGCCAGTTCTTCTCGCTGTGATTTGAAGAGTAATCTGATGGCAGCAGGTTGTGCTCTATCAGCTCTGGAGTTTCCAACCAGCAAACTGCAAGTGATCGAGGACCGGCCCCTCAGCAACAAGGCTGCGGGGGCCACGCAAGACGTCACCCAGATAAATCCCCAGAAACTACACATCACCCTGAGGCCAGGTAGGGTTTTTGCAACAGCAATGCAGTGTCTAATATACTAAAGAAGAGAAGGAGAGAGATTTTGCTTTGATTTAGAGGGGAGTTACACACAGCCAGTACCGCAGAAGTTATCAATAACATCTTGCAAATATATTTTAAAAATTGGTTTTCTGTATCACACTTACCAGATGATGCTAAGCGTTTCACAGTGAAAGTGCGTCAGGTAGAGGACTACCCTGTGGATCTCTACTACCTCATGGATCTCTCCTACTCCATGAACGATGACCTCTTTCGCCTGAGGACGCTGGGCAAGGGCCTGGCCGAGGCCATGAACCGCACCACCAGCAACCTCCGTATGGGCTTCGGGGCTTTTGTGGACAAACCGCTCTCGCCCTACATGTACATCTCCCCCAAAGAAGCTGTTAAAAACCCCTGCTATAGGTAACATACAAGTTTAAAAAGTACTTCTTAGAGTATTTGCACCCTTGTGGATTGATGTTATGCTGTCCTTTTTCAGTAATTTCATCAACACTGTATTAGTCAACCATCTTGGACACAGTGGTCCACCTTAAGTGTCCTTGTCTGTACAAAAGTACCTAAACTGAATCCAGATCTCTATGTAATGGAAAGTTTATTTTTGTAGCTGCATTCAAGCAATGTTTTACATTCCTAATAAGTAGCCACTGGTCTTGATTTCAGTGGTTGTTTATGTCTGCATGTGGAAAGTAGCTTCATTATGCAGATGATGTCATTTTGTGAGGACACCTTTAAACACACCGTTGCACAGCAAAAATATATCAGGCTCAGAGTCACAGCACTTGTTAAAGGCTTACAGTTGCTTGGTCAGCTGCTCTGAATCAGCCACAGGTAATCTCCCCGACAATGCAAACTGTCATAACCCCGCCCAAAGCCTCCTCTGAGGTTGATATGGTGGTTTAAGGTCTCTTGGGGTCATTTACTCTCCCGCTATACACACATTCTGCCGAGCTCCAGCCTCCAGGAATGTTTGGATAAAAGATAAGACAAGTGGAGAATTAGGGTCCAGTAGTGTCCAATACAGAGAGAAAGAGGGGTCCTGTGGCACTGCAGGAGAGCCATTCTAACCAAATGTTAATCTTTAGGAAACAAACAGCTGTTTTGAACATAAAAGTATACTGATGAACAGGTGAAATTACTTTAAACTCTTTAGGGATGGCGATGTTGTTCTGCTGGTCCATCCACTCCTTTGGTCCAGACAACTATTGAATGGATTGCCATGATGAATGAAGAAGCTGAACCCTGATCAGCTGATCTCTGTTTCATTGACAGCATTAACACCACCTGTCTGCCCCAGTTTGGCTACAAACACGTTCTGTCCCTGACGGAGGAGGTGGGCCGCTTCACAGAGGAAGTGAAGAAGCAGATGGTGTCCAGGAACCGCGATGCCCCAGAGGGAGGCTTTGATGCCATCATCCAGGCTGCTGTGTGCAAGGTGGAGACACTCACTGTCTCATGACTTTGTTTTACTGTCTTTGTCTAATTTGTCACACTTGTACAAACCTTTCGGGATTTCCAAGAGAAGAATTAGATGATACAATTAAAAGTTAATCAGAAAGACCATTGCTGCTTTAGTAGAGGGTCCACTAAAACTGTACTCCCTCATTCAAAAGCTGAATTGTTACATGATTTGATGGGAACTAGGAGCAGATTGGCTGGCGCCCTGGTGCATCCCACCTGCTGATCTTCACCTCGGACGCCAAGACTCACGTGGCTCTTGATGGTCGTCTGGCTGGAATTGTGCAGCCCAACGACGGGCAGTGCCACCTCAACTCTGACAAAATGTACAGCATGTCTACCACCATGGTTAGTGTATATTTAGTGTATATTTGGTGTGCAGACTGTAAACAGAAACAGTATGATGAAGAAAAACTGAAAGACTTAGTTTAAATAAGTGTATGAAAATAAACATGTCAGTGTTCATGTTTGCATGTGCTAACCACCCCGTCTGGTTTGGCCTTACAGGATTACCCATCTCTAGCTCTGATCACAGAGAAGATGTCGGAGAACAACATTAATCTCATTTTTGCTGTCACCAATCCTGTGGTTCCTCTGTACCAGGTCAGGAGCTCTGCAGTTCACACTCAGCACATCCAGAATTTTACTCTGTTCAAGTTCTGTTCAAAAACGTAAATTAATCATTGTTTTTTAAACCGAAACTAAGAGGATGACAAATCCCACTCGGTAATCATCTCATCTTGAACACACTGTAGCTGAAGTCCGCCAAACTTCACTGGTTTTAGACAGAGATTCTTGGATCCTGCGTTGGAAGGATGGAAACTCAAAATGAATCACTATTAAACACTGTTCAGACACAGCAAGATACATCCTCAGTTTTCCCCGAACTGGAAAGACTGTTGCAACGAACTGTTAAAGGGAAACTCTTATTGTTCATACAGGAAAAAAGGTCAAGAATGTAACAGAACTGTGATGGCGTGAGGTTGGAGTGTGATACACTTCTGCTTTTTTTGTGGTGTTTTCACACAACTGTTTGTGGGCAAAATGAGAGTACAGGTTTGGTGCAACTCTCATAACTATCGTCATTAGTTAGCCTGACTATATGTAGGATGACAACATTCTTCCACTCCTTCTGTCGTTCTGTCTTGTAGAACTACAGTGAGCTGATTCCTGGAACCACAGTAGGAACGCTGTCCAACGACTCGGGCAATGTTATTCAGCTCATACTGAAGGCCTACGCTGTAAGTCTTGTAAGACACACACACACGCCAGCCTTAGACTAGACGGTGTTTCAGAGGATAATGTGTTTGCTGACACACACCCACAGTGTCTGAGTCATTCACACGGTCAGGCCAAAGTGTTGTTAGAAGTTCTACAGTGGCCAATGTGTGAAGCTGACCAAATGTGTGAGACTCCCCGTTTCATTTTTCATGTTTTATTTGGTTTATTATACAGAGATGAGGTGAATTAGCTGAAAAATAATTTTAGCTTTCTTTAGCTGGCTGGGACTTTTGACGTTTTTATCGATGTACATACAAGCTTGTGTGTCAATGTGTGCACTGTACATCCAATTTAATGTAAAGTCTTGGATTTAATTAGAGCAGAAACATACGTTATTCACACAGATTGGAAGACAGCAATGATTTTTCTTGGATTAAAAAAAAAAAAAAAGCTGTCTTTTCCAGAACAGTCAGCAATGTAACAGATGAGATTTGGTTTTACTGAGCATGGGATTTGGCTTGGCACAACCTAATTCAAAAACTAACATGGAGTTTGTTTAATGGTACAAGTCTATAGACTCATCCTTTCATGTGTATGTTTTCCTGCTGTTTTCTTTCAATCGTGTTGCCAGAAAATCCGTTCCAAGGTGGAGCTGGAGCTTCAAGGCGTCCCAGAGGAGCTGTCTCTGTCCTTCAACGCCACATGTCTGAATGGAGAGCTTATCCCTGGCCTCAAATCCTGCTCTGGGCTCAAGATAGGAGACACGGTCAGTCCATGTCCACTTTTGTATGTCTGGTGACCCCTTAAAATGAAGTAATGTCTACTTCTGACCCCTCATCACATGTAATGGCATCATTGTGGAAATAAGTCATAAACTGTTTAACCAAAGAATTAATTAGATTAAATAATTAGAAGAAATTATCATTTATATTCCTATTATATTTATTACCAGACAGTTGTATCTGTTGTTAAGATATTTCTATAAATTATGTCAACATTCTGCAACTGGATATGATAGATTAATGCACAAGGGGAAAGAAACCTAATTTAAAAAATATGGTTTGTATAAGAAAATAGGTGCAAAAATTGGCATCCCATTGATCAGATGCAGTGCTTGTTTAAAAAAAAAATAGTTTTAAGGCTGCAATAGGCTAAATGGGCATTTACACAGTATGTAACTATATTATTGACGCGTGTGCCAACTTTTCACCCCAGATAACATGTCCTATCACTAGTGGCCATAATCATGCCGGTTGGAAATATAACAAATTAGTTAGTTCCATATATTATTTCCACCTTCTTTTTGGTCCCTTTCCATTTCCCTTCTGGCTCTTCTCTTTATGTCGTTAAAGTTAGAATTCCCCCAGTTCCTCGTGGCGTCAAAGAGACGATGATGAAAAACTGCATCATTCAGCACTGTCTCTGAGTTTGTCTTTTTTAGTTGATGTTTTCTTTTCTTTCCGTTCTTCTTTTGCCAACTCCATTTAAAAGTCGGTCTGCTTAAACAGTTCTCTTGGTTCGTTTTTTGTTGTTGCATTTTTTCTTTATCACAGCTTCTTTGGCTCTTTCCTTGTTCTCTCTTCACTCCAGGTGACATTTTTTGGCCTCCACACATTTCTTTCTCTCTGCCTCAACCCCTCTTGTTTTCACCATATATGGCTGTCTCTCCAGATGTTGTAACTGCCTACTTTTGGACATTTACCAGATTTGGATGCAGCGCTGAATGAACAATTACTTTGACTGAATACATATGGAGGCATTCCCTGTGTCAGGTCTTTGTGCCGTTTCCACTAACAATGCTCACAATTTCAGCGTGAGGCTATTAAATAAACATTAACTGAACCATTAAAGTGTTGTTACATGTTATGTAATCTACACCAGGGTGATACAGCATGATCGGTTTCACAAAGTGTAGATGCAGAATCTTTTTGCCATAAAACAAAACATTTAAAAAAGACAAGGCTCAAAACATGTTTGAGCCAAATACTTCTTTTGTCCCCAAAATTGACATTTTACGATTTCAATTCCCTCTTCTCATCCAGGTTTCTTTCAGTGTAGAGGCCAGAGCTCGAGGTTGCCCCAAACAGAAGAAGAAAACCTTCATCATTAAGCCTGTGGGCTTCAAGGACTCCCTCTCTATCACTGTCAATTTCGAGTGTGACTGCAAGTGCCAGAACAAGGCCCATCCCAATAGCCCCAAATGTAACCAAGGCAACGGCACATATGAGTGTGGCATTTGCCTGTGCCATCCGGGTCGCTTAGGGCCGCACTGCGAGTGTGCAGAGGGAGACTATAACCCCACAGAGCAGGACCGCTGCAGCGGACCTGCAGGCTCTGGAGGACCTCAGTCCGCCATCTGCAGCGGCCGTGGGGACTGTGTGTGTGGCCAGTGTGTGTGCCACAGCAGTGACTTTGGAAAAGTCTGGGGAAAGCTGTGTGAATGTGATGACTTCAACTGCCTGCGCTACAAAGGGGAACTGTGCTCAGGTAAGATATGAGCTTCTTCTTTTGTAATTCATGTACCTGAGCATCTTGGGCTGAACGGGTTGAAACTATTACATAATTAGTAATTTGACAGAAATCTAATCAACATCTTTAGGGCTGCAACTAATGATTCTTTTCATAATTTTTTTGATGCAAAACTCGGGATGAAATTGACTTTTTAAAGGAATAGTGCAACACTTTGGGAAATGTGTTTCTTTCTATCCTTCAGCCAGTTAGCTTAGCTTAACATTAAGGGGTTGAAGGGCTAGCCTAGTTGTATCCAAAGGTAACAAAATCTGCCTATCAACACCACTTAAACTCACTAATTAACATGCCATATATTGATATTTAATCCACATAAAACAACAAATGTTTTTTTAGGTGGAGTTTATGTGCCGGTCTATGTTTTGGCCAGGTGTAGAGACTTTTTGGTAGTTCCACACAAAAACTGTTTCCATTTTTTTTTTTACTCGTACGTGGGAGGGTGCTATTGATCTTCTCATCTCACTCTTTGAACAAAAACGTGTTTCCCCAAAAACTATTCCTTTGACAACCCACGCCATGCCATATAGGGACAATTGAAAGGCAAAGAAGGCTAAAATTGCCCACTGACTGTCTTGAAAATCATGTGTGTCTGTGGTAGAGTTTTAGAAAATGTGTGTTCCCGTTGCCATCGGGGTTGGCAGTCCCCCTTTACCACATGACTTGCACCTCATCTGGGAAGAATTACACACAATAGCAACTCTCCCTTCTGCCTAGAACATGGGTTCCATTCACAACAAACATAGGTGTGGTGTGTGCACCGTGTGTGAGTGTAAGCTCAGGTTGTATGTTTTCGTCAGCCAGGCCAAGCTTTTGTATCACGGAGTTCAACAAGATGCGTGCACAAAGGAACCTTTTTCAAGTATAACGGTGGCTCTCTCCGGTCAGAGGGCACTCTCACTTTTCTGAAAGTTTCTTCTGTTGCGGTTGAGATTTTTAAACAGTTGGAATGAGTTTGTGTTTGGTAATTGTTAAGAGCTTTAACTCACTGCCTCATGAACCTTCTCCTCATCTTTTAAAAGAGACAATACGTTATCAAGTCATAACACATGATGTTACCCTGAGGATGTTTGTAATTGAGATCTTACGAGTGACTTTTCAAAGTAGGCGTTACTTTGTTTTCATTACTGATACTTAGAGCTTATACGTTTATTGCAAATAATTCCACCAATAATAAAGGTACATTCTTAATGCTAGCTAAAATATCACCTCTTGACTTCGGCTCCATACAAAATGGACGGCCATGACTGTGGTTTTGGTCTTCTCATCTTATTTTCAAAATAGAAATGTGTATTTCCCCAAATGTTGAACTAAATAGTATTGTAAAGTTGGCAGGATTAAAATGGCAAAAAGAACAGGGATCACAGGGGCAGAATTTACAGGCCTCCCTTACAATTGCTCTTCTCCATTCAAGCACTATTTTTAACACATGAGTAGGTAAAACACATGAACTGGTAATGAGATTGGTCAGGGGATATTTTATTTGAGCATTGTTAACTGCATATGTTTTGGCACAGACTGCCTCAAGCTTCATTACATCATCAGATCTCATATATCACTCCCTCGCCCCCCCCCCCCCCACACTGCTCTCTGACATAAATGTTTTTGCTGTATTCCCAAAAGCCCATAGATTAACATGAAAATACCTTTCTGCTTACTCATTGGCTGGTGTGGTGTAATAAGGCTAAAAATAAACCCATGTTTGGTCAGAAAAGGGCCAAGTCAGAGAGAACTGGAAATGTTCTGTGTGTACAACATGGTCTGCTGTTGTCTTGAAATACCTTTTTCAGTACGAGCACCATAGTCTTTGTTCTTCCCCACACTGAATGGTCTAATTAAAAGCCAGCCGTCGTGTGGTCAAGTGGTAATGGCAGTTTACTTATGGATCATCCTTTATTGAGTCAGACGGTTCCAAGCAGCTTCCTGTCTCATTGTTTATCTGAGGATTGTTTTGCAATGATAGGCCACAATGTTTTCTGCATGGCCACAATGTTTCTGCATTGTCACTCTCTTGCACGCACACATCACACAGATACATGGAAAAACAACAAACCAATGCACAGAAATTGACTCTCTCCGGCACGCGCACACGCACGCATGCACACACACACACACACACACACACACACACACACACAAGCACACACACACACACACACTGAATCATGCAGCCAAAATTAAAAGCCTTCCAGACACCACAGGCTAAAATGAAATGTGTTTTTGGCCTTAAACAGTTGCAACAATATGACTTACAACTTCTGCCTTCCAGTGTTTGGTATCAAAATTCAAGAGCTCCAGACTTATAGACCTACAAAATGTCTTTACTACGAAATGTCCAAAAGAAATTTCCAATGGCTGAATTTGGATGAAATGTGGTGCACAATATTTCCATTTTATGGGATAACAAAGCCATAAAAACATGGAGCTCACATTAGCGTGGCAAACAAATGACAAAATAGTTTTCAACTGAAATTACAATCATGTCAAGCATTGATTTTTCCTGCCTTTTTCCTTCCTCCTTCATAACTCCATCCCCACCCTCGTTTTCTCACAGAATTTTACTTGGTTACATTGTCCTCCTCTCCTTTATTGTTCAATCGCTTCCTCATTTGCTATTTTACTCCATATATCACTCTTCGGTGTATTGAAATGGACGTTATACCAGTAAACAATGTTATGGTCCTTTCCCTTCTTCCCTTCCAGGCCACGGCGTCTGTAACTGTGGTTTCTGCCAGTGCGCACCAGACTGGCAGGGTGAGAACTGTAACTGCTCCAGACGTACTGACACCTGCATGTCAAACCTGGGCTTGTTATGCAGCGGGAGGGGCCAATGTGTGTGTGGGGCCTGTGAGTGCACCCAGCCTGGGGCCTACGGAGCAACATGTGACAAGTGCCCCACCTGCCCTGACGCCTGCACTATGAAGAAGTAAATCCACAAACTGAGTTGTCATATACGGTGTCCAGACAGCTATTGGAAATCAGTTGATGGCCTTATGTATATTTTTCTTTTAAAAGGGAGTGTGTCGAGTGTAAGCATTTCAAGAGGGGAAAACTGTTTGAGGACAACACCTGCTCTCGAATCTGCAAGGATGAGATTATTCTTGTGGATGAAATAGGTAAGACACCCAACTGACCAATACTTATTGCGTTATTAATGGTTTATAGATCCATGAAGAGTCAATAATGAGAACAAGTTTTGGGTTGCCAGGTTAACAAAAATACTTTTGGCTCTTTGATTCTTCTTGAATAGTAATAAGGTAAATTTGTGGTTGTAAAATGTGGTAAACCATCGCAATAAGCAATCATGTTTGCCATTAAATTTTTTTTTACATTTTTCATAAGGGACATAAGTTATTACAGTAGGTCAATAATAAATGGCTTAAAGTCCAGATGCTCTAAAAAACCTTTGCCAAAAGGTTAGAAGTAAGAAAACAATTCAATGAAGGGACCTTTCTAATGAATTTAAAAGAATTCAGTGACTTTTTGCAGAACGGCAGCAACTGTGTCAATTATGGAATATTGCTTAATGTCAATGCATAGCCTAACAGTAGCACGAGAAGAGAATTCAAGTCAAGTCAGCGAACTGACTCAGTAATGTCAGTTACGTAGCAATATCCACCTAATCTTTGCTAATCAGCTAACTTTAGCCACCATTAGCTACTGTTTATACCAGACCAAGTAGGACTTTAGATGCAAAGCCCCTTAGTGAACAGAATTAAGTAACAGTGCGTTTTATTGCTTATAACTTTTTGTTTGTAAGAGGAAAAATGTGTGATTATTTCACAGACATCACATAGTCTCTTGTTGCGAAAATGTCAAAATAAACATAATTATGCTGGAGGATGATGAACACCACTCAGAGAGGGTTCTTAACTAATCTATGGAGTGAATTATTTATTAACTATTGATACACCTATTTGTTACAACTTCTAAACCCTTTATAGGATGCCTTATTCCAATTTGAATGGTCATTACCTAAATCAGCCTCTTAAATAATAATGTGAATAAAAAAGGTGTGATTTCCAAAAAAAGTGTTTATAAAGTTTAGTTCCACCTGGAATTCAAGACAAGCTTTCATAGAATAACAAAACTCTTGACTAACCAGATTAACCATTAACCATTTTGTCTTAATGTTTCATGCAGTGCTTCATGACACAAATGCTGTGAACTGCACTTACAAAGATGAAGATGATTGTGTGGAGCGTTTCCAGTACTATGAGGATGCCAGTGGAAAGTCCATCTTGTTTGTTGTCAAAGAGCCAGGTAAGAGAGAAACATCCTACATGCATACCTGACCTAACACACATGTTTAAAGCTGCACTAATCAGTTTTTTTTTTTAGATAACGAATCAAATAACTTATTCTAATGTCAGAGTAGTCGTTCATTGTGACTAACCCAAAGACAATAAGCACCAAAAAAGGCCTGATCAACCCACTGTACACTACCTGAACAACCCGAAATGGCCAACAGACAAAGGTAGCAATAGCTGGTGAACACAGTGGAGCATTCAGCAGACAAAGAGTCATATAGTATTTGCCCTCAAGAGTGGGTGAAGGCCAAACTAAGAGCTACGGTAAAATGAGCAAATATTGGACCATTTGTTTGGTATTAGAAACATTCCAGTAAAAGCTAATGCAGCTCTGTGTCTGCTGTATGTGTAACCAGGCGATTGTTTGCTAACACATTAGCTGGAACAATTTCATACAAATACAATGTGGCAGGATGTTCGCTGCCCCCCAAATTGTCAACAGATAATACTGCTTAAATGACAGTAAAAGTAAAAATATGATTAAGATTGTTTGTGGAAAGAGATGAGGGAAGCCACAATGACAGATGAACAGTGAATTAAAGTACTGAACAGATAACAAGGATTACATTTACAAACACAAATGCATCATCAGTCAGCCAAACAAGCACAACTTCCTTGCCTTGGGAAATCAGTGGGTTTTTTCTTCATCCAAGAACAAGTTGTCACTTCCCTGCTGCATGCCCTTCATCTGCTTGTTAAGTGGCCAAAGAGAAAGAGTGCTGGGAGGTAAAACAGCCTTTAATGACCACCAGTGCCTACAGAGAAAGTCTGCCCCTGGGTCTGCCTTTAATGAATGTGTGTGTTTAATTTAGGCACAACTGGGTAGCAGAGAAGTACACCAAAATGTGCCTTGAACACAGTGCACCCCGCTGTGTCAAAGAGGGTCGTAAACAGCCGCCCAGCTCCTATTGGAACCCGCTGACGCTACATATCCTCCAGAGAAAAGCATGAGAGCGAGAGAGAGGGGACTAAGTTAGCAAAAGAAAGGGATAGAAAACTTTTTTTTAAAGGAAACATAAAGCTGTGTTCCACAGGAGGAGGAGAGAGAAGGGGAAGATGGGAAACAGACACCATTCAAAGTTGATTAAGCATTTTCATAATTTAGAAGATGTTCAGAACAGATATAATTACAGATATGATCTTGTAGCACCATCCTGACTTGATTTGTATACAGGCCATAATGGAGGCGGCTACAGTGATCAAAAGGGCCAGTTGAAAGCAGGAAATAGAGGAAACTAACAATGAGGAGAGAGGAAGAGGAGTGAAGCTTTGATGTCCGCTGTAAAAGTTCACCCTGGTTGCCCCACAACGTTACCCAGCACTACTATGCACATACATGTGTGCTATAGGGTTCACACACAGACTAATGGTTAGGTATACAGACACACAGCATGGTAAAAAAGAAGTACACTCACACATGGACCAGATGGCTCTTATCACTGGTGGCTAGAAGTGTTAAGGTAAGACATTTTGCCAACAACGAGGAAACTGAATTGTTACCATACTTCAGGTCATGCTTCCTGTGACCTTTAACACACATTACAAATAAGAAATAACTCTAAGAAGTATATTCATTACTAAATGTGTTACAATATAAATTATGCTAGGATAAATATTTTTAAAATTAACAACGGATCGGAAGACTACTTAATGTACTTGACTTTGTATGTGAAAGAAGTCACTTGCAGTGACGAACCCACAGAGAGTTATTCAGCATGGCGGCCCAATGGTTAACCCTGTGGCCTCACAGCAAGAAGGTTCTGGGTTTGAATCCAGGTTGTTCCAGGCCTTTCAATGTGCAGTTTGTGTGTTCTCCCCATGTTTGCGTGGGTCCCCTCTGGGTGCTATGGTTTCCCCCACCATCAAAAAACATGTATTAAGTTCTCCAGTCAGTGCTCCTTGATCAAGGCACTGGCTCAGATCGGGAGTTAGTCCCTGGGCGCCGGGCTACCCATTGTTCCCTTGAGGGATGAGTTAAATGCAGAAAATGAATTTTGCAATGTGTATGTGACAATAAAGTACATTACCTTATCACACAGCATTGTCTCAGCTCTACAGAGCTTAATAGCAAGCGTCAGCTAATTGTTTTGGTTTTACAGCCCACAACTTAACTGTTTTGGCTAACTCTCGCTGTAGGTAGCTGTGTTTTCGTGGGGGAAAAAACCATTGTAGGCCACCCTGCATCAAACAGCAGATGGGCAAAGTTAGCAACTAGCTGGTGAACATATTGGAGCAGATAGTTCAGCGGCTAAAGAGCCCGAGTTTTCCCAAAAGAGTAAGTGGGTTCCAGAACCAGAGCTAAAGGGAGTGTAAATATTAGACTCACATTCATCAGGTGGCACGAAAGACAACTACAAATGGAGCCAAATGGGAACTGTTGCTAACAAGTTTGCAATATCAACTTATATGTGAGTAATCTGTTTACAGCTTGTCATTGCAGTTCAGGAGGTTTTAGTTATGAAGAGCCTAATGCTCTGTTAATTTAATAACTTCTTTAGGACTGTGTGAGTCAGATCAATCAGATCTGATTGACAGTAGTTCAGCATTCACATCATATCACATTTTGAATCAGGTATTGCTAAATTCTGTGTGACAACTGAGTCCCGCCCATTTCAAACCAGAAGAAATTATCCAAATTGCTAACAGTACCATGCTGACTGAGAACATATATTTTCAGGGCCTTTAAAGGACCATTATAACCTTGACCTTTATTCTCCTAGCCTCACAAGCCAGCTTAATGTCCCTGTTTAGGTTTTTGTGACAATATTTCAGTTTAGAAAACATCGGTTGAGATTCAGTTAAGCCTGGAAACTAGGCTTTATACCAATCAATAAATTAATGAGAGTGTTGAGATTACCAATGACTATTCAAACTATATGTAGACATAAAATGAAGAATGATTAAAGTAATTTCTTGTTCCTGTCTGGTGTAGGAAGGCTTCATGTTAATGTGAGTACTGCCAGTCATCTATCGTACACCCTTCTTGAAACTCTGCAAATTAAATTCATATTGAGTTTTGCCAGACCACAATGAGGGGAGGGAGATTTGTGGGCTGGCTGTGCAAGGTTACTATTTTCCACTTCAGCCCATCCTCCTCTCTGCTCTTTGGTATTTAAAAGTCCCATTGTCTTCTGCTCACTACTGCGATAGTGCCCCTGTTTTTTTGCATCACTTCACAGATCTAATAACCTTATAAAAGCACGTCTTATTCATGCTAGAAGAAACACACACCAATGGCGTTAGTTCCACATGCCTACTGGCATGACAGGTGTCAATATGACCATTCCCAGGAATTCATAAGCATACTTTGGAATATAAAAAGTTGTAGCATTTAGCAGAGAAGTGAGATGCAGTTAGATCAAATCCATGTGGAGACAGAGAGGAAGCAACATTATGGAATCAGACTTCTCCTGGCCTGGCTTGTTGTCTTCTGTGTGTCCCCTTTGCTCATACCTGTATCTCTTCCTCTTTCCACCCAGACTGTCCCAAGGGTCCAGACATTTTAGTGGTGCTTCTGTCGGTGGCGGGAGCCATCTTGTTCCTCGGTTTGGCGGCTTTGCTTATCTGGAAACTTCTGGTCACTATTCACGACAGACGGGAGTTTGCCAAATTTGAGGAAGAACGCGCTCATGCCAAGTGGGACACGGTCAGTGAATTTAGCCAAGCAGCATTTGTGTGTAAATGCTCTGTTGAGCTGTTTGCTCAACGAGGTACAGTCTATGTTCATTCAGATTTAAATGCCACTAATCCACCTTTTTTTGGTCTCATTTTTAAAACATGGCATGGCAAACATACACGATCATGCCTGCACCTTCGCACACTCACACACTAAAGGCCACACACGCTGTCTCTCGCACTCGTTTTCTGAAGATGTTTTATTATTATTTTTGTGGCATGCTGTTACTCCCACCTGAACAAAAGGCAGTCGACGGAAGGGCTGGGTTTAAATTATCTAACACTAATTAGGCTTTACTGGTAATAGGCCACTTTGTGGCCTCAAAAACACACCCAAATCTAATGCTGTAGCCCTGATACCGCAAAGAATCACAGTTGTTTTAAGATGTTCAGTGAGTGAACACATTTCCCACATTTAAGTTAATTTATGTGTCTAATATATATATCTATAGATATACTATATGTAGATATATATATATATATATATATATAAGGTAATGAAATGAAGTTGCTATTTTAACTAGTAGTTACCAGTGCCCTTGAACCGCAGGAAGAAAAGCATCTCTAATTTATTTTGTGTTTGTGAAACTCCCATTAACATATGTCTCTTTATGTGTATTTGACTATCAGGGACACAATCCTCTCTACAAAGGAGCCACATCTACCTTCACGAACATTACATACAGAGGAAAAGACTGATGCTACTGAACTGAACAAGGATGAAGAATGATGGACGTTTACTGTCCTTTTGGGAAGGCACCAAATCATGTGCAGGCCTCTACTGTCACTAGACAATAAATAATAATTATTTGTGTTTGTAAATATGTAGAAATGATTCTGAGGACACATGTTATCAGGGTGTTATCATCAACACCTATACTACACTAATAAATTAGATTTTGCCTTGTTTTTTTGTGGTTGACAAAGAACTTGTGTTGTGCTTATTCACCCAAATCATTTAGGTACCTACCCCTACCCATATTATCCAGCAATGTACAAGATATGCTTTTTATTTTATTTGCCAATATACTAAGAGCCTCTGTTGTCTGGAAAGTTTAAAAAAAATCTCTTTTCAGTTGCCAATATTTGGGCCGATAACCCACAGCCATTGCTGTGGAGGGTTGTCATTATTATGTTTACGTCGGTTGGAAAATTGTATTAGAAGAAAACCATTGGCAACAAGACCTCTAGATCACTCTGAATATCTGGTCCCGGGAGTGATAAAAACAAAATGATCAACATGACTGGGTACTACTGAAGCTAAATGGGTAAATTCCTAAAAAAAGGGATGTGGGTGAACTAATCATTGAAGTCAGTGGAAGAACAAAAGGGCGGATAATGCAAATCAAACGTAATTTCCTGATCACAATGTTGGGATTTCCTGTTTTTGGTACTCAGTGAAACTATGGCAAGATAAACTTTAGTTCAGTGAAGTGCCATGCTGGAGATATGATGTGGTTTGGAGTAAACTGTTAATTTACTAAAAACTGGTGCAGTTTAATGTGTGGACTTTGAGAGATATGTCTTTTCAATGTGTATAGTTTTTATTATTGTAAAAAATACAAATACAAACATGTCACATTTTATGTAAGTCTTTCTAATCGGTTGAACTTTACAACCACAGGAGGTGTTCATTTTTTGAGATGCAAAGGACAATAGCAAGATTAAAACATAATTCAACATAAATGATGAGCTTTATTATATAAATGTATGATTAAATACATTAGTTCTCAAGACATTTGAATGGAATGTATACATATAAACACTATATAAGTATATATACATATATCTATGCACATATATTTACACACATTTTTTATGTAAAATTTAAGTAGTTTTGAAGGGTGACTAATTTAATGCCCTGTACTTTTTTTTAAATGTTGACAACTTGCCTGATAATTTTAGAAGGAAAATACACCAAAAAACAACCAGACTTGTCATTTCGTGCAGTGTCCATTGTGTTCACAGTCTTTAGTGTTGCCTTTATAATGGTATGTACATTTTGCTGCCTACTCAGAGTGTACGTCACTCAAGATCAAGGGCAAGATTAATGGCAACAAGTTTTTTTTCTTCCAATTGACCAAATTAGTCCAAATTTCAAAAATTACAAAACAGGAATTTACAAAAGACAGACAGATTATGAACATAGTTTAAATAATTATAGTTAGATCTGACTAATGTGTTATTGTGCTGCTTCCTCAAGACTTTGTCCTGCAAACTTAGTTTGCAGGGCTTTTTGTCTGCAATGGTTTGCTTCCATCTCCTGGACTTAAACTGTAAGTATAGCTCTCTAGTCCTTGTATATTTAACCCAATCCAATATACAAGATGAACTACTATCAGAATGATGAAAAATACCTCATGCAGATCCATTTGGTCCAAGCAAATAAAAAGCCTGCAAGTGATAAGTAGAAGTAATTCAGAACTAATGATTAATGACGGTTTAATGCTTGAATTAACACTGCATTCATTCATGCCCTTATTCACAAGTTCTGCATTAGTGATGCCTAATGCATTGATAAATAAATCACGATTTGTGTGTGTATTGTGTGTTATTTTAAACTGTTAGCATTAAACTTTATGGCCTGACTTAATTTACAAACAAAACTCTTGTTGGTAAGACAACTGAGAGCTGTACACACATTGCTACCAAGTTAATAAGGCCCAGCACACTTAAACAACTCCTTAAAATATTGCACAAAGACCCAGAGAACAGACAATATTCATCTACCTGGATCGCACACACAACTTTAATTAGACATATAAACCATTGAGCTGCATCTTACAGTATAAGACAGATGAAGTAGGGTACTTTATTCATCTAAATGGGAAATAGTAAAACTAAAACTACAATAATAAGCAATCTTCTTCTAGGCTGCAAGGCAGGGCAACACAATTACGTAATAATGCAGGGCATATTAATAGGTGGTACTCTATTAATAGTGAATTTTCCCGAACAAACTTTAAATTGGTCAAACTACCACACAATTAAACCGGGACTTTTGGGGGCCCTGGAGATCTGGGCCCCGGGCAGTTGCCCGTTGGAGTACCAGTCTTGCCTAGCACGTAGGTTTTCGGGTGGTTCTGACCAGCAGCTTCATTATCTGTTAATCAAGCGCATGGGAAGCATCTCCCTGGAGCCCTGTGCGGTGTTGCTACAGGGGGTAATGAAATGATCTTGTCATATTAACGTTAATAGTTAAAGAATGGACTTTAATAAGGTGGCGGAACTTCTCCCGGCGTAAAACGTTACATAGCTCGATAATGGCAATAGAACGACCGAGTGAAGCAGAAATGTTAAACACTTGTAAAGAGGCTTCAGAGTGTTGACAGCTCCAGGGTTGCCCGTGCAAGGGCACCAAGACTGACGAAGAAACCCCGAGGATCAGGGCCTCCTGTCCGGATGACACCGGCAGGAGCCAGCAACACTGCTCTCCTTAGCTAGCATTAGCTAAGCTAACAAATGTCTTCCTTGAGTTGGAAATAACTTGGACTTAATGGATAACTTAATTCAGACAACGTAGGTGTGTGGGAGTTGTTAAGGAGTCTGCTGTCACCGGATGGACGGACAACATCCTCTTTAGGACTGGGTGACTGCGAGAGGTTCTCCAGGTAAGACTTCTATTGCAGGTAGCTAATGTTAGCTTGCTAGTTTGCTACCATGTAGCCTTAGCTAGTTGTCATTTAGTAAATTAAGCCGTAGCAGCTGCTATTAAGGTTAATCAAACTTTTACTGTCAATTGGTTCAAGATACATTGACAGTGCATGGCGGCGTATCGTTTAACTAGCTAGCTAGGTTAGTTAGTCAATAACAGTAACGAATAACGGATTTTTTCATCACCTGTCATGACGTCATTTCAGCTGAAACATCGGTAAACTTAGCTAAATTAAGTTAAGGCTTTGTCATGAAAGTTGAAATAAAGCTACATATTGTCTCTAATGTTCGCTGCAGCATTGTGGGCATAATTTGCTAGCTAACGTTGAGTGCTTGGGCAAAACTGTAATGCCTATTTTTATTTGGTTGTTGTCGAGTCACTGTCATCACCATAAAACGTCGCTTATGTGCTCTCAGATGAATCCATCGCTAGGTTAATTACCCAGTCAGGAACATAGACAGTTAAAAGGATCAGGAAGGAGTTCAAAAGTGGCAACACCAATGCCTATCCTCAATAAAGGATACCTTGATAGTTATTTAAAATTGAGTTACTAGTTATTTGACTGTTAAGAAACAACAAAATTATGATGTATAATGTTTACAAGTTGTTAGTAGTTATGTTATCTATCATTAGTTTTGTGCAATATAAAATAATTAGTTTACACATTTTCATATATATATGTATATTATGATATGATTATTTGTGCACTGATACCTATCTAGCAGTGTTTATAGATGCATTACAAAGTAATTATTAACCATTACAAGGTACACTCATCAGTTGTTACTTTAAAATAGCCATCTGAATAATAGTAAATGGTTTGCAATCGATTATTTAAAGGTTTGCAAATCACTTAGTAATCATTAAAAATGTTGAATATAATATATAAAAAGGTATGATGTGTGCAACAATAAACTGTTTAAAACACAAGTTATAGCCTTATTAATAAGTAGTAAACATGATTGTTAACAGTAAACTAACTATGAACTTAAGTTTCATTAAGTATTATGAGGGTTATTATAAGTGTTACCATCAGGGTTTCTAGATAAATAGATATAGACATATAGATTACTTAATTAATCTCCATAGGGAAATTAAATAGTCATAGCAGACAGATACATTATACTACAATAAAATACAATAACAATAGGATTAGGACACTAAGTAAAAAAGCATGAATAAGCAGAAACACTAGTGAATGTGTGATTAGGTATATTGACTGATAGTCCAGTTTTAAATAAGGTTGAAGATGAAGGCATCAGGGGGTTAAAGGTTCAAGGAACGTTATTAGTCATGTGCACTTGAGTTCGCAAATCAATAACAGAAGTAGTAAAAGTAGTTGTTTGCAATAAAAGCCTTATGCCTTAGACACCTCAAACAATGCTCAATGGGGGTGTGGGTTAGAGAGGGTGAGCAAGCTGTTTGTATCTGTGTATTTAAAGTATGAATGTTATGTAATGCTGTTCAGTTTGAATGTGTTTTATAATTCTTGCACAAATAAAAGCAAAATCTAAATCTCAGACAAAAAAGTTAAGATATGTATGGGTAAAATATAAACACAAAATTTAAATGAAGTAGGCTAATTGTGTACACAGTATTGCAAATAAATACAAACTAAGGTGTTGGAAATACTGATCCAACATAGGCCCAGACTCCCAGGCAGCCAGGTTGAAAGGTGTTACATTTTGCTAGTCAGACCACAAGATTCTTCGGTCATCTGCCCCAATCAGAAAGAAAATTCATATGAACGGTATATTGGCAGCAAATGTGCTGCTCTCTGCCTGCTCATGTGCGCCGGTATTCTCTTGTGTGACAATACCTTACCCAGCTATTCCAATTTCATGTCTATTTTCCTAGGCATGATGGAAGGACTTCACAGCCAGGCTTTAAGCCTGGACCCACGGAGGCAGGAACTGCTTGAGGCTCGCTTCACTGGAGTCGGTGTGCCCAAGGTTGGCATCTCTTAATAACATATAGTTGTTCTGATGCTCAAAATGATCAGCTGTTGTAGGTATGAATTGTTTGTGCAGATATTATTATAAGAGTTTACTTGAATGTGTTTTTTGTTGAACATTTGAAATTCTTATCCCTCCTGAAATAGATTATAGATACAAAAGAGTTGTTTCCAGTTTGCCTGCAGGAAAACATACCACAGCCTCACTGTCGGTTGTGTGTGAATGTAAACACGAGCAGTCAGTCTGCTCTGTTGCGTTATTCCTTCAGTTTAGGAAAGCTTGGAAGTTTCCTATATTTCCAATATTGACTGATGCTCTGTGTTCAGGAGGTTCCCTCAATGGAAGGATCCTGTCTCCCTGAGCGAAAGCTAAAACAAGACAAGCTCTGTCTTGGCTGACATGGGAGCTGGTCCGCAGCTCTTTGTTTAGGTGTAGAGTAGTGACACTGAAATGGCACCCCAGCTGAAGTTCACAGCATAGGCTGCGTGCTATGCTGCAACCCTGCTGTGGAACTGTGTGTGGGTGTGCATTTGACAAAATGGCAACCCCTGAGAAAGCAATCGCGATCATTGCTGCTGTGTGCTCTGAAATAAAATGTTAGGCCAGCTCACTCTGGTATGAAAGTGTGAATGATATAAGGGTGTGAGTATGCTGACTACATTAAATGTTTAAGACATTACAATGAACATGTGTAGTGTACATTTTCAGAGAAAAAATGATCTTGAGCAGCAGAATGAAAGCTAGCCTTAAAAGCCTTAGCCTCCTGCACCAATTAGCCTGCTGTTTCATCTTAGTGTCTTCAGGCTGTCAAGCTGGTCATCAATGGTATGCATAACATCAACTGATTCTACCAAGTGTGATTTGCAGATTAATGAGGAGGAATATTAAATGCCCATTTTAGCATCCTAGTTTAGCATATTAGCTTAGTGAAATGTCATTTTGTGCTTAAATTCCTACAAAAATAAGATACAAGAAGTGGAAACAATGTACACACTTCAGGGGCTTAAAATCGGAAGTATCACAATTGTAAATAAGTAAGTAAACTATTTATATAGCACCTTTCACAGACAAGAGACCAAAACAGAGACCACAGATTTCACATGACTGTTAAAACACATAGATTTGTCAAAAATTACACCCAGATAAATACTGCCATAAAGATGATTATATTCAAATTGAATGCCAGTTAGTATAATTTGTCAGATAGCAAAGATGTGTAGAAACCTGCACTGATTTGTCACTCAACTTGGTGTATAGTGTATATGAGTACACTGTCCACATTTTAGTATAGAACAGAATATGACATTTTTACTAGAAAATGTCATGCAAATATCTTATCTGTCAAATTTCCAGTCCTGCTCACTAAGATTCACTTGACAGAGTAGCACATGACTAATCAATCAGGTCTAATTTGTATGTGTGTGTTCTGTTTTCCAGAGTTCAGCCAACAGTGAATCATCCAACCAGTCTCTGTGCAGTGCGGGATCACTCAGTGACAAGGAACTGGAGGTTGGTTGGTGAAAGAATTACTCAAAATGACAAGTGGCTGTGCCATCATCTGCAGGCCATTTGACCTTGCATGCACTTCCTGACTTCCAATCCAATCCAATCCACTTTATTTTTATAGCACATTTTACAAACACAAAGTTACCAAAGTGCTGCACAGAAAACTCAAACATACAAAACAATTAATGTAAAATATTGTAAAACAAAATAAGAGCATCTGGTTTAAAAAGATAAAAAATACATACAAATAATAAATACTAAAATACAATAAAAAGTGAGAGCCATCAGAGGACCACACAACTCACATGGAGTTAAAAGCCAAAGAATAAAAATGTGTCTTAAGACGAGACTTAAAACACTCAACTGTTGGGGCTGTTCGGACATGGAGGGGCAGAGCATTCCAGAGTCTAGGTCCAACCACAGAAAAAGCCCTGTCCCCCCGAGTTTTAAGTCTTGTCTTTGGGACCACAAGCTGGAGCTGGCCCTCTGACCTCCGTGACCGCGCCGGCCTATAAATCTGGATGAGGTCTGAGATATATGTTGGGGCCAGTCCATTCACAGCTTTAAAAACAAACAATAAAATCTTAAAATCAAGTCTAAAACGTACAGGAAGCCAGTGCAATGAAGCAAGAATTGGACTTATATGAGCACGCTTTTTAGTTCCAATTAAAAGACGTGCTGACGAATTTTGGACTAACTGTAAGAGTGAAAGTGCTTTGTGACTTATACCGAAATAAAGTGCATTACAGTAGTCCAATCGAGAAGAAATAAAAGCATGTATAGCTTGTTCAAAACTGTTAAAAGACAAAAACGGTTTGACTTTGGCTAAAAGACGAAGATGATAAAAACTAGATTTCACAACTGCATTTATTTGTTTGTCAAGTTTAAAATCACTGTCTATTTTTACCCCAAGGTTAGTTACAACAGCATGCACAAAATCACTGAGGGGGCCCAAGTTTATCGTAGAGTTAGTGGGGCCAAACTGCATGATCTCAGTTTTACTCTCATTTAGTTTTAAAAGATTTTGGGCTAACCACGCTTCCAGTGGTACCTGTAGTTGTAGTAAGTGCTGTTTGTGATTTGGACAACTGGTCAAGTATTTTGTATACATTGTTGGCTAACATTTGGGTACAGTGAGTGTGTGTGTGTGTGTGTGTGATTCATCTGTTCATGCATTTTCTGTTCCTATTTAGTCGTGGACACAGGAGGAGGATGAGGCATTCATATGGCAAAAAGCTGTTTTTTTTAACACTTAACTCAAAGGTTCCATGTGAGAAATGTGCCAGTGACCCCATAAACACCGGAAGGCAATAAACTAAATACTGACCACAGAAAAGATCTTGCATTGCATTATGGTCAAAGTTTTCTTTTTAGCAAGGTTATCCACGTAACTTGAAGTAACAGGGCTTCATTTTGCCTTTTAAATTATTTTCCATTTTAATAAATAAATAAACTTTATAAAAAAGTACATTTTGAAGCTAAGCTGTGCTGCTTTTCTGCTTATGTCAGACACCAGAGAAGAAGTCCAATGACCAGAGAAGCAGGAAAAGAAAAAGAGACATCTATGACAGCAACAGCCAGGGTAAGTCCACCCTACTTACTGACAGAGCTCTAAAATTCCACTTTCCAACAGAAACGGCTCCTTAAATTCTGATATGTTCAGATTTCCTTATTCTGTATAAGCTATTGTATAGTACCAAATTATTACATTTTCTCACTTCCTATACCTGTTTTTGTTTTGTAGGAAAAGGGAGAGGGCACAAAATGAGTGATTATTTTGAGGTGAGTCCTGGTGAATGAATTTTACATACTGGCCACTTAACTGTGTATTTTTTTCAAATCACTCTCAAACTTTAAGTGATGTCTTCACCCTTACATTCTAACTGTGCCAATATGGTCCTTCATCACATTCTTACAAAATAACAGCTCTGTCTTGTTTCTTTCTGTCCTGTTTTCACACTCTGTCAACTCTGTGGCCAACTGCTCTGTGGCCAGTTTGCTGGCAGCAGTGGCTCTGGCACAAGTCCAGCCCGGGGCATCCCCATGCTGGTGCGTTCCTCTCCACAGCACTCATTGTCTAATCTTCTGGTGAGCACCAGCATCCATCCAAAGCCCTCTACTGCTGTGGCTCTCTTTCATCAGTTGGTTTACCAGCTGTTTAATCTTTAGCCAGTGTCAAACCCATCAGATTATTATTGCAAGGTCTAATCCAATTAATAGACATGTCTTTGGTTGAAAACAAGCACAAAATGGAGGGAGTCTGACATTGTAGTTCAGCTGAGTGCGTTTATTAACAGGAAAGATCAAATGTAGGATAAACTCTTGAGATCTAGATAAACTCTAGCTAAGGTTTAGGTTTTCAGTGCTGGACTTTGTGGTTTCAGATGTTGTTTTGGTTGTAGGTTTAACACAATGAGCTTTCATGTAAGACAGAAAGCAGTCAATTGTTTGGTCAATAAAATGTCGGAAATGGTGAAAAATGTCGATCAATGTTTTTCAAAGCCAAAGATGACGTCCTTAAATGTCTTGTTTTGTTCACACTTTAAAAATAGTCAGTTTACTGTCACAGAGGAGTGAAGAAATTAGAACATATTCACATTTAAACAGCTAGAGTCAGAGAATAAAAATTACTAAAACCTAATATTCAAAATAGTTGCCGATTAATTTATTGGTTAAGTAATTAATTAAACTTTGCAGCTTTAGCTCTACGCTCTAATTACCTGCTCTTTCCTTATGACTTAGGTCTCAAACAATGTCAAAACATTTAGTTGTTGCTTGCCAACTTACTGGAAATATAAATTACTGTTTGCAGTTTTTATTACTTACAGACATTGAAAAATACCTTGTGTATTTTGAGAGTAGAATAATAGAAGTGAACCGGTATTTTTGTTTCTTTTTATTCTTTTCGGCTATTTTATAATCTCCCTATGCTGTCTATATTACATAATTTTTATATTTTACCCCCTGTGTCTTTTCTCTTATTATGTCTTTATGATTTTGCTTCAGCAAGGCAGTCCTTTGTCCATAGGCTCAGCCCTCACAGACTCTTCATCTTGCAGCTCTGTGAAGACAGCCCCCACACACTCCTGCTCTCACAAAGCCATCCAGGTAACTGTCTAACTGACCTGGATCTCCACTTAACACCAACCTTTCTGATTGCTCTTTATGTTCTTATTATATTCTCAGTCACATTGTAGAAGCACCTTGGTATGGTTTTGAATTAAAGCATGCTTTCCATCTGGCTCAGCATTTTACATTTAGTTCTTACAAGAACCGCTGATTTTGTCCATGTTTTTGAATTGGTTTTGTTTGTTTTCACAAACTGGAACTCTTCTTTAGAAAGCTTAACTAAACTTGTAGGGTTGACGCAACTGCACATTTGCCATTTAACGTTTTTGAAAGGTCCTGCAACCCACACTGTAGTTCACAATACATGCAACACACATCCAGCTAGCCTTACAAATTACACTAATTGGCCTGATTAAAGGTCAATATTTTGAATTCATGTCTAACATCCGAGACACCAACATCTGATTTTGATAAGTGATGGTGTGTTTTGCCCAAGGGGTGTCTGCCTAATTTAAATGGGATGAGATGTTAATTGTTGGCTTGTTGTTTTCCTTGCCCACTTTCCTCAGTCACAACTGACACTGCTAAAACTGACAGCGCTGGAAAAGGACAAGAACTCTGACCTTGAGAAAAAAGAGGGAAGGATAGACGACCTGCTGAGGGTAAGATTAAAAAAATTATTCTTAAAAATCTAATGAGGTGATCTTAGTCTTGAGCATTTGAACCGTCTAAAAGAGCTTCAGAATAGTTATCATGTAATTCCTGACAACATCTTATATTGAAATGCCACATTATAGTTTACTAACCATGATTCATTTCACACACAGTCGAGGATATGTCTAGATATAGATTTATAAATTTAGCCCATTTTAAAAAGTCCTTAATAATGTATTCACAATCTAGACAAATGTGCCACAACTTGTCACAGCAACCCCTGTAATTAACTTGCACCAGTCTGGTTGTAGCCCATCATAAAGGATGTGCTTGTTAACTTCCAAGTGCCAGTGTTGCTTAAAATACATTTGGTGTAAATGTCAGCAAACCAAGCTGACACACTGATAGTTGCTGCATCATATCTGTTTAGGAACAATGATGTGTGTTTTGGCAGGCTAATTGTGACTTGAGGCGGCAGGTAGATGAGCAGCAGAAGATGCTGGAGCGCTACAAGGAACGGCTTAACAAGTGTGTGACAATGAGCAAGAAGCTCCTAATAGAGAAGGTGGGTGTATGTGCATTTACATAAATATGTTTACTTGAAAGAGACAACTTGTGTTACCTTTTGTAAAGCTTAATGTGAAAACCAAAACAACAGTTTTCTTTCTGTTATTTACACATCTGAGGACTTGAGCCGTATTTTTAACTGGTTAAGTGTTTCATCATGGTTATGTTGGTACTAAACCGCAATATAAAGCATTCTCTAGCTAAGCTGTTTTGTTAGTGTGCATGCACAATTTTTTATTCATCATTTTTTGTAGTCAAAGCAAGAGAAGATGGCTTGCAGAGACAAGAGCATGCAGGACCGTCTGCGTCTGGGCCACTTCACCACCGTACGGCACGGAGCCACCTTCACCGAGCAGTGGACCGATGGATATGCCTTCCAGAACCTTATCAAGTAAGCATGCAGATAGGCACAAACATACGTTTGCATTTTTGTCCAATTTGCTTTAGTTTGTGTTCACACTAGATTGTTCTTACATGTTCTAGGCAGCAAGAGCGAGTCAACTCGCAGCGGGAGGACATTGAGAGGCAGAGGAAGCTGCTGGGAAAGAGGAAGCCTCCCTCTATGGCCCAGACACCTCCACCCAGCCTCGAACAGAACAAACGAAGGAGCAGGAGCAACGGCCAGGAGAGTGAAACGTAAGATTATGAACAATAGCTTAAAGACTTACACAGTAGATGTTTTACATAGACCAGCACAGAGTACACAATGAGGCAGTAGTATTTACATAGTGAAACTTGGAGCTTTATCCTTACTTTAGAAACATACAAACTGACACAAATTTTTTTGTTAAGACAAATTATAAGAACATTGAGTCAGCCTTATACCGATCTGTAATAACCCTTAATAAGGAGGCTTTGTGTCTTTTTTAAACTTTTTCATTAAACCTGAAGTAACGTGCATAGCTTATTAAGTTTTTTCCCCTCGCAAGCTGACCTGGTTATAATGTAATGCATTACAAACTGTTGCTTCTTTATCCCACACAGTTTGTCAATGGCAGAATATCATGAGCAAGAGGAGATTTTTAAACTTCGAATTGGTCATCTAAAAAAGGTACCAGCTCACCACCTAAAGCAGCTTTTTCTTTGTTTTTGTTTCGGGATTTGTTTCCTGGAGCTGTTAACTACCGTGTAACCTAGAGACCTATTACTACTCTTATCTGTTCCTGTTCATCAAGACTTGAGGAAGATGACAGATGTTGTGTGGTTGTACGCAGGAAGAAGCAGAGATCCAGGCTGAGCTGGAGCTTTTGGAGAGAGTGAGAAACCTGCACATTCGGGAGCTGAAGAGAATCCATAACGAGGACAACTCGCAGTGCGTATTATCTCAGTTTATAGTACCTTACACAAGTTCTGTAGTGTGATCTTAGCTAAATGTATTTTGACAACACCAAAGGTTTTAAGAAAGTCTTCTTCTGTAGATTTAAAGACCACCCCACGCTGAACGACCGATATCTGCTATTACATTTACTTGGAAAAGGTGGCTTTAGTGAAGTTTTCAAGGTAAGCATGTGCCATTTAGTTGACCACCATTCTTTATTATTACCAGTTATTATTATTTTTTTTATTCTGGGTCCTTTTGAACAACAAAAGCTCATGGTGGTATTGTAGTGAGACTTGGCAATTCTTCTCTACCCAGTCAACAGCTATTATACACCATTTAGTGTAACGTCCTGGTAGGCCTGTCACGATATTCAATAAATCAATTAATTGCACGGCTGCATGTGTCCAACAATGCACAGAACATTAAACGGTACAAGTCTACAGCTGTCCGCTGTCAGCTTGTCAGAGGCTCCCGGACAGGGAACTGAGACTCCGTTAACTGCTTGTCGGTCAACAGTTACAGATTGGTTATTTAATTTCATTGTGCATTTTTTTTTTGGAAGGCCGGCGGCCAAAAAATGCCACAGGCCAATGAATTAGCCTGAGGTAAACGATAGCTATAAGAAGGTGTGTTTTTGTGTGTGGGTGTGTTTGGGCATGGGCCCGCCCCTGCGAAGCCACGACCTGCAGAAGAAAGTAGCTGCACCTTAGCCAAAATTACGGATGAAAACAGAACATTATCATTATATTAGATGAAAATGGTCTCAGAACGACAATATTATAATTTATCGCAACAATTTCTGGGACAATTTATCGTCCAGCAAAATTTGTCATCATGAGAGGCCTACTTTCTCGTTTAAGTAGGCTACTCCGACTATGTGTGTGTTTTTTTTCTACACTGCAGGCTTTTGATTTGACAGAGCAAAGGTATGTGGCCATTAAAATCCATCAACTTAACAAGAACTGGAGGGAGGAGAAAAAGCAAAACTACCACAAGTAAGTTGGAACCTCTGTTCACTGTGCCTGCTCTTCTTTCTTTGCATCCTTGGAAACATTTTGATCTTTAATCAAATTTGACATGGTGGACCTTCTAGCTTGAAACTGTCTTTGAATGTTCTGATTTGTGATGTTTTTACAACGTTACTAAATGGTTCATGTATTTTCAGACACTCCTGTAGAGAGTACAGAATCCACAAAGAACTTGACCACCCTAGAATAGTCAAACTCTACGACTATTTCTCACTCGACACAGACTCGTAAGTGAAATTCTAAATACAGTAAATCTAATATGTGGATGTGCAACATTTAAGTGCTAAAAATCATACAATGCTAAAAAGCTGAAAAACTCAGTTATAATTCTATATTCTTAGTATAACAATGTGTCAAATGATAAATGTAAAGACGATATGAAAGGGTTCGTCCGGAGTGATAAACCTACAGAGAATTATCACCTGAATCTGCAGCTCCCCTTGGTTTTACAGAGATTTATAGCAAGTTTCAGCTCATTATTGGGATTTCCTGCCTGCAATCTTCTTGTTTTGGTTCACTCTCACTGCTCTCATAGCTCTAACAACCCGCTGTACACTTCCTGCTGCTCAGCAGCAAATGCCAGATAGAAAAGGTTAGTGACTCGCTGATGAACATATTGGAGCACTAAGCAGCTAAAAAGTATAACATCTACCTCAGGGGTTAAGACCAAAAGCGGTGTTAAAAGAGAGTGAATATAGGTCTTTCTTTTACCAGGTGGCCTGAAACAGGACTCCAACTAAACGATAATGTTCCATAACTGCTGGAAGTGTAAATCAGCAACTGTTTTGCTACCAAGTTTGCCAAATGAACTTAATAGGTGATGAAAGCTCCCTAAATAATCAGTTGGATTGCCTCCGGCAGATTCTGCACAGTGCTGGAATACTGTGAAGGCAACGATCTGGACTTCTACTTGAAGCAGAACAAGCTGATGACCGAGAAGGAGGGCCGCTCTATCGTCATGCAAATTGTCAACGCCCTCAAATACCTCAACCAGATTCGCCCATCCATCATCCACTACGACCTCAAGCCTGGTATTCTCACAATTTAAAATTGCAATTTTGTCATCCCTTCAGTGACAGAAGAGTGAAAACAGCCGTTCTTTCCATAGAGTTGCAATGAAAATGTAATTAGTCACTTCTGGACAATTCTACATGTTATCTTTAAAGAGAGGTAACCTAGCTGTTTACAATCCTCTTAATCCTTGTAATTTTACGTTGACTGTTCTGGTCTTAGGAAACATCCTGTTGGTTAATGGCACAGCTTGTGGAGAGATTAAGATCACTGACTTTGGCCTGTCTAAGATCATGGATGATGAAAGCTTCAACTCTGCAGATGGCATGGAGCTGACCTCACAAGGAGCAGGGACCTACTGGTACACAGAGACACACTTCACTGCATTTACTAACGAGCAACAAATATGCCTTCAAGAGTTTGTAGCAGAGGCACTTGCTAATTTAATTCATATCCCCTTTTCGTTCAGAAAATTGTGCAGAGAGAACATATAGAAGAAAACCTATTTTAAAATCCCGTTGTAATCCTTTGACTCACAGGTACTTGCCTCCTGAGTGCTTTGTTTTGGGCAAGGAGCCCCCCAAAATATCCAACAAGGTGGATGTTTGGTCAGTAGGGGTCATCTTCTACCAGAGCTTATATGGACGCAAGGTAACCACTAACCGGCATTCTTTAACAAGTTTTTTGTTGTCAGATTTAAAAAAAAATGAAAGTAAGCAACCTGTTTACCGCTTCCATTCTATTTTTTTCAGCCGTTTGGTCACAACCAGTCGCAGCAGGATATTCTTCAAGAAAATACCATATTGAAAGCCACTGAGGTGTTTTTCCCCCCCAAACCTGTGGTCACTGCAGAAGCAAAGGTGTAGTACTAATTTAATCTTGAACAGCTAAACACTTACTTTATACAATTTTTTACTTTTTACTTTACTAATCTACTCTTAAATATATAATGTTGTATGTTATATAATTCCTTCTCAAACTGAAAGTAGCCCCAGAAGGAAAAAGTGGAAGTTGGTCCAGAAATAGTAAGTTGTTTCCCCACCCGTCCTCTCTTTCCCTTCATAGTCCTTTATTCGACGTTGCCTGGCTTATCACAAGGAGGACCGTGTCGATGTGCTGCAGTTGGCCAGCGACCCCTTCCTAATGCCCCATAACCGAAAGGCTCTGGCGAGCAGCACACCTCAGGCCCCTCCTCTTCCCTCCACCTCCAGCTGCTACGGCAGCAGTGCCTCCAACTGAAGCAAGCTGAAAGAAACTGGAATAAAACCATTGAGGACAAAGCCACGCGGAGACGTTACACACTTGATGAACCTTCTCATTTGCACGGTTGATTGGAAAAGAGCCAAGAGCATGGTGGGATGTAGGAATCCTGAAAGTGTGAATGGAACCAAAATGATGGATGATGTGGTGATGTAATAGTAAGTGTGCCCACCCACCACCATTATCCAAGTGCTAAATATGGAGGGCCATTCAGTGCGTTTCCAAAGATTTGCCCAAATGCATGCACTAACGCAAAAACGTTTGCTCATTTCAAGGGGCTTTTTTACACGATAAATAGTAAAAGCACCCAAAAGATTGCACAACTGACAGGCTGAAAAGTACGCCATGTGTGAAAGATCACCTGCCTGTTCACTTTGAAAGGTTTAGAAGAAGCATTAATGAAATGTCATCCCATTCTGCTTGAAATGTATCATTGGTCAAAATATTTTTCATAAGTAGAGTGGTCAGTTTCAAATCTGTAGGTTTGAACCTGAGTCTTTCAAGAAGGGCTCCTAAAAGTAATAGGGACTGAATAAGGAAGTCTGCCTTGTTGACACCATTAGAGGGTCATACATGTCTTGACACAGCAAAGAGATGATTCTGGAAAGATTAACTGGTTTTGACCCATTTTAAATATTTAAATGGTTAACTGAAAGTCAGCTTATTATTTTAATAGTTGAGTCCATATTTTTCAATGAAATCTACCCCCTGTAATGGTTGTGTTAACCTTATAGGCAGGCTGACTATGAGTGAGTGTTGTGATGAGAGTTAAGATTCAACAGAAATAATTATGAAACCATTAAAAAACATTTGGTTAACACTGTGGTGTCTTAACTTGATTTTAGAAAAGCAATGTGCAAAGATTGCACATTTACTGTAAATCCCATAAAAATACTTTAAAGGTGCACTCTTTCCCCCCCCATTCCATTACGATCCCACAATGTAGTTACTAGAACGTGTTTAAATGTTTGTGATTACATTAATGAAGTACCAAATACATTCATTTTTAAGTAACTCCTTACCCCAAAAATTTTCACAGCATGAAATGTTTTATTAACTCAAATACCACTGTTAAAAGTATCCATCATACCTAAGACAAATCCATGTGATGGGGTCTGGAGTATAAACAAGGAAGCAGCATCAGTGTGCCTGTAACGTATGAAACTGGCACAAGTGATAACTGCAGCGGAGGTTATAAATACTGACACTCTTGTTGAATACCAAACGGTGTTAATCTAATAAAGATCCAACGCGGACCACAATTATAACATCATACTGTTACAGCTTATCTAATTGGGACATCTTTTTTTCTTACTGTGGAGAAAGGTACACAGTGATTTTAAAAGGTGTGAAGTGCAACAGGATAGCAAGGACACCTTGAACTTGATCAAGTGGTTTGAAGTGAATTTGGTAAAGATATCTTTTAAATTACATTCTAGTCTGAGAAAGCGAGAAGTTATCTTAATGCAATGTCAGCGCCTCAAAGAAAGCCAGAAGTTAATTAGTGAAGCAGATGATAAAACTAAAACAGACGCATACGTAATCTTATCCTGCTTGCTTTGAGGGACGTGACTAAAACCTGTGCCTGTCTTTACTGCTTCCAGAGTAGGCCTACACTTTATAAACTCTACTTTCCATTAAAATAGATGTAGAGTATCCCCTCTTAGTGTAACATGTAAAAACAGACAATCTGGACTGAAGAGCTAGAACATTACTCTGTGCTTCTTTTGCACTAAAAACCTTGTTTTTTGTTGTTGTTTTTTTACTTTGGCCAAGTAAATGATAAGATTTACAGAAAATCCATTCATCAGAGGAAAATATGACTAATCAATAGCACAAGACATTGTCCATCAATTTTATCTGTTGTAGAACTGTGAGGTGACCCAAGCAAGTCCCCACTTTAGGTTGGTGAGCATAAACTTGAGCGCCTTGGTCCACTGCTCCTCAGAGTTGAACTGTGTTTTGATGGAGTAGGAGCCGCCGCTGCCACCCGTGTCCTCGATCTTGCCCTTCTCCACATCCATCCTAAGACAAGGAATAATAACTACTGAATTACATGGTTTAATCAAAGGCCATATAGTGTATCTGCATAGCTAAATTAACACAATATAATTGCGCCATACAAAAAATAACATTTTTTTCAGTTTTACAGAGTTTTAAGTTTCTGAAGGATTCATGCCACCGTGATCACCAGTAAAGTCTCTCTGTGGTTCAGCCTGTTAGCCTTTTAAAGAATGGATTTGATGGTGTGATATTTCACAGTGGTTTAGGCATGTGTGTGGGGAAAGCACAAGTACTGTAAGTGTGGTGTAGATTTCTTAATTGGACTCAGTAAAGAGTGAGGTTAGGCTGTCAAAGTGTGAGCTTTTTAAGACTAGTTACATAAGTTAGTGTAATAGTAAATGCTATACTGAAGGCCATGCTTTAATAATTCAAAGGATTATAATGCCAAAATTATTACAACTGTCTCTTATTTGCCTGAACAGCATAGTCAAAGCAGACAATTATCCAGCTTCTCTAGAACAATTCCAGTAAATGGTTAAAATTTGCTTTCAAACTTAATGAATATTTTCTGTACAGCTTTATCTTAAAGGGCTGCAATGATGCCCTAGTTAATGAGCACACATTGTGCTGGTCTGCAGGTTTCTAACCTGTATGGAAGGCAGAAGCCAGTGTCTCCTTTCTCCACCTCCTCTTTGAACTGCTGGACACAGTCCAGAAAGGCCACCATGGCATGGTCGAATTTATTGTCCCAGAAGAACCTCAGGCCACCTGAGCAGTACAGGGGCAGTTCCTGGACAAATACAAGACAGAAAAAAAGAGCGGTATTTGAACCTGAAGGCGTGTTTAAATAATGATGGGAGAGCTAGGCTTGTAAATATTGTATGTAATACCTTGGACTTGTCTGTCAGTGACTCTAAGTATGAGTGGTTTCCATATGGGACCAGACGATATCTGAAGAGAAAAGTGTTGTATGTGCTTAAATTGACATTGACAGTGCAGAATTATTTTTGAAATAATCTTTAAATTGTTTACAACTGAGGTAAAATAAAAACAAACGACAATACATACCTCTGAAATTGCAGGCCCATTTTGTTGGCTAGAGCATGGAGCAGCAGCACCGTCTGTCCCCAGGCTGCGTTGATCTCATTCCACTCCACAGGGACACTGGGGAGTCGACCAAGGCGGAAGTTGTTGATGGTGCCAAACTGCCCACTGTGCCTGGACAAGAACAGAAACAAACAATTCAGATTCTCAGTCAATGGGTATTGATTCGTTATTGTCCCGGAGGCCTGTATTAAATATTTGCTAAGTCATGGTTGTACCAGATGTGGAATGTGGCATTGAAGACGTTGGTCTTTTTCAGGCGATCTAGCTGAATCTGGCAGTAACGCATCTGGTTGTCAACACTCTTCAGCTCATCATCCAGCTCCAGCTGTTGTCGTTTAAACTCGCTGTACTCCTTCTGGTACCTTTTAGCAGAAAGCAGTGGAAAGAGCCAGAGCTGTCAGCTGCAGTCTGATTTAACATATAGCACCCATAGTCAAGTGTTTACACCACCCTTGGGTTACTCACTGTAGCTCCTCTGTGTCCAGCTGCTGAGAGTAGATCCTGCTCTGGGTCAGTTCCTGGGCCACACTAGCCCTCTGCTCCTCTACTGCCTCCAGCTCCTGGACCAGAGCCTCCTCCTCCTCCTTTAGGTGATGCAGCTCTGCCAGCAGGGTGTCCTCTCCCTCCACCTGCAGGTGTGACAGCAGCTCCAGGCACTGCCTGAAGTATGTTCACATTCAGTAAGTTATTATTACACAATACACGCACATACTGCACGTTAGCAGACATTTGGAATGAAGGGGCTCTTTGTTGTGCACCGGCTCACTTGTAATTCTGGCATTCGTTCTCTGTGATGTTGAGCTGCGTGTCCAGGTGATCCAGCAGGGTGTCAGTGCATTCCTCACACAGTGGGTGGTCTACATCTGTCTGGCCCGACATGATGTCGAAAAGGTCACTGGTCACCTGGGTGGGATAGGAACAGACACAACCATGAATTCCCAAATAGCATGATCAGAGTAAAGTGACATCATTAGTTTTTTTGCTGTGGGAAAGTGCACTACCTTTAGCCTGCGACTGAGATTTTCCATGGTGCCACCGTCCGATGCTTCTCCAATCAGTGTGAAGCTGTTGGCGCTCTCTGTGGACATCATCCTGTAGGGCAGGATTAAGCGTTTCAGTCAACTTTATAGGATATGCTCTATTTGCAAGTCCATCCACACCTCATTTGACAGAGGAACATATCAACTCGGAGATAATCGACAGATTTAAATTGTTATAAGTATTCAGTTCCATTTCCTGAATTAAAAGACTTGAGCGCTCACCGTGCGGGAGGGATATATTTTCTTGACACTCCATCAGGCTTGTTTTCTGCAAAGGTCTCCTGGAAGGAAAATGTAATTGTGAAGCTCAAATATTCTTGCTATCAAAAATATTTTCTCCTACTTGGAATAATGAATTGCTTTAATTACATCTTCTAAAAGTGTTGCAGATAACGTTTGTAGATTGGGTTTCTAAAAACAGAATCAAAAAGTTAGTTGTGTTAACCCATCACATCAGTTTCCTGTACAGTTGAGCTACAAAAGTTTTTGTCGTTAAAATGTCCTATGTATGTACGGTGTCCTTGAGTGCCGAGAAAGGCGCCTTTAAATAAAATGTATTATTAAAAGTACTTGTGGGTGCGTTTCTGCTATTACCTACCTCTGGTGCTGTCTCCCCATCCGTGCTGTCAGCCTGTTTGCTGGGGGTCACTGTGACCAAAGGAGCTTTGGAGAGAGAGAGAGGGATACATGGCAGATGGAGCCGTTTAAACGCCACTAACGTTACGTCCATTCTACTGCACCGATGTGTAATTCTTATGGATTTACTTACCAATAAGTTCCTGGATTGTAACCCGATCAAGCACATTGAATGACGTGTCTAGTTTGAGCGGTTGACAGCATCGCTGACACACGAAGCTGACCTGCATGGTTGTGCTCGACGACTTGGAGCCCTCCATCGCTAGCTACAAGACATACACACTGTGAGTAAGTTAAGTGGCTAGCTGATATTAGCTTGGAAAGCTAGCATACGTCGACGGTGTAACGTAAAAACATAGGAAAGGACTCACTGTCGCTTGTGAAAAATAAAAACTATTGCATTATAATTCCGAATTGCGCGCGAAGAAAATTAGAAATCACTTGTTTAGTGTGACTGTTGCCTTTTGCTTGCACCTCGGGACTTCTGTTTCCACTTCCGTATTGTTGTTTACGGCGGATGTGACGTCAAATTAAAAGTGTAAAAGTCTCGAGAGAAAAGAACCAGTTTGTGGACCTGTGGGCAGTTCAAAAAACATATAGAAAAGAGACACTAGTAGTTTGGAATGATCTTTTTTCATACCAGGTTTTACTTCACACTAGATTATGGATTGAAAGGAACATTGTGAAAAATACATCCATATGAACATAGAAAGTTGGTGCTGAAACATAACGCATGTTAATTGAATTCTTCAATCAACACAATATAATTTACAAAATATTCCATTACATGGAATTTCATTTAGCTGACGCTTTTATCGAAAGCGACTTCCAAATAAGTGCTTTCATCCTTGAAGATGCAAACTCCAGACAACAATTTAGTAAGTGCAAGTACATTAGCTTTAGATAAACCAAACTACACCATGTGAAAGTGGAGCAATAAGAAACACATATGAAATGAAATACACACATACAGTACATATGCTGTTTATATACCTGAGGAGTGGTTGGAAGAGATGTATTTATAGCCATCGGCGGAAGATGCGTATTTCAAATGCACATTTCTTGTCATAAAATTTAAGGATTCAAACGATTTGGGAGAGCAGTATTAAAAGCAACCTACTGGATTGTAGTGAAAGTGGAACAAGGCACTGATGAGAGATATATTAGACCTGTAGGTAGGAGTTAACAAACTAAAGAAGATGGCTGCAGTGCAACATGAATGCAAGCCGTCATTAAAACCTTATATTTTTACTGTCTGTGATAAAAACCCATAGAAGAAGGAAAAGAACCACTGTGCAGTATGCGCTTCCCTCTCCGGACCTCTAGGCGGCGCTGTAACATTAGCCGCAAACCGCCGTTAAACATAAGGAGAAGAAGACGACAGTTGCGGGAAAACTGAAGTGGATCATTCCTGCGTTATCAAACTTCAAATTGTAGAAAACAAGGTAAATATAGAAACATTTATTTCTCTACAAGTAGCCAATGGCATTTAACAAACTGTGGTCTACTCTTCAAATCACAGATTGGTCTGCCAAAGTATTCGCGTCGGTTTTGTCTCAATCTGTGTGTAACAGATAGTTACAGCTAGCTAGTTGTGTAACCTCTCAAAACAAATCATAGCAGTTAACGTTAGCCAGCCTGATGTTTCGCTAGCTGCCAATTTAAGCTACTGCCATACGTATATTTTGGCATTAAACTGTTTATTATATACTTCCTGAATACTTCTCTGGATGGTTCTGCCTTATCTCACTGGCATATATATTTTCATCACATGTTTGTTACATAATCCTGCTTTACCAGTGTGCCACAAAATGATTCTCAGTCAGCTCACGTAACGTTAATTACGTTATACTCAGATACCCACAAGACCCCCACAAGTTTTCATTGATGAGGTATCATAGGAAATAAAATCTACATTTGCATTATTGAGACTCATTTTATTAGCACGTTGTCTCTTTCCACTGATCCTAGTACACAGAAAATACTGTACAGCACAGTCAGCAAGGAGGATATAACTGGTTAATGAGAATACGTTTCATAAGCCTACCCTAAATACTGTAGTTGCCTTAGTAACTTCCAATTGAGAAAACACACATAGCTGGCTATCTAGGTGACAGTATACTCTACGCACAGTAAATGTGGTATGACCAAATTATACACAATGCCATGGTCTTAATTTTACTGCAGCAGGGTCAGTTTGTCAAAATCACAGACATGGTTAGATGGATTAGTTCACTGTTCAATCCACAATGGGACATTTTAAAGCCATGGTGTGGATGATTAATCACATATCCATAACAAAAACATCTTGATCCATTATTGATATATATTGCATCTACATATACAGCATGCTACTTGTCTGTCTGGTGTTGTTGTCCATGTCTGTGAGTCTGCTCACTGTCTATGTCTATGTTGATTGGTCACATGACTTAATTTTAGTCTGTGTCAACTCAACTTACCCCTGTCGTCTGTTGCCCTTCTTGTTTGACGTGTCGTCTTGCTGTGTCTTTGCTGACTGCCATGACTAGGCCTGCATTCGAGGAAAAATATGAATCATTGATATCACGATTCTTTGCCACGATTTCTTTGACCATGAGAAAACAAAACAAATTGGTTGTACCAAACAGATTTTTTTTGGCACCTAAAACACATTGCGCATCACCACAAGTATGTAAACGTAGAGGCTTCAATAAAGAGAAGGGAGAGCAGCGTGTTGGAGAACTTTAAACCTATCTTATACAGTCAATGTTTAAAACTCACAGAAGAAAGTTGTTTGGGATGCAATAAGCTCGTAAAATTTAATGAGAATCATGAACAAGATCAATCAAGATTTTATAACGATTAATTGAAACAAAGCAACACAGTAAGCATTGTGACTTCATTTTGGCACACATGGAACCCCATACCACTGGAGCGTATAGTTTGTCTAATATTTGCAGTTTATTGTTTACAGCCTCTGGGTGTGCTCTGATTTTTTTTTCTTGTAGCTTTTAAAAATGACCATGAAAACCCCAGTGGCCATTGATGTCAAAAAGGGGATTTCAGTCCTTTGGGAGACTCTGCAGTGTCCCATATGGTAAGTGTCATGCTGACCAATAAGGGAAATTTTAAGGACTCTGCGAAATGTTTGGTGAATTAAAAGATTAAGTCTGAAATTTGGTAAAACTGTCATGTTCTTTATTGACTTCATGACTTCATTCTTTCTTTTTTCCTGTAGCTTGGATTTAATGACTGCACCTGTATCTACTAACTGTGACCATCAGTTTTGCAAGTAAACAATACAGTTTGATTATGCCACATTTTATTTAAAAAATAATTTGTATATATTTTTTACATGCACTCACAAACAATATATATCCTTTTTTTTTATCAGATTTTGTATGTTGAAACTTTTGGACAACACCAAACAAAACAAGGCTGCATGTCCAGTGTGTAAAACCAAGATAACTAAAAGGTTTGACAAAATCAATAAGATGTCAGTTACAAGTAATATTAATTATATTAGTAACACTTATTCATTTTCATAATGTGTGTGTGTGTGTGTGTGTGTTATACAGGAGCTTGCAGGAGAGCCCTGGGTTTCAGAGACTTGTAGCAGGACTTCAGGACATGATACAGGCATATGAATATGACACTGGCACAAACTGTAAGACAACATCACAGACTTCTTAAAATGACTTTGAAAAATGAAGTCACATTACATTGATAATCTAATAACATTACTTTATTTGGTTTCAGACTTAACTGGAATGTCAAGGCAAAAAGATCAGTCGGGGTAAGACATTTTTTACTTTTGGCCTGTTTGTCTGTCATAGGTAAAAATGAAAATGCTAATTCATCTATAATTCATCTACCCAGAGTCACAGATGCTGAAGCTGCTGAACATTGTCATGATATGTCATTTGGAAACACACCTGGCAATGGGGAAATTGTCGACAATGATGATATTTCAAGGTCTCTCTCTTCGACTATAGCAGGTAAAATCTTGAGGCCTTTATGGTGGTGTATCTTTTCACATCAAATTAAAGATTTGCTTTCATTTAAAAACTAGTACTATTATTCATTTAGAAAGTGTGTTGTCTTCCAAAAGGTTAATTGTCATTTTCCCATTCTTTTATGTTTTTTTTAGCCCAGACTGGATTTGCAAGACTGATGGAACTTGAAGACACAAGTCCTTTGACAACAGAAAATGAAGGCCTGGACAGTGGCCTTGGGGAGGCCCCACTAATGTCTGACAGGAAAATGCGCAGCCCTACAGATAATTTGGAACCAGTAGAAACAGAAATGTCTGTTGTGAAAACAGCAACATCAGTACACAAAACTAGAGGCAATAAGCAATTCCACAAACTGGAGAAAACCTCCCTTTGTGCATCAATAATTCCAGACGAGACCAAACACCAACCTTTAAGAAAATCCTCAAGGAAGAAGCAGAAAACGGATTTGGAGTCTGACAAGATTCTTAAGGAGAAACAGAAGAAAAGTCTAGAGAAAGTTGCTGAGTGGCTCATGAACGTTCCAACTGAAGAAAGTCTTGAGTTAGAGAAACTCAACGAAGACACCGATGACTCGGACAGCTGTTCTTCCTCTTCAACAATAGATGTCAAGCAACACAACAGTGATGTGAATCCTGGGAGAGTGGATCGTGCTAAAGCCCTTGAGGAGCAGGTGTTTGGGGCGGTCTACAAACGAGAGCGAAGGGGGTCCAGAGTTGTCTCATCTCCACTTAATGTTTTTGTCAAGCCATCAACAACTGAAGAAACACCAACTGTCTCCAAAAGAAGAAAGAGTGTTCTCACTCCTGCAGATTATTTCAAGAAAACAGGCTCTGAAGGTAAAAGTGCAAGTGACATGGAGGAAGAGCAACACAGGTTAGAAAGAGTAAATGACAACAGCAGTGACATTTTTGAAGAAGCTGGACAAATCAAGGCCATGAAGAAAAATGATATAGACAAATATAAGGAAGAGTCAATCAACTTTCTAGAAAGTGACAAAAATAATGGCAAAGATGAGGTTTCCTCTCCCGTGTTTGATATTGGACAACAGCTACCAGATAGAAAGTCAAAGAAAAGTACGCGCAGCAGTCTGCAGCAGGTCGACATTGATTTGCAAGAGAAAGCTCAGGCAACTTTAGAAAGTACTGAGCAAAAGAAAACTGACAAGAGGAAAGTTAAAAACATGAGGTTGGAAAAAGCCAAGCCTGCTAGAGTTCCAAAACCCCTTGTTCTGGTTGGAGTTAGAAATGGAGAAACCAGTTGTAAGACTAGACCAAGGTCAGGAGAAGTTCAAGTTCATATTGAGAATTACCCTAGCAGCGAAGACCAAGAAACCCCTGTCGTAAGGAGCAAGAGGAGAAGTAGAAGACTTCAACTCTTCACTGAAGAAATCCAAGAATGTCACAAGAAAGCAGACTTGAAAGCCAATAAAGATGAAAAAAACTGCAATGTTGGAAAGCAATCTGAGAATGCTAAAGATGGAACATTGGATAATACGGCATCACCATCCACGAATGAAAACATGGCAAAGGTGGCTGAAAGAAACGGATGTATTTATGATCAAGATATAGAAGAAATAGAAAACATGGAGTTTGATGAGAGAACATCTTATATGAGACCAACCGAAGATGTTAAAAAGTCCCTTGCTGAAGTGCCAAAGGCTGAAACCTTGTCTGAAGCTAGTGCTGCGTGTTATGTCACTGTTGTTCCAAGCTCTTCAAGTCCAACTGAAGCAGCTGTGGTCAATCCAACACTTGAAAGTGACAATCCAACAAATCGTCTCCCAAACAATGTTCAGTTGGAAACCTTCCCTAGCCAGGGAAAAGGTGCTGAGATAGAAAATGCGGAGGATAATAATGACAGTGAAGTGGACACAGAGCAACTTCTCAGGAGCTTCAAAGCCATTAAAAGGAAATCTTTCCATCTTGGCGGTTCAAACTTGAAAAGGGGCCGTGGTTTACACCAAGAAAACTTCAAGGGTGCCGAAGCACAGGAAAACCAGCGTCTTTGTTCTGATGTTGAATCTGCAAAATATCCGATATACACAAAGGCATCTGAAATCACCAACCAAGAGGCGTTAGGAGACAATAAAAACTCGTCTTGCAGTGATTTGATATCCCCTTCCTTTTCACCCGCCCCGGCAAGGCATCCAGTTGTTGAGAAACCAGATCAAATGGTGGTAGCAGCCTCGACCCCTGGTAGCAGTCAGGACAGCGCCGGTGGTGACTGTGTCTCCAATAGTGTCAGCAGCGCCCTCACTCCAAATAAAGTTTCCAAACGTGAGATAGAAAGTCCTCATCTTTCTGATATGTCTCAAGTAGTGGATTCTGGGCTCTGCTTCACAGGCGCTGAACGCAAGGAGCCAAATGAACCCTCCAATTGTTCTCAAATCCCAGAGAAACAGCAGGGTGCCGGCAGAGGAAGGGAGATAAGAGACAGCACGTCTGTGTCCCAGTCAGCTGCCAATGGAATACATTCAGTCAACAGTGCTGAACATTTCTCAAACGCAGAGTGCTCTTTAACTCCCGATGGCCTTGTAATACCTGTTGTACAAATTGTCCACGAAGCACAGTCAGACAGCCATGGTAGTACCAGTTCCTCCATCAGTGGCATGCCCAGGAAGAGGACAAGGGCCCAACGGCTCACCTCTTCATTGGAATCAGACTGCAGTGAAGAGGGATTACCAACTTTGACAGAAATCTTTGGAACTTCTGCTCTTCCCCCTGCGGTGACAAAGGAGCTGGCAGGCTTCAGTGAAGCTAATAGATGTGAGGATGCTACAGTTTGTGGAGCAAAACAGTTGGACCGTCCACCTGCATGCCCCAGCCCAGACTGTGACAATTCCAGCCAAGGATCTGTGGACTTATTTGGAACGCCAGATGATTGTAAGTTTATTCTCAGTAACCAAAATAGTTTTTAAGTATAGGTTTGCAACCTGCTGAGATTAAGCAGCACAATACGGCTTATTTTTTTGGTTGTTTCTGTGGTATGTGGATGGAGAAAAACTTATTTTCAAGCATTAAGACACAAAGCAATGAAATTATTCTCTCTCTGCAGGTGATGTCCCAGTAAACCACGCCAACGTTTCCTCACAAATTGAATCATCACAATTTTCAAACGAAGTCCTTGTTACACAGGTAATGACTGTTCTTAATCACTTTTTCAAATACACCCTCTGTTTTAGAAAAATTGTTGAGTTCAATTTATGAACAACCTTTTGGGTTCTTTCTAACGTTTTCTATTCTATTCTAACACAGAATTGTAAGTCTAGCTGCTTATTTAGCATCACCTTACTATGCATTGTCCCATTTTGCCCCATAGAGGGCAGCTCTTACCCTTTCCCCAACCAAACTGTCAACTCCTGGATGACAGACTACCTCGCTCAGTAAAAAATGTCCCCCTCAGCAGCTTTCTAAATTGCATTTCATTTACGTTAGAGGAAATGCCGCCTAGGAGATGATTCTTGTTTTCTACCTCATTCATCTTCCAGCACTTTCAACTTTTATCTGACTGTCTTTGACTGGGAGCTTAAGTTTCATGCCCTGGGGTTTAGAAAGGGTCCAGGATTACACACATCTGAGGTTACAAACATTTTGTGTGTTTGTGTGTGTGTATAATTAATTTACTTGCGCTGTCACCTTAAAGAATAAAAGGGCGGTCCATTGAAACACACTTTTGGTAGAGGTGGGAATCACCAGACGCCTCCCGATACGACATCATCACGTCACTTTTGCCACGATACAATATTGTGATTTTTTTTTACGTATTGCAATATTGTGCAAAATATTGCAATTTATGACTTTTTTTTTTTTACAACTTATAATTTTTCCCAATTTTAAATAAATGATGTCCCCAAAGGAAATTTCTGTTCTGAAAACATCTGTTTCATATAAAAAGATACAGTTCTCTGTTTTTTCATATAACTTCAATTTCATAACTGCAGAATGGGATTGTCAAGCAGACAAACTGACCAACACATATATAATAAAAGATTGATAGTTGGTATGGCCTGTGTATCGATACAGTATTGCCACAGAAAATATTGCGATACTATGCTGTAACGATTTTTTTCCCCCACCCCTAACTTTTATTAATTTCACCCTTCATATATCTTAAATATTATTTAATCACCTTCTGGCTGTCTTTTTCTGCCAGATATTTTCCTAACTAAGTGTTAAAAACACCCATTACCATCCAGTAATAACTAACTGGTTGATTGTTGGGTCCTCCTTCCTTACTGGCAGTTGTTATTGTTTTTATACATCAGTGCAAGACACAAACTGTGTAGTCAGTATGTCCCTTCCTTTTCATCCCTCACCCATATTTGATTAAAGTGTATTCATAATTTGTAATAACGTTTTGCTTTACTTTGTTTTCTTCTGTTTTAGCAAAAAATAGAAATGCAGAAGGAGCTGGTGAGATTGGAGAAGTTGATGGCTCTGGTGACGGAGGTGCTTCAGGAAAAAGAAGGCAGTCCTGCAAAAGAAGTCTCCTCAAAAACTATTCAGAGCAGCAAAACCACAGGTGAGCAGATGAGAAAAGTAGTTTTCTTCAATCTGTTTTCTTTAGTGCTGACACAATTGGTCGATAAACTATTAACAAATTTGCAAAAATACTCAATTTCTAAGGAATATATCATAAAACCGTTACCCCAAACCTGACTTTCTTTTTAGTTAAACTCATGTATTAGCTTGGTGCATGTGTTGAGAGCTGATGATTGTGTTGTGTTCACAGACCCACACGCTCACATACTCCTCCCTTGTGACCAGGGCAGAGGCCAAGGTTCAGACTGGTAAGTAGTGCAGGATATAGCATATTCTGATATTTTGACTCTTCTTTAATTCCTGAGAGAAATAATTCTTTGGCAATGAATACATTTTTATTAGGTAATAAATAACACTAAAAAATAGTTAAATAAACATAATCAACACACAAAACTGTTAGCAAGAAAACAAGTACAAAACATAGTACATACAATAGGACAGATGTGCTTTAGTTGAGCTTCATTGCTTTATCTCTGTTGCAGAAAAAAACTAAGCTATGCTAATGAAACAATGTGCATCATGGACAACCCCAGTCAAAATACAAGTAAACGTTGCTTTTTTTCCCTGTCAAACATAAAAGTGTGCCTCCCAACATTAGGTCCTTAACCCCTTTCACACAGAAATTCTGCAATAGCGCTGCGATGAAGGTCTGCCGTTATGCCGGCTTTGTTTATTCACACCGAGCAAAGGCTGCATAATGCCGTCCCAGTGTGTGATTTCACACAGCATTCCACCAGCAAATATAAAACAGCACCGTCTTGTGTGTGTGAGCCACACTGTTAATTAAAGGAGAATTCCTGCCGATATCAACACGCAGCTCTCTTGTTTGTTAATGTGGAATGCTGTCAGTAGCGAGAAAAAACAAAACAATCGGTGCTGCCTACACTGTACTATCCTCCTGTTAGAGCTAGCACCCACCAGGCTCAAACAGGGCAAGTTTTAAATGTGTTTTTAGCATATTAACATGTTCAAAATGTCATTACAAGTGCCCACCCAGATGAAGTGATTCCTTGCGAGGGATAACAGTGAATCTGACTGCTGTAGATGTGAAAGAAATGCGTAAAAGTTCTGCTAAATTCATCTCTGTTAATAGGTTAAAAACACATTTATAACTTGCCCTGTTTAAGTCTGTTGGGTGCTAACTCTTGCTTAAGGACAACACGGTGTAGGCAGCACCGATTGCTTTCCTTTTCCTCTCTACTGACAGCACTCCAAATTTACAAACCACAGAGCTACGTGTTGGAATTGCCGGCATTCTCCTTTAACCACGCAAACCCCACCGGGCCTACAAACCGCCAACTTTATGCATTATAGTAGGACAGTTGTCAGTAAAGAAAAGAAAAGGACTAAGACAGCTGCAGCACTAGTTTGACTATTGCACGCAGTGTTTCTATAAGTTATCAAATAACATCTGCTACTCGGAGCGCTGCTTTGTCATTTTTTGACCTGCCTGTAGGACGTCTCATGCTACCCTTCTGTATGTTGTCCCAACATGCCCGCTGACGTTGGTTGGACGCTTTTAGGGCTCTGTGACTACCTCTGCTGCTGGCTTAAAGGCGCAACAACTCTGTCCTCCCATTCTGTTGGCTTAAGGGCGCATCAGTTCCGTCATGAACAGGCTGTGTGAAGTGGCTTTTATTTGTAGTATGCAGGAAATGATTGGAGGAGCTGATAAGGGATTGTCAGGAATTGGACAGTTTGAAACCGGTTCCACATGGTCACAGTTTTCATTCCTGCAGAGGTTTGAAATTCTCTGTATCTGACTGTCTGAAAATAAGGTCAGTGAAAATGATAGGAAGATTTGTCATCAATTGTGATCTTTCACGGGGATCACTTATGTTTTTTTGGTAATTGTCAGTACTTGCAAGTACGTATAAGTTTAAAGTATTAGTTGACAATTCTTGGAAATACCCTTGTTAACTTCCTGGCAGACATGAGAAGATCAATAATACTCTTATGCCTAGCTATTAAATATGAATGGATACATCCAGCAGCCGGTTAATTTTTGGTCAGTCAGCCAGTTTAACAATCAGCTATGACAATCCTTAAAGATAAACTTGACTCCAATAACAAATCTAATGAAATTATATCTGCCTCAGTGTGTTGTATTTCTCTCCTCAGAGGATTGTATACGTTGTTAATACATTTTAAATTGAGCCATATTAAGCAGAACAGTAACCGGAGCAAGTGGCATGTAATTGGTCCCTTTCAGTCTGCAACTGAAGGAGAAAGTTGGTAAGTTAGTGTGTATGTGTGTTGCTAGTCTCGTTTTCAGAAGGTGATGCATTTCAAGGGGACAGGCGGATAATCTCACTAATGAACCCAGAATCTGCTTATGCTGTGGAGATAAAAAGTCGTTACTGACTGCATCTTATATGTCATTTAGAGCACTTAGAGGGAAACTTGTGTTGCCACAGTAATTTATCTCTCCTGCTTGACTGCCCTCCCCCAACCTCTCTCCTTACAGGCTTCTAAGTGATGTCCTCCAGGCAAGAGAGAGAGAGAGAGAGAGAGAGAGAGAGAGAGCGCAAGAGAGAGAGGGCAGATGATAACAAGGAGGGCTTTAGCTATACGTTATGAGTTCTAAATTAAAAAGCCAAACTCCATGGTGAAATTATTTAAATTCAGGCACGCTGCCAGTTGTCAATATTTTTGTGAAGAAACAAACCCAAAAGAAAACAAAGGAAGGGAATTCCAAAACCTTAGTTGTATGATTAACTGTATATTGAGTTTCTGCCAATACTGAGCCTACATTTACATCTTACTACCTAATACATTTGTAGAGTTTCATTTGAAATGAAACAGTGTCTATGAGTTTAAATTGCGGCTATTCAGTTTTAGGGGCACATAATCCTCATATTTTAGGACAATGCAGCAGGATAGTGACAGTAAACGTACATACCTTAACCCAGGTTGTTTTTCTGCTTAACAGTGTTATACTCTTGATTGGAGTCAGTGACTTGACATTAATCAAAGTGACAAAGTGTTTCACTTACTGATGACACTAATGGCGAAAAAGGCTCCTGAAATGAGCAACAAGTTGCACTCAGAATCTTGCCGGAGAAGATTATAAGTATCTGCTAATCTTTGGGGATCAAAGACTTTGACTGCAAAGGACTTGCAACCAAATAATGACAATTAGGTGTATGCTACATTGCCCTATTACTATCTCTCTTCTAAAACTAGTAGACTATTTTTATTTATCTACTTTGGATGCAAACAACTTTTAAATAAAAGCTTGGAGTCAGCATTTTAACCATGTAGTGATTGTTCTTTCCGACTGCACAGTATCCTGAGTGAACCTACACTCAAAGTAGTAAAGCCAAACCAGTTTAGACATGTTGAGTAACCTATACCCTTTATTGTTCTGTGGCTCGACACAAGATTAAAACTTTGTTCGAAGTATCACCAGTGGCTCTACACATGAACTTGAACCTTGAGAACATTGTCTGTGTACACAGCGTTTACTACAAAGAGAGGTTTTGAACAACTCACTGTAGCTGTTGGTGTTTCGGTTTGCTGACATCTCGGCAGTCAAAAAGAATCGATCTACAACTTAACAAGGAGGAGAGTAAAGATGGGATGCTCCTAAAGCTTAGTTCCAAATAAATCCACGGATAATTTGTTGTTTTTCTTTAGTGAAAAATAATATTGAACTTGTAGTTGAAAAAGGAGCTTTATATAAGAATGACATTTCATCCAATGGAGTCCGTTCATTCGCATTCAGAGATCAACTCTTTTGGGCTGACAAGATGGCGGATAGTGTAAACAACAACAGCTAAATGAGTTGTTAAAGCCTTTCTTTTTAGTAAACACTATGTACACAAACGATGTTCATAATGCTTGAAATCATGTGTAGAGTCCCTGGTGATACAAAGTTTCATGTTGTCAAGCCTTCTTTGTGTTTTAGAAATAGTAATTGTGATGCGATCATAGTAGTGTCTCTGGCACTCCCATTCAAAAGGCCAATTGACCGAAAAACTAAAATATGGTAAATCTTAAAAGGGGTGTTTCCGTCCTAAATGTGTGTTTAAACTGTGCGAGAGTTACCCTTTAACATGCCTTTTATCTGCGGCAATGGCAATTTAACCTACCATCCACACACCATGTTAACTCATTTCCTTCAAAAGTTGATGAAGACGTCTTCTCTGCAGGAAAGCTGTTCCAGAAGCAGAGCAAGAGCCCAGCACGAGACCATCTGATGGCCAAGAGGTCATCCAGCCCAGTGGGTCAAAGCATGGCAGCACTGCAGAGATGGGTAAGGCTACTGGTGTAGTGTTGGAAAGAATGGGAAACATGCTAGAAATTTCATTAAAGAATAAATTAATTTTAATCTTCCTGAAGAACATTAGCAGAAAGACACATTTACGACATTGTAAAAAAAAAAAAAGGACAGATATGGCGGTCTACATGGCAACTGCCCCTTAGAGATAGTAGCTCTTTATAGCTTCTCAAAGTGTTTTAGTATGCTAACAAGGTTTGGTTTGACTGAGTTGAGCAGAGTTAAAGTGGTTTGTCTGGTGCATGGTAGCTTGACTGTGTGCTTAATGAAGGTTAAGCTCTGTGGGACAATTTAAGTAGAAGTGGGTCGGATCATGTCATGTTCAGTGTAGCTGTTGCTGACTATTTCTTTTTCCTTTTTTTTTTCGGTTTCTCTCTGTCTTTAGCAGTGCAGCGCTCCACAGACACAGGGCCGAGTGTTAAAGGCACAGCAGTCTCCAAAACTCCTATCTCAACTTCAGCAGCAAAAACATTAAAGAGCAATGGTTCACCATCAGATGGGCATGAAGACAAAGAGAATAACACTCCACCGAGAGACAGAACTAAAGCGAAGATGGTGCTAGTGTCATCTGGATTAGGCCCCAATGAACAGGTGCTCACACACCCATTCAGTCACCAAATGTGTTTTTTAGCACTTTATGGAGTAGGATGCACTAACCAATCAGATGTTTCCTGTAGATAATGGTCAAAAGGTTTGCCAAGCGAGTTGGTGCCCGTGTGGTTTCCCAGGTAACGCCAGAGGTGACCCATATCATAATGCACACAGGTAAGTATGCTCGAATGTAAGAAGTGTGAGTGTAAGACAACACTGTTCATTAAGTTAATACTGCAACCGTAACTGGATTTGGCTTGATACACAGCAGAGCAGTTAAATCTGCTGTTGCAAATTTCTACTTTAAATCTTTCCAGGTTCTGTTTTTCAATATTTTCTTGAGCAGGGACATTTGCATTTCCAAAAGTAAATTTTCTTTTTACATGTAGTTACAGCTTGTTTTGTGCGTCTTTTAAAGCGCTCCTAAGAGATAAGCGCTGTGTTTCTCCCTCACCCACGCACTCTCTCCTCCATTCATCCGCTTGTTGCTAATTACCCTCTCTGATAGATTATTTTTAATTTCAGAGCTTGCTGTCTCCAAAGCACCATATTAACTTCTTGTTTAAGAAGCCTTTTTTTTATGAAAAGCTGTTTCCCGGGTAACCAAAAAAAAAAAAAAAAGGAATGCTGGGACTCTTGATCTTTGCAGTTAAATGTTGGAAAGGAGCAGGAGGTGTCCCATTCTAACCATTGGCATAAAATAATAATCATTTGAAATTAAGTTATGTTTAAGGCGCATCAATGACGTGCACTTAACTCTTGCCTGAAATACATATCAATGCACAATCACTATATTTCTTGAAGGAATAATTACGTTTGTCCCCATCTGTGAAGCTATTCCCTGTTTAAGATTGTGTTAAACTGTTGGATGGTTTTAAAGAAAAAGGGTTTTACTTTTAAAAAGTAATTCCTGGGAAGAGTTGGCAATAGTTATAGCTTAAGCATAGCATACATTGATGTTTATTTTGAAAGCTTTCAGGATCTCTAAGAGCAGTCAGGTATTCTTTTCTACACATTGTCTGCTTGTATCTGCATACTACAGTATGGGGCATGCTGTTAAACAATGATTGACCTCGAGGTTATCAGCAACACAAACTGACTCAGGTAACTCAGTTCTGTTTCTTCTCTCTTCTCTGCCAGATGAACAACTGGTATGTGAGCGCACACTGAAGTACTTCCTCGGCATTGCGGCCAGGAAGTGGGTGGTGAGCTTCCAGTGTAAGTCCTGATTCACTTTGTTTTGTCAAACTCCATCACCGATGTGTTGACAACAATTACTCTGAATACAAAACAGCATGATGTGGGGAGATAGGCTGGAATAAAAGGAGTGTTACATAATACAGTAGCCACCAGAATAGTGTTTGTGCTTCTGACAATAAGCTCCTAAGTTGTTTTTTCCCCTCTCCACAGGGATTTCAGAGTGCTTCAAACTAAAGAAACTCTTAGATGAGGTATGCTTGGGTTTGTGAACCGGTGACTTCCTGTTCCATCTCTGCATGTCTCGATTTCGAATCAAGGCTACATGATAAATCTCTCCTTGTGGTTCACTGTGATGCTTCATAGAGTATTTGTCAGCCATTTGCTTTAGCAATGGCTGCATCTGGTTCTGTGCTATGCAAAAATAATCCTTTGCCAAGCTTTGTTTAGCATCGCCATTAATTTATTCAGCCAGTTTATAAGCATTTTTATGCATCATGTAGTCTATGAAGAGAAGGACTCCATACGATTATAAGATGAGCTCTGTCAAACTGAAGAATGTCCAGCGTACTCTTTGGAGCGTACTTGACCCTTAAAATAAATCACTTCTTTAATTAGCTGTCTGTTTGCTTACAATCAGTCCTTTTATGAGATTAATATGGATACTTGTTTCAATTCTGTAAAAGCTATTAGCGGGAAAGGAATTATACCATTGTTAGTAAGTACTATACATTTACTGAAGTCATTTGGCTGTTTTTCCCAACAGAGTGTCTTTGAAGTGAGAGGTGACGTGGTGAACGGAGCCAGCCACCACGGCCCCATGAGAGCTCGCACCACTGAAGATAATAACGTGAGTCCCTTACACACTCAACACCATACTATTCCAGAGTGTTTAGTTCCAATCCAATCTCTCCTCAGATTAAAGTCAGTTCCCACGAGTCTAACTTTGACTCCTTTTTTTAACCTGCTGCTAAAATTATGTCTGCTTGTTATAGATGTCTAAAAAACAAAACAGAATTTTGGTATCTTAAGTATTGTTCCGTAACATTTAATATTCATGACTAAACAATGAAAAACACAGCTAATCTGCAGCAAGCAATAAGCAAACAAACTCAAAACTGTCATCAATCAACATTTGATTCAAATGTTGCTGACCTTTGTACAATCAGGTAAACTATAAAGTGGTTTACTGCTAAGTACAAGAAACATTTCCTACTGTTTGGAAAACAGAAGAAAATGACAATCTAGCTATGTATTGTATAAAAACATTAATCTCAGGCATCAAACACAACCAGGTGTAGAAAAAGTTCATGTTCATGTGATGTTAATCGCGTGATCGTGTTGCTAGGCAAGGACTAGATGGAGTCTGATCCGAGTGTTGGCTGTGGCCTCAGCTAAGCTGCGGCATTTAAGAAAATCAGATCCCAATAACTAATCTAACCTGTTTGCATTATACAGCACCTACCGCATTAGAAATACAAATGAGGCAGATAACGTACTGGGTATAAAAACAAAATAGACATTTAAAGTTGATGATATCTTTTCTTAATTTGATAGGACAGGAGAGAGATACAAGCAATTTTTGGAGATTTATTTATATCAAAGGTTTCTGGCCAGAATTGAACCAGGGGTCATTCAATTACTTTGTTTGCTTCTTAAACCACTAGACTAGCAGGATCCCCCCATTAAAGAGTCATTTAACAGTTGGTGAAGCAAACAGCTAAACATTGAACCTGCATGCTCTCCATTCCATTTCCACATTCTCCCACCAAGGCATTTATCAGAATTACATTGTTTTCTACATGACCTTTTTTTCATGATTGACATCAGTCCATTCTATCAGACTATCCACACACTGTATACTGTAGATTATATTATATAATAATTATAATTTGGTGTAAGGCCAGCAGGACCAGTTCTGTTGCCACTCAGGGAAAATTAGAAATTGAAAGATGACATGTTGGCTGTATCACTGCCTCTGAATAACCTCTTGTAATTGAATTAGGTAGAAATTTCAGGTTTATTTAAGTGGCTTCATTGTAATGCTGGCACATTTATGGAGCCAGACAGATTGTCCTGTTCATACTCTCCTGCACCACTCTCTGCACCACAAACAGATGAGGTGTGTGTGTGTGCGTGTGTGCGTGTGCGGTTGCGTGTGCGGTTGCGGTTGCGTGCATGCACACGTTATAATACCACACAATCATATCTCCTGAAGGACATTAGGTGTTGTCTAAATTAAAAATCTGAAACAGAAAGACTTTTTCATCTCACCAAGCACCTCTGGCTAATGATCACTATAGACGGATTGGGAGGTGTGAGACATTAGTATTTCTCTCTATTATTTCTATTTTCTCTCTAGCAGCTTGGGCGGGTACCTTCCAAACATTTCCATCCAGCCACACACTGTATTTGAGACTGGGATGTGAGTCGCACGTTGCCTTACTGTAGTTTCCATGGTTCAAGGAAACCTTACCGTACATTCCCATTTCAAGCAAACTTGTTGATCCTGAGGGAAATAAAACAATGCACCCTTGGTGTCAGGCAGGTGGTTGTGCTTTGCGTGCTTAAAGTGTGATATTACCTTAGTGAAAGTGGCTTGGTTTGCCTTTTACTCTTCAACTCATCCCTGAATTTACGGTATTACAGCAAGAACAAAAAATGAATGCTTTTCAGCTCTACCAGTATAACACAGGTAAGGAGTTCAGAATAAATGCCCTCTTTTGCTAGACTCAAGACATTTTGCAGGCAGTGACATCCCGCAGTATTTTATCCTTACTTTGTATCTTCTTTTTCTTTTTAGTTACTCCTGAAGGGCTACACAATCTATTTGCAAGGGCCTTTCACAGACATGACTACAGGTAACTATCTGCAAGATGACAAACATGTACAAATAAAACTCTAGAAAAAAGGCTTTGTATGTACTGCACAGGGACCCAGAGCTGAAATATAACATGCAAAGGCGATAAGGTAATTACTGAGAAATGTAACTAATCTGTATTTGGTTTTATTCATTACTATGTTCGAAAGTGTCAGGTCAGTGAGAAAGAGTGAAACTATTACAGCATCTACACCTGTCCAGTGATGCTCACTCTCTCTTTAAATCCATCCAGTAGAGCCTGACCAATACTGAAGTTTTAAGGCTTATCTTAGTGATATTTGACAGTTTCATTAATCAAATTAGGTCATTTAAGACATTGTTTGACATTTGGGGGAATACACTTAATTTGCTTTCGTTAGATGTCTTACACTGGTCATATTACACTGGTGCAGTTGAGTCTTGCCACCAGCATGAGGCTGCCAGACAACAAGTGGAGACCCCAAGAAATCACAGCACCAAGCTTATAAATAGTTCCAGCATGTAACGTAAAACCACCACTAGTTGTTTTTACGCTGCTAGTAGGTGCTGGTAGAAGGAATGTGTTCCCTTTGGACAGAGCCAGACTAGCTGTTCCCCTATTTCTAGTCTTTATGCTAAGCTAAGCTAAGCGTCTCCAGACTGTAGCTTCATATTTAACATACAGACATGTGAGTGAGTGGCAACATTTTTAAAATTAGTCTTTTAAAAAGTTTATATGTGGTAGGGCTGCACAATTGATTGAATATTAATCATGATTTTTGCTTCCCATGATCAAAAGATTGGGATCCGGGTTCCCAATCTACTGCTCCGTAAACCACTGTCGGAACATGTACCAGTCAGTGTTGTTCCCTGCACCGCGCAGCTTAGTTTCTAGATGTAGACAGTCACAGAGGACAGAGTAACGTGAAGAAAATTCTACAACAGATAGAAGTCGGTCATTCGTCAGTCACAAGGTTTACCAGTAAACGTAACATTTTGTCCCGTCTGTGTTGTTTACAGACTTCTTAAAGGTGATAAGTAGCTTGCAATTTCTTTTCTTTTTTGTGAAAAATAATATGCCATCTGAGCATGTCATCCATGTGTAGGACATACAACTTCATACCAAAGTTTGTATGTAACGAGAGACTAGCTAAGATTAATTAACATACATTTTACGACTTATAGATATGTCGTAAAATATCAGTCATTCACTACATAGGCATAGTAAAACACAGAACTCATACACCACATCACTTGCTGCACCTAATTTCTCTTATTACTGACCACGAAAAAAAGAATTTTTACACTTTGAAATATATTTTATTATATACATTTTGGCACCGCAGAACAATGGCAAGTGTTTTCAGAGTGTGGTGGGTTGAATAGGGACTTAAGTAGTTGTGTGGGACATTTTTTGTGTTTTGTCATATTTCACAGTGGTTGCTCTGGTGACAGTAAGTCACCTGTAAATACTTTATTAAAGTGGAAATGAGCCTTCAGTCATGATCAAATTGCTTTTGCTGTTCTCTACTTTTAAAATTGTTATACATACCTTGTTCTTATGATTTCTTAATGATTGAAACTGTTAATAACCTCCAAGTTATTAGAGAGGAGTAGAGAGGAGTTTTTTTGCTTTTAACCTTCCGGCATGAGTGAATCGACTGAAAGATCATGGTTGGAGGTCTCTGGGGTCACACTACTTAAAAACCCACATGACAGCATTCTTTGGTTTCCTTCTTCCTGAGGCTCTCAAAGTGCTTCTGCTGCATCCTTCCGCTGCCTGCTGAATCGATGAAGCTTTACTAATGGGTCAACATTTGCTAGCTAGCGTGAGGGGTTTAAAGACTTTCTTTTACACAGCATAAACATGAGGATGGAGTCTGTTTTCTTCAGCCAAACAGGATTTCATCTATTATTTAATTGCGTGTGTACGTTAAATGTTGAGGTTACCTACAGCAGACACCGCAAGACTTTCCTGACGTGAGTGTTCTCATGTTAAAGGTAACAAACCATGGAGGTAGCTGTTGCTCTGAAGGCATGTTTAGTGTCTGATATGTTAAAATATAAAAAAAGAAATTCTCTTGACTGATTGATGCGCATACTGATTTGAATGGAGACTTAAGTATTGATCTGTTTTACATTCTTCGGATCAATGGAAGTCTCAGCTTTAAATGAGTCTGCTCGGTATCCCTCAGTTTTAAGTAGAGGGAATTACATTAAGAATTTGTTTTTAGAAAACAGGGTTTTACCAAAACAGTCAACCTTAACAGCCATTTCTGTGTGTTTGTTTATTGTAGAGGAAATGGAGTGGATGGTGGAGCTCTGTGGAGCAGCTGTAGTCAAAGATCCTCTTCTCCTCGACAGTAAAAAGGTGAGAGCGTCAGCAAGAGTGTTGCGCTGTCAGTATCATTTTCAAAAAAGCAGGGATGGTTGTTTTGAAATTACATCAGTGATATTTGACATTTTGCAGGTGCATAATTAACAATAAAAACAAAAGAGACCTGTCAACTTGATAATTTGTATCTGATTAGAGTTTTTTTATTATTTACATTGTCTTATTGAGCTGTACAGCCTTGCAGAGCCTCAAACATGGCTATAGACTTTATGTCTTCCCTTAATACAGGATGAAAAGTTTAAGTTTGAACAATTCCAGTTTACTTAAGATTCTTATGAGTCATAAAGACAGTCAAGTGCATGCCCTTCTCAACAATAAACAATTATTTGACTCAAAAAGCTCCAACGTCCAAAATATCCATTGTTTGCCTCCTCGTTTTGATTTAATTGAAAAGTATTTCAAATTATTATTTAACAAGTATTATTTTTGTTTATATTTATGCTAAAAAACAAACAAAAAAACAGATACCATAACCACTACAGTCACTAAATCCACTATGCTTAAGCCAGCAAGTTTCAACCAAGAGGCTGTTTGTTGCTAATAAATAATCTTGCAGTTGTGAAAATATAATTTCCTTCCATCTTGGCTGGCTATATATATGTGTGTGTGTGTGTGTGTGTGTGTCTGTGTGTGTGTCTGTGTGTGTGTGTATATATAAATGTGTGTGTGTGTGTGTGTGTGTGTGTGTGTATATATATATATATATATATATATATATATATAACATACAAATTATTGCTAATTTGTAATTCTAAATTACCTTCTTCTTTTTTAAGCAGAAGACCCATCAGCTGGTGATTGTACAGCCTGGTTCAGAGTCTTCAGCGTCGTCCACATACAGCAGTGAGTCTAAAATTAAGTTTTAAACCTGCTGCTTTTATAACTGACCGCAGCAGTGGGAGCTGATTACATACAGTAATTCCTGCAATGATTCACCTAAGGGGTTGAGGCTGAGACAACCTGGGACACCTGACTATAGAGAGTCTGACAGGAATGGGCAATATGCCAAAATGTATGAATATTACGATATACAAAGAGATTTAATAGGCTTTCATTTAATCTTAATTAATCTAATCTGTGAGGCTGCAATAGCCAGCATACTGCTTGCTTAAGTTAAAACAAGTTTGCAGAGAAACAAAGACATGGAAAGACACTTAAAAATATGTGATAGCAAGTGGTGAAGTATCCTTTTTTAAAAGAATAATAGACTAAAACGATTTTCATGATACAAAAGTAGAGGTGCTGTCACCAAGTATTTTGTTTTCCTGTAATTGGACACTTGAAACGGCATCAACACCTTCCAAAGAAACCAAGGAAATGCAATTTTTACTTATTAGTTTAAGGCATCTAAGAAGATATATTGAAGACTTTCTGCTTGACCTAACTTGAGTGTTCATGTGTCTTTTAAGAGACAGAAGAGAGGGTAAGAAAATGGCTAATGTTTTCATGCTAGCCAAGTAAGCTAGCTCCAGACTGTTCTCTTAACAAGTTTGTAGTTTTTTCTGACATGAAACAACATTTAATAAAAGATTTGACATGATATTTTAAATGTGGTAATAAAATAAAATAAAACCTTCAGAAAGTAGCAGGCTTTTAACAGCAGCTAGCTAGCTAGCCACTGACATGCTGTTTTCATTAGCTTGTAAATGCCCTCTAAGAGAAGAGAAGAGACTTTATTATGTTTTACGATGATGTTTTTTTGTTTTTTTTTTTACTATTGAATGTTAATTATCCGAGTTGGACACTAACAGCCACCAGCAACAACATCTTCTGAATTGTTTGACAAGATTTGAGATGCATGAAGCCAAGCAGAGGTGTAGCTCTGGGCTAGCATTAAAATTATTTATTTTTCTAGACTGATCTAGCTCACTAAAATATAGAAATTCTTTACCTGTTTGTCATCATATCACATTATAAATTCACATTTTATTTTCTGGTGTGTATTAAAAAAATCCTATGATTATGCTGTGGTCATTCTCAAAGTATTAGCCACAAGGTTTATCACAATTGAGTCCTCTTATTTGGAAAGGACTGTTAATGGCAGGTACTGTATTAGCTAAAGTACACATATATTTATTTGACTGGTAACTGGTTTAAGTATTGTTAAGGTCAGATGTCTTATCTGAGTACACTGTAGTGAATAGACAGTCCCCACAAGCATAGCCATTCTGGCTGGTGTGCATGCCTGTGCACCTGTCCCTCCATTAGTTTGAGTTAGGATTTGAATGTGTTTGTGGCTGTGTAAGGACTAGTTTGAGAGTGACAGCACGGTTAAATGGCAGACACTGCCAGCCAAAATGAGACGGGTTACCAACAAGAGCAAGGGGAGTGACTTGCCAGAAAAGGGAGTGTGAAGGAAGTTAGACAGCAGAGAAATGGTCAAGAGTAAATGTCAGATTGGAGCCGGGGGAAATGTCAAAACAAGTTGGCAAGTTGAGAGAGAGAGAGAGGCTGCCTTAGCGCAAGGAGAGCTGACAGTCGTTCCCCCCCCCCCATGCACTGCTGCATATTTAATGTGGTTTTTCCTCTTCCACGTCCTCTGGCACTCAAATCCCAGGTAATCATTTGCAGATTTACTTAAAAAACCTTCTGTTCAACAGGTCTTTCTAAACAAGCTACAGTCGTGACACGTGGTTGGCTGTTGGATACCGTGGCAACCTACACCCTTCAAAACTACGACAAGTACACAACATAGGAGGAAGAGCCAAGTACATTAAACCCACAGCCATGACCTATTTTTACAACGTCTGTTTTTTAATGTCAAATACTGTATCTAAACTGCCATTCATCTGTTTTATTGACAATGCTCTGTTTGTTGTTTATTGATGTATATAAAGTTTAATCAACAGAAGATGCTTGAAGTGAGTCTTTTGCACTTTTTTGTTTTGTTTTAAAGCACAAGGAATTAGTGCACACAGACATATCACTGCTACTCAAAATAACTATACATACAAAAACCAAATGTGCCCATAGTAGTAAATCTGGAAATAACAGACAGGCCTAACTGTTAATTGACCGGTATTTCCTTATAAGAAAAGTGTAATTTTAGGGGACTTTTAAATGCACAAATATACAGTCTAACACGGATGAAGTCTTGAAATAGCCTTGGATGAACTGTTTTTTGCAGATATGTCTGAGGTAAGCTGACTTTGAAACCAAGCTAAGGAAACGCTTATCTCAAAGCATGGTAGACCCTATTATCATGCGTCATCTTTAGGGGGTTTCAGAAAGAACCATTTACAGTATTTAGTACTAGTATGTATCCTGTCAGATCTAACATAATTTAATAAGCTCTTGTCGTCTGTGTTCTCCCCTGGTCCCACTGCTGTTTTTATGGTTCTGCGACAGTCCCCTGGTGTATGTCAGCTTTCTGGTCATAGCGGAAACCCTCACCTGAACATGGCCTGAATGTGGCAAAAATAAGAGAGAAGAGCATTATAGGAATTAGCCATACGAGGGCCCATACAGTGGTGTGAAAAAGTGTTTGCCCCCTTCCTCATTTCCTGTTCTTTTGCATGTTTGTCACACTTAAGTGTTCCGGAACATCAAACCAATTTAAACAATAGTAAAGGACAACACAAGTAAACACAAAATGCAATTTGTAAATGAAGGGGTTTATTATTAAAGGTAAAAAAAAATCCAAACCATCATGGCCCTGTGTGAAAAAGTGATTGGCCCCTAAACCTAATAACTGGTTGGGCCACCCTCACCAGCAACAATTGCAACCAAGCGTTTGCGATAACGTGCAATGAGGCTTTTACAGCGTCCTGGAGGAATTTTGGCCCACT
>NC_048427.1:8625467-8707906 GCF_013103735.1 Etheostoma cragini | reverse complement strand
TTGTGACCTCTTGGATGAGTCGTCGCTGCGCTCTTGGGGTAATTTTGGGCGGGCGGCCACTCCTGGGAAGGTTCACCAATGTTCCATGTCCTCGCCATTTGTGTATAATGGCTCTCACTGTGGTTCGCTGGATTCCCAAAGCTTTGGAAATGGCTTTATAACCCTTTCCAGACTGATAGATCTCAATTACTTTCTTTCTCAATTGTTCCTGAATTTCTTTGGGTCTCGGCAGGATGTGTAGCTTTTAAGGATCTTCTGGTGGACCTTACTGTGTCAAGCAGCTCCTATTTAAGTGATGCCTTGATTGTGAACAGGTGTGGCAATAATCAGGCCTGGGTGTGGCTAGAGAAATTGAACTCAGGTGTGGACAACCACAGTTATAGTATGTTTTAACAAGGGGGGCAATCACTTTTTCACACAGGGCCATGATGGTTTGGATTTTTTTTCACCTTTAATAATAAACACCTTCATTTACAAATTGCATTTTGTGTTTACTTGTGTTGTCCTTGACTATTGTTTAAATTGGTTTGATGTTCCGAAACACTTAAGTGTGAAAAACATGCAAAGGAACAGGAAATGAGGAAGGGGGCAAACACTTTTTCACACCACTGTACATGTGCACAGTCTACATGCTATTATGTAAAGTCATCTGACATGTATTATGTAAAATACATATCAGATGACGCCACATTAAAACATTGCTGTAGAAGATCATGCAGCTGTAGCTCTCGTTTGGGTGCAGTGGTTTGTAGGTGAAAGGTGACAAAGGTACAAAAGTATTTTCTCTTTGGTAAAATAGATTAAAATCCTTCCTTCTGGATCAAATGTGATAGTGCTGAAATAAGGACCGCACATCTTGATTATTTTTATTAGTGATTTATCTGCTGATTATTTTCTTAATAAATCGTTTCTTCAATAAAATGTTTAAAAAGTTTTTTTAATGTGTTTGTTTTATCTTACAAACAATCTAAACGTCAAAGACATTCAGTTTGCTGTCCAATACAATAAAGAAAAGCAGAAAATCCGTAGTCTGACATCGCCAGACCAAACCACAAATGTAAATTAGTACCTCCCAGGGTAAAAAAAAATGCTTGGCTTACTCACAACATTAAGCTCAAGTTTAACAGATTGATTTTAGCATCCTAGAAGAACTCAAATGACAAAATTCAATTTCAACACTGCAGTAAAGAAACTTCTTTAACTGACTTCATTTTCACAAGGCCACTTTCTTGTTACTTAGCTCCTCTTGTATGTTTCAAGGGCAACAGCAACTGTTAATAGTGTTTGTTTTTTGTGTTGGTGATTCACTATTTTTTTAATTGGATTCATGCAAAGACTTCATGGAACCCAAAACTACTGTACAAGAACGGTAGTTCTCTTTTCAAAATTCTAGAAACCAAAAATGTAGAAAAAGCATATAATACTTTAATTTTCATTGCTTACATGCTCATTACAAAATGTAAATCTTAGTCTTTTGGAAAGGGTAACAAAAAAAACCCATTTCAAGTCCATTACATGCCCACTTTCATTAAAAAGTGACTTATCCTGCTTCAAACCTCATATTAAACAAACAGATACAAGAGTGGTATTAAGCTTCTCATCACTCAAGGTAAGAGAGCAATCATAACTACAAAAATGTCAAACTACTCTACTATCAGTTTCAAAATACTGCAAATGTCACTTTTTCTTTCATTAATCAAGGTCTCTCTCTCACATTCATGAAAACCAAGACCACGTACAATATGTAGACCATGTTTCTTCGCATATGAAATTAATAATGTATGTTTCTACTTATAGCTCTCACTCTAGATCCCTCAGGGTGTGGTTTTGTTTTGGTCTGCGCAGTAGTGATTGTAATTTACGATAAAACCATAACCCCTCGAAACAATGTAGAAATAAGTGAATGAAGGGCAGAGATACTGCAGAAAAGTGCATTTCTCCTGCAGCCACTCTCAACTTTTCTAGCAGAATGAGCTTGGACCAATTATGACTCAAGGACATGAGTCAACTTGAATGACTGCACCCTATATTAACCCCATACATATGCTAGCTTCAAGGCAATAGTGATGATTATAAGTGTTTTTAGTGTTGGTAATTTCAAATGCATCTGCTGAAGAAAGGGTGCTTTACATGACAAGAATGTCCTTCCGGACACATTAAGAGACACTGTTCTTTAACAGCAGATTGTATTCTATCGAAATTCCACATCATGTTAAAACAACGGCAGGAGAACATTTAAATGTTTTCTACAGAATATTTCTACATATCAACAACTCTTTTGCAATTTTTGTCAGTGGCATGTGGTTGCAGGAGAAATACAAATGCTGCATTTAGTGTCATTCATTGCTATGACAACAACAGAAAATAAAACCAAAAGAAAATAGGGAGAGAGCCCATGCGAAACAGTAATGTCAGCACGTTTTCTCCGAGGCCTTTTCAAATGCCAGATGTGCGGTGCCAGATGCCAGAGTGACACTGCGCTGCTTTCCTCCAGTCAGCTGATTTTTCAGTGCTGAGCTGCAGCGGAGCGAACATTCAGCTCTGTATGGGAGCTGGGGTTACAGCGTGATACGAGGTCGAGTCAAGGCTCACAATGCAACACTATTTGCTTTATTTTACCGTACAATTGACGAAATGTTTTTGTTAGTTTGATAAAGACACAAGGGTTGGTAATGCTTGAAAAGTCCATATACAGTGTCAGCAATAACCTGAAACCATTTCTAACAGTAATGTAACTGAAAGTGAAAATCAGACTACTGTTCTTAGAAAAATACATTTGTAAACTTTATTCCAGGCCTGACGTCCATATACAGTAAGAACAAGATAAAGTACAGTCATGTTAGTGGAGCAGGGAGAAAAATGCTAAAACCAGCATGCTAACAACAATAATGCCAACATGCTGATGTTCGCCATCGTGTTGGCATGCTAATATCTGTTAGTACAGCTGAGGCTGATGGGAATGGTATTCGTTTTGCTGGTATTTGGTCGTGAACCAAAGTATTGCAAGCAATCCAGTAGTTGTAGAGATATTAACCTGCATGTTGCACAAGATAACAATTCAGAGAATCACCAGTCATTAGGACACATCCTATGGGAATTGTGAATGTTTGTTGAAAATTCATAGCACTCCATCCCAGACAATTCACTAAGAAACAAAAATGTAAACCTCATGGTGGAGCTAGAGAGAATCTCAAAGAATCCTCAAAGCCAGTAGTCTTCATCCTCTCTGGAAAATGTATGTCTGTACAGGATTTTTTAGCAATCCATCTAAAGGTTTTATGAATGAAAACATTTTAGTGACACACTATACTCACTTGATAATGTCAGAGGATTAGTATCAGAAGTGGGATGTCCAAAAAATGTGTTGATTTGTCAATCATTAAGGTTATTTACAGAACAGGGAATAACCAATTTAAATAAAACCTATTGGTCCCAAGGTCTATCTTTTCTTTAACTGTAACTGAGTTATGGTGTGTAAAAAGTAGGTTAGATCTAAGCAGTTAAGTCTTAATGCCTTGGTAAGGACCGGGTTATCTTACTGTTGATGATATTTCTGTTCAAACGTTCCCATGTGGAAATCGGCACGAAACAATCTGCTCGGCCATCTGTACTGTTTCAGCGTGCTTGTTTGTTAAGATGCACATCTGTGTATATGTATGCAAACATGTAAAAGCCAGATTGGCCTTTGCTTTTAACACCTGAGGGCAGTAAATGACCCTCCGGCTAAATTCGGCTCTAGCAGAGATTGTTCTTGTGTTTTGGAGAATGTTTGTTGGGATTGTTCTGTACCTCTTACAAGGACAGTCCCAAGCATTGTGATGTTGTGTTGTCATAATGCTTCTTAGCCAAGCCCTTGTGAGAATTTTTGATGGACCTTTTTCATTATTGCCTGACTTTCTATGGGTCGAAAGATCAAGTGATTGAAAAATATTGTTTAAAGATTGATTGAAAAGGAAGATAATTACTTGTTGCAGCTCTACATTTCCACTTTTAGAGTAAGTTTTTTTTATTTGCGATGTGTCAAGACTACAATTTATGTATGAATTATGATGATTTTAGTTTAGTATTGCACAGCTTTATGGAAATGCCTAAACTTACACGATTTTCAAACCCGTAATTATGTGTATTTCTAACGAGAAAAAACATTGTCACACCTGGAAAAACGTAAAGGCGCCAGCGGTTTGGATACAAGTTTGGTTAGAGGATTGATTGGTTAATGACTTGTGATGTTCATGTATCCTTATATACATCCAGCTGCTATGAATGAGTGCACTTACTTTGATGACCCTGACTGCTTTCAAATGCTGTGATCCTCATTAGTTGCTGGCCCAGTATTTTGGTCACGCCCCTTGGCGGTAAACAGAACATTGTCTACAATTGTCTCTTCATCTGTTTCCTTAAGGCAGGGTCATTAAGAGGGAAACAAACCAACCGGTTTGGTTGGTTTCCTTCCAAGCAAATCTATACTGTTTCCAAAACCTTCTCCCTTGTAGAAAGAAAGACATAATTTACATAGTGAGAACAAACTGTTTTCCAACACGTCAGGCTCTTCAGTATGGGCTTTGTTTACTCCCGGTTAAATTTGCTAAAGTTCCACTGTAGTAAAAATCAAATTTTAGAAACATCACCGTTATTTATTGTGTGTGTGTGTGTGCGCGTGCCAATGGCATGCATGTATGTGCAGTTGCATTCTGTTTTGTGTGTGCCTAACCTCGTCTTTCCTCCGCAAAGTTGCTGCCTTCATTGTTATACAGAGAGAACAGGAGAAGCCTGAGCCCTCATGAACATAGGGCGCATATATTTTTAATCTGCTCAATTTTACATACTGTTTAAATGGGTCTTGCATTTTTAATGACTCACTCTATTCCACTGACACGGCAACCATTACCCTGGCATCCATTGCTTCCGTGGTGCTTGTATTGGGTGGTTCATGCTTGTTGCCACCCTTATTTCACCAAGGTGCTTCTCTGTGTGTTGTTAAAAGTGGGGATTTGAGTAAAACTGAACTCATAATAAAGCAGTGCTCTCAGCCATCTTCCATCCTCAGAGCATTAGGGTGAAGTTTTATGGCTACTGACACTGTAAGCAGGAAAGACATTAAAGATGCAGAAGGGTTGAGCATCGGTGGTCACTGATCGGTGGTACTTTATAGTGGAATTAAAATGAAAAATGGACCCCCTGCAAAGTGTGTTTGTATCAAGATAATGGTGCATGTAATAATAATGCGGGAAAAGTAATACATCAAAATAGATTTCTGTCTAGTTGAAAAGTGTATGAACAAACTTCATTCCTTTGCAGAAAAAACATAATGCATTTTACATGTCAGAATCGCCTTAGTTACATTTAAACTTCTCACATGACCGCATGGGACTTCATATAATTTACATGTGGCTGGTTTGTCTCACAGGGATCTTGCTGTATAATGAGAGGTCTTAGGTTGAATTTGGAACCTGAAAGTTGTTGTTGGAGTTGATTGTTTCTTCTCTGTAGCACATTCCCTTCACATTTCAGGTAAATGCTTTGTGATTAGGTGGTAAAATTGAAAAGCAGCATAACTCAACATTGTTGTTGCTGCTGTTGTAGTTGTTGGTTGCGTTGTGATTCAGTCCCGCTGAAACTGTAACTACTGAAGCATCCCTGAGAAAGTCACTTAAGTCCTATGGCTCTATGTTCCATCTAAGGGCAAAAAGAAAAAATGTAACCCTGCGGGAATAAGACATACATTAATTAGGTTCAAATACCTTCATTACAAGTGACTTAATTTCAAAGATGATTCCGCAAATTCTATGGTTACATAACAATGTTGTAAGGCATTTATACACTGTTACATAACTTTTCTATTAGCCTAGAACACCATTTAATTGTGTGTGCTGTTGCATCACCTTGAAACAAAGAACCTTCAATACTCATTATTTATCCGATTTCTAGGTCTGATATATATCAACCACTTGATTGTACTCTTAGTATTCTATTTCCAAAAGGCCACGGCTCCAATGGGGTGCTTTTAGGTTCAGGAATGCGCTTGTTCTTTGATTTGTCATCAAAACTTACAACCATTAGTGATCCTATGCATGATGAGACGCAACTCTGCTATTCATTCTTTACATTTCAGATTGAGGCATCTGAACGTCTCTACTTGCCTAGCTGATATTTTAAGTCAGATATTTCCCCTGGCAGGCAAAATGTTTAGCCACGCTAGTGGCATGGCTCTGGAGATGTTGCTCGTACAGACATTCATGTTTGATCCCCTGACTTTTCTAGCAGCACTGTGAGTTTTTGTTGTTGTTTTTTTTGTGGTTTTAAGCTAAATATGTCATCACTAGAGCTGCTGCTAGCATGGCTTTATTATCTTAACTACAAAAACCTCACCTGCCCTAGCAAAAATGTAACTTACCTACTAATCCCTTAATAAAATAACCATCTGTCATGTTTACAGTAATCACTTACTCTGTGGACAGCTGTTTATTGGGTCCATTCAGGGTCAGGGACTGCAGAATGCCTCATGTCCTCGGGCCGTTGAGTGATCGCAAGCTCTCCTCCTCTCGTTCTTTTTCCAAAGCACGCAGCTCCTCTTCGGAAAACTCTGGTTTGTAGGGGTATGGGGGAAAAATAGCCACCTGTTCACGCTGGGTATGTTGATGGAATTTGGGGGGTTTAAGGTGTTGTGTAATCATTGCACCAATGTAACAAAGTAAGTGCTTTGGATGTGCTTCCACCCAATATGGTCCCAAGTTAAAATCTGCCTAGGAAATTGTCTAGTCTTAATCTGCATTGATATTTGTAATCGTTGTGAATACTCATTCTACAAAAAGTAATTAGGCTCTGGCACAACATGCTAACCGGCAACATAGGTTTCCAGTCACTACACACAGCTAACTGCCGGTGTTGCACCAGACTAAAACAATGCATGCATTGAGACAAAAAAATGCATTGGCCCACCTATCTACAGCTAGGGGAGACCGGGATAAGCCTTATTTCAACAAACTGTGTCGTGTTCCTTTAATCTGATAAACACTTAAGCCCATTCCACTTAATTTAAATTTACCACTGTAACTTTTTCACACACTTGGGTGTACTCTGGTTGTAGTACTTAAACGCCAACCCATAACCTGACACATAAAGATACAATGTAAAGCCAGAGGTCCTTTGATGTTTTGGACAATGGGATAAAATATGTAAGAACACTGTCAATGTGGGAGTCTTATGTTCTTTTTCTCTCTGTGGTCATATATCTTATGACTTGTGGACCATTTGGACTTCATTTTTCCACATATTTACTTTTTGTGGCTGTTTTTTTTTTCATGCGTATCCCCTTAACCAAATGAGAAGCATCTGACAATAGCTGAAAATTGTTGCTAGTAATACACTAGAAATCTTTAGCTACATTACGCTCTGCAGTCCCTTCACAGTATTAGCTGTGGAGTGGAATGCCATAGAGGCAGGTGACGCTGCAAGGACAAGTGGGATGAGTGTTAGCCAAATATGGTTGCTGACTTCAGCTGATGTCTAAAGAGAGACTGCAAAGTGACATCTTTCACATTCTCTGCATCAACAAACATTTCTTCCACCAAAGCAGAGGCTCACCCGGTGCCTGAGGCTGAGGTTGCTCTAACCAGTTTCTCCCCTAACTTGATTTCACTGCTCCTCAGCAGGGCTGCAGCCGGTAAACAGAACTTAAGTGTTGTCAGGGATGTAAATTCAAGTCTGTTTTGGTCCTATTAAGTCACACAGGTAGCCTGTTTGCATATTGTTTGTACGATAATAATTATAGAGAACATAACTTTGTATGTGGATAATAAACTAGTATTTAATGCACTATATTTAAAATACAGCACACTATTGACAGTCATTAACCATGAGTCTGACCAGCTATTATTAACTGCCACTAGTATTTGTGATTAAATTACTATGTTTGACGTTCTCATATACTGTATGCACATCATATTCTGTATTCAAGATTGTGGCTACTCCATCTGTGTGCACGTCCTCTCCCCACTGACCAGAGGTCTGCCGTGGTCTCGCCTCAGGCCTGTGGTGCGACCTTGCGCTCCCTATATGGCAACATGGCAGCAACGCTGTGAAATGTCACTTTGCCGTTGCACACAGAGGTAGCGAGTTGCTGCGGGGCCATATCCATGTTGGTAGAAAACAAATGGAACAAGAGTCACAGTTAAAGGTCAGACTCTAAGACTTGTGAATGCAGTCCAGTACATCTGTATTCATTTTAAGTATGAGTGGAATATAAAATTATATTTTATAGATGTTGCTGAATAGTTTTAAAGTGTTTCTATAAATGTGAAAAACAATCATTTTGATTCTTATACCTGACAAATGTTTGCTTGTTTTGTCTGAGACACAAATGGAAACCAAAAAATAAAGCTTGGTTACCATTACCATTCACTCACTATGCCCATTTAATAACAAAAATGTGTAAATTGTATTGGCCCCAACAACATAAACAAATTATTAAAGCTGGCTCCCTTTCAAAAGCAACCACTACACCAACAGTTCCTCTGAACTGTAAAAGCAAATATGTCAGGACAGATCACTAATAGAGTTAGAAAGAACTGCCAGCCACAGTCCTGCATTCTATTATAGGACCGTAGAAGACGGAAGGAAAGTACAGCTTGTAAATTATACTGCACGTTATTAATAGGCGATCTTGATTGGTGATTGATATACTGTACATGCAGCTAACCAACTGCAGTCATTAAGTAGCCAACAGTGGCAGGTCAGGAGCAGTAAGGAGTGAACCTTTTTGGTTCTTCTTCATACTGGAATGATTTCTTTATCCCATTGTTACAAGCCAGTTGTCACCTTTATGTAGAGGCCAGTCAGTTCCATCTTGTTTTGACACACTATAAAAAAGGAACAATTTAACAAAGTTTTTTTTAGCCACACTCAGGGACGGCAATGTCGCTTTATTCTTCAGGATGTTGTCTGGTTGGTCCAGCGCTTTAGTCCAGGATGGAATATCACAATAACTATTGGATGGGTCATCATTAATCTTGGTAAAGACGTTCATGGTCCCCAGCAGATGAATTGTAACTTAGGTGATACCTTAACGTGTCATCTAGCCTTATCTGTATTTTGTGTTTAGTGCTAATTGATCACTTTTACAATGCTAAAATGCTAACCTATGGTGAACGTAACTATACCTGCTGAACATCAGCATGTTAGCAATATCACTTCAGCATTTAGCTCAAAGACTCTTATTCGTGTTAAGCAGGCAAGATCATGCATGATTCATATGTTTTAAGGCTGTTTGTTTCTGTTTACCATTACCATGTGCTCTTTGCAATTTAAGTAATTTATGATAATAAATAATGTTATTGGAAATTGTCGCAGATGAGCTGCCTTGTGCATAATGTAGATTTATGGCTTTATCTATTTTTATTCAAAGAAAGTTAGTACTTTAACCGGTACTGCTTATGTGCTGTTGTCTTAGATTGGATATCTTTTTTGGGTGAAAAGTTCTATCTTCCCCGACAGCAGAAGCTTTTTCAAAGACAAATGTTTTTATCTTCCCGAGATAAAATGTTTAGACCTGGAAACTACTGTGCTCTCTGCACCAGTGAGCTGATATCCGAAGACAACAGTATAACAAAGGTTCAAAGATGTCCCTTTTGTACACTGCTAAGCCTAATAATTCAGCATTAGGCCAAATCAGAGTCAGTGAATAAGTTACGTATTAAAGATTTCCAAACACGTAGCAGAGCAAGTATTTTTATTTCATTATCACATGTACAACATAATAGTCACTAACTTCACTCCCTCAGTGACTTTCCTTCCCAGTGTGGATTATTAGGTCAATATTAATTTCACAACACTTTAGTCTTATGTGGTGAGTGATTATTTTATTTTCAATATTCAAAGCACTTGTGGTTTAAGAAAGTTAAGTGTCATCTGAGCCCACGAGTTTGTCTGTCCAGATTTTTTTTTTACTTGTTATATATGTAGTGGAACAGCAGAGTTCATTCCCTGACATTTACGAATAACTCGACGCAGTTTGCGTGCATCATATTGTGCTTCATTTATTTAAACACTTAGAGAATAGAGAATAGCATTTTAAAACAGGAAACAACATAACAAGATCAAGACCAGTACTGTTACTGCTGATTCCTGCAGGGTGATCATTCCAATTAGTTTTGATTTACTTTTATCTCCATAGTCACTTTTTTCTGTCCTTGTTTCCCCACCCTGCTTGTGTCCATGGCAAGTTTTGTCCACTTTTTTTTAAATTAAAGCGTTAAAGAAAAATAGCTTTTGCCACACCAATGACCTCCACAGATGAGAACACAGCCACAGAGAAAAAAATAACAAGGAGAGTTTTGCTAAAGATGGACAAACAATTCCTCAAAGAACTCCATAAGATAGCATTGTTTCTTGTTTTGATCATATTGTCCTTTATGCAGTGCAAGATCTGACAAGAATTCACCAATAAATTAAGTTCATGTGCAGTATGTTTTCATGTCCATCAGCAAACACAGGCCAGCTGCTGGTTAGACTCCGGTCCTACATGAGCACGCAGCTTTTGGCCCGGGCCTTTCTAATGGCAGGTGGGTGCTCATGAATCTCATTCCGGGGCGGCTGCTGGGAGACCCGCTTGAGTCCGCAACGTGATCCAGCACGTTTGAGCTGAGGCCGATGGATACGGAATACAGACGCCAGGGTAGTGACATGAAAAACATCACGGACGCTGTTCTCTGAATACCTTGAGGTGCACTCTGTGTAGGCCACGGCACCGATCTGCTTCGCCAAAGAAGTGCCCTAAAAACACAGAAAAATACAGTATATGGGTCTGTTAAGAGGATGAAAGCACAGGTAGCACATCCAGCAGACAATTTGCTAAATAATGTTCATTTTGAGCTGTGTTTATGCCCTCCTGCCAAATATAAATCTGAATTTACTCTTCTTTTAGCTCTGGTTTTGACCAGAGCTAAAAGAAAAATATTTGTCTCTTTAGCTGTTAGTTGCTTACTCTGTTTGTTTTGTAACTCTGTTTCCCATCTGGTGTGTGGCAGAAAGCGAACACTCAGTTTTTTGCTTGCTAATTATCTTGCTGCTGGGAAAAAACACTAAGAAAGTTAACAATACTGGACTAAAACAAATTTGCGGGTAGTAAAACCGAAACAAAAACCTAAAGACCAAACAATGCAACACAGAGCAGAGAGGAACTGCATTCCGGTCCTAATTCTTTGCGGTTCCATCACAACGAGCGCCTCCTTTCATATTGCTTATAGTCATTTCATCCATTGTTACTAGCAAAAAAGAATAGTGCAGTTTTAAAATTCTAACATGTATCCTTGTGCTTCAGTTTGTGTTCGTTTGTAGTCCAAAAAAAGGGTGACTCACCTAGAGAGCTGCTGAGCGCTAGTACTTAGAGCTTTGACCAATATATTGTGTGTATATGTGTGAGAGAGACAGAGGGGTCATATGGTGGATATGATGCTTTTTGTATTCTTAAATGTCCTTAAACCATGTTGAACCCCTGGCATGCAGTTGGAAGCCTCATGTCATTCTATAAAGTCAAAATTAAACTTTTTATTTTATGTATAATCAGATCCAGAACTATGAGTGCCTACATGCACAAACAGTGGAATGGAAACACTCTTTTCAAGCATCCTCTAAAAGTTTATTATTATCACCATTTGTTACATGCTGTTATATTATTCTTATCCTTTCGTGGACATCAGACCATTGGTCTTGATCATGTACAGAAAACATTCCCCTCTTAATAAAAGCTCTCAGAAGCATGATAGTTAACAGGGGCATACAAAGCTAAGCTCCTCCACACAGCTATGAAATATTCAAGGCCTATCTGTTCAACTGTAAAACTTAAGTGAAAAGCTCAGCACATAGTAGTTATTATCCCCGTCTTAAATCTGGACTGGTTGAACATGTATATTCTGCTTTTAGTTTGCTTACCTGTTCTCCAACAACACTGACTCTGCTTGGATGTGTCTTGTAGTAAGAAAGGGGGGAGCTACATTTTTGTATTGATTTAACCAAGTCTTCTTTAGATCTTATAAATAGCACTCCCACCCTGTGGCTTTATCACTATCTCTTACTTAGTCACTTACTTTATTTCACCCTTTCCTTCTGAAGTGTGTCATTAATTAGATTTGTCAACTTCTTTTGGCAATCGACACTGTGACAGTGTGGGTGTTCAGCCATGAGTGTTAGAGATATTCCGTATGGAAGGAGAGTATCCAGCAGTCAGATGTGGTCATAATATTCCTCTTCTATGGAAAACATTAAACACTTGAGCTGTGCTTCTAGGGGGCTGCATTTTGCATTCATTGAAATGTTCCAACCCTTAAGTCTTTATTTTGACGCCTCAAAGCTGATTACAGCAGTAGTCACACAGTTCATGTGTGGTGCATTCTGGTGAAGGCACTTCCCCTGGGGACCATATTAAATGGTCAAGTGGCAGAAGTCTAAAGGTCCCAGTTTGTAGCTGTTTGCAGTGTAGCCCTTTAAATGGAGCCCATTTAGAAAAAAAAGCTTTATGACAAACCAGCCCTTTTCAATTTGTGCTCTATTTTTGATCTTATTCTATTAAGTCAGGCCACAATGTTGTCAATTGTTTGACCACACAAGTATTGTGCTTATTTCTTTCTTTTTTTTTCCAATTATTATTATTATTATTATTATTATAAAGTCGAATGGACACAGTTAAGCTTCAGGTGCACATATTTTGTTACAGTTTCAATGCAGCTAAATTGGACACATATAAGAGTAATTTATACAAGACATACTTTGGGTGCCTTTGGGATGATTATTTTAATTTTTAGTAATTGAGGCTGCACTGGAAACCTGCAGTTTACATCCAGCCAAACAAGGTGAAAGTGGCCTCACAGTAAGAAATCAGAGTGAATGGAAAAGAAAGAAAGTGTTTCAATGTTGAAAATGTATTGTTTCCGTTAATTCGTAACTTAAGAACTTTATCCAGAGAAATAATCTGACATCTTGATGGACCAATTTTGAGGCCATTACTGACAGGAAAATGAGGGTGCTTACCTTTGCCTTGTCTGAGATCATATTAATATGTTGACAAAAGGCTGCCAAGAAGTGTGAATTCACATTTACATAAAAATAGGCTATTAAAATTCATGCATGCCATTGTTCATCGCTCCAAGACACAAACAAAACAATTGCATTATCACACATCCGGCTGTTTGTCTTTATCTTTGTTTAGTCCCAGCTCTTTTATTCTCCTAGTGTTTCCATATTTGTGGAGGTTATGATCTGAAGCAAATGTCATTCTTCCAATTCATTTTCAAAAGTTTTGTTTATGTGCACAAGTGAACAAAGTAATGGGTGCCATTTGTCTGGGATGATACTATTCAATTTGTACGTAAATCAGTGTTACTATAGGCAAATGAAAATCACTGCAGCGGAAAATTACAAGGGCCTGTACATTTATAACCATATCACATGGATGTTGTGAATATTGTTAAATAAATTATATCCATATTGTTCAGTTATTCACGAATGCAGAAATACTGTTACATTGTTAGCCGCAGGAACATTTCATTTTAAGTTGAGTTTGACACTGTTAATGCAAACAGACCCAGAAAGATGAGTGGTGTTTTCTTTGCACTTCTCACCTGTTCGTGGGTGACAGGAATGAGTCTGTGTTTGGAAAGCTCTCTCATGACGTTGAGGTCTGTCCTCATGTCCAACTTGCACCCGACCAGCACCACTTTGGCACTAGGACAGAATTCCTGCGTCTCCCCCTGCCACTGTGTATCAATAGAAAAATACACTTAAGTGCACAGGGTCATTATGGATCAAAAATAGTTTTGAATGAGGATAATGTACCATTCTTCCTTTAACACTTTCACTAAAATAGGCAGAACATAAACTGTATAAAACCACAAAGCTAGATCCACCAATTTGGATAAAATATCATACATGTTTTAGCATTAAGATTTCCCCTACCTGAACAAAGTGGCTTAGTGCAAACCCTGAAAAAAGTTCCAATATGGATAGGGGTATGCACATATGTGTGGTTATTATTATACAGTCAATATTTATTAAACTTCAAATTACGGTTTCTTGAAAAGGGGCTGTTCTCGATATTCAGAACATTAACATAACAGTAACTATTAGCTATGTAAAGATAAAGTAAAGTTGTGTACTCCTGAGCAGAGAATAAAGACACACTCGCCTAGGGTCGTGAAAAAGTGTCAGTATTTTTCAAGTTGGGGAATGGTCTGTGAGAGCCAAACCACTATTTTTCTGAATATGGAGTGAAGCCCCTATAAAGTCCAATTGGGTCAAAATTTCGGATAACCGCTTAAATAGAAGCTTGTTTGGCCTGTTTTATCTGACCTCGAGTGGGATAACATAACAGCCTTTTTGATCGAACAACTATACTTATTTATGTTCAAAAGAAAATGCTAATGTTGCAGTTACAAGTAAACCATGATAATGGAATTCCGTATGTTTTCTATAACACAAAACTGTGTGAACCTGTGGACATGTTTTTGCCTATTTTTGATGCCTTGATAACTTTTCAGCGTTGTGAAGTCCTGGCTCAAAGAAGTATAAATCACTGTGTCTTTGTGTCTGATAAGCTGGACTTTCATCCTCTCATCCCTAACCTTCAGTAAAAATATGAACAAAACACTCTGAGCTTCAAACTTGGAGCACACTATGTCTTCCATTTGACGTATGAATTTTCCAACATGTAAACTGACTTAAAAGACCACTCGGACAGATGAGGAACAAATACTGACACAATACCACAATGATACATCTTCTGTTAGCTACTACATGAGCTCACAACAGCATTATGCTCATGGTCATAATTGCAGGAAGAAGACAGCGACAGACCACAGACATGACTCAAACTATTAAATTCTTTCTTTATCGTTTTCTCTCTCTTGACACTCTTGTCATTATCTCCTCACACCATGGCCCAGAAACCACTTTATGCATTGCTGCTTCATTTGTTCTCCCCTACAAAGAGATCTTTTCTTCCAGATGCCTGTGTTGCTGCTGTTACGGGCTCCAGCGTGTTGTGCAGTTGTGCAGAGTGAGTTGGTGCCTTTCAATAGGCCGCTCCACCAAACAGTGTGCAACTGGTGAATAGCAGCAATTTAGATGAGTCACAAAGGACCCATGGGAAGAGCAGCTTATTGTTTGTGTTAATGTTAAGAATTGGTAAGAGTTTTGTGATGGATAAAGAGCAAAATGGTGGCATATTGAGCTGAGAGTCTAATTCATTAATGGAAGAAAATGAAAGCTGGTTATTTTCCATAACTTCAGCAGAGTTTGAAAATATATATGCAATCCAGGTAGCTGCACTTTCTAAATACACATATCAAAACCAGCAGAAAGGATTGTAACTGTCTTTTGGGACACTGAGGTCATGATATAAGTAATACATAGGGGGGTTTAATGACCTGTGAGGAGTTCATATTATGTGATTACACATGTTTGGTTTTTAAGGTCAGATCTGATATTTTTTGCCAGACTAGCATCGTGGCTCTGGCGATGGCAATTTCGTCCACGGTCGGCCCATCACTTTGGTCCAGGCTGACATATCCTAACATCTATAAGTTTACGACAAAATACGACTATATTTTGTGCACACATTAATGGACCCCAGACTTTGAATCCTAATAACTTTGGTGCTAGTCTCACTTTTCCTTCAATACCACTACATAGGTTTTAGCCACATTTGTGGCTTTAGTTGAAATGTCTGTTAAATCAGATTTCATTAAAATGTAATACAGGCATTCATGTTCCACTCAGGATGAATTGTAACAACTTTGGTAAACCCGTAACATTTTATCTAGCACCAATTTCTAAGCGTGTGTGTATGAGGATGCCTCAATCATATGTTGTTATTAATGTACTCTGTTTATAGTGACTGACCCCAGCTACTGGCCTTTCACATATACTAGTTAAGAATCATTTATAAACAGGCAGGGGGATAGAAAGACAGAAAAGAGATTGAAATCAGGAGATGCAGCAATGCTGGCAGGCTGCTAGTCCGAATTTATGAAAAAGGGGTGAGAAAATGTTGCCAGCTGCAAATCACAGGATTGGCATGTTTAAAAAAAGGGGAAAGCTGGGTAGAGACTGGGATAACATCTATAGATTAAGTAATGCTAGATAAGAAATCTTCATGGGAGATTTGAACTAGTATTTGAAGAGAGATTAGACTGAAAGGAACAAAGGATATGGGGTGCCTGGGTGGCTGGCCTGGTGGAGTGGGTGCCCCATGTGCATAGGCTTAGTCCTCGTTGCAGCGGCCGTGGGTTTGGCTCACACCTGTGGCCCTAAACTGTCGTATTAAGTAATGGCCTAAAATGCCACAAAAAATCTTTAAAAAATGATATTTATAAAAAAAAGGGAAGTCAAGGGGTATTTTTGTAGCTATGAGAAAATAGTCCCTCTAAGAGAAAATTGGAGGGTGCAAGAGTTAGTTTAGCGGAAGGCTGTCATTAATGGCAGAAGAAAAAGTATGTACGGCAAGGGTGTTATTTGAACATAGAGGCATACAATGCTAAAGTAAACAGAAACAAGACATGGTGGCACATTGCCATACTTAAGCCCTTTAATTAGATAGAATAAGGATGAGCTCCTTTGTTGTGTCTCTAAACTTAGAGTAAAGTGACCCATCAACATGTCACTTTGGTATCCTGGGCATGCATTGTGAGTTCAGTTTATTCAGCACTATTAGCAAGGTCAAAGTTCAAGTTAGTTCTCAAGTGAACCCTCTGTAGGTGGGAGGATTTGTCCACATAAAAGATAAGGGTTTTATTGTCTTGTATTGATGATGTCATTGTTGAGTGATGGAGCGGACTGCGGGAATGTCTACGGACTAAAAGGTCAAATGCGCCAACATATTTGATGTTACCAACTTACATATGTTCGTTAGAATTTAAAATTAAGATTGATCAATTTCTAAAATGCTACTAGTTTGCAAACAAAATGACAGCCTTAAAGGATAGATTTAGATTTTTCCAAATCTATTTTAATAGAATACTTGCATGCCATGTGCACGTTGAAAATGTTATTGGTTGCTGTGATCATTCCTCACGACTACATTGTAGTCATGGAGGACGAAATCCACAGTCCTAGTTTGTGCAAAAAAGCCTCTGTAAGTTTGCCTAAGGTTATTCAAGGATTTAGGAGTTAGCCAAATTGAGTTTCCAATGTCATTGTATTCTTTTTATAGACAGTGTTTCCCCTTGAAGCCACGGCGGAGGGCTATTGCAGAGGCAAAGCAAAAAAAACTACAACTACCAGGGTGAAGATACGGACTTCTGTTTAACTTGAAGCAACAATCTCACGTTAGCTTTGGCTAAACTTGAAGCAGCTATAATCCTTATTTTTATAATAACACTGTCTGTATGGGAAAAGGGTTACTTGTAGATGCTGTAGGTAATGAATTTACAAATAATTAGCACCTGAATCTCCCCCTCCTCTCGGCTTTACGGAGCTTTAAAGTATGTATCGGCTCATTGTTTATCAGTTTAATTGGTGTTAAGTTGTGGGCCGCAGCAGGCAGCTGCTGTAAAAGCCCACTGCCTGCTCAGCACCAAACAGCAGACAGACACAGTGAAAGAGACTAGCTGGTCAACAAAGTGCATTCACCAGCTAAAGAGCCAAATATTTCCCTCAGGAGTTTGTAGAGATCACAAAGGGAGTGCAAGGGAGAGTGAATATTGGACTTACATTTGCCAGATGGCCAGACACATGACTCCACACTAATGACAATGTTGCACCATAACTGCTGTATTTTTAAATAAGAAAATATTTGCTAGCAAGTTCACCATATCAACTTCAAAGGTGATAATATGTTAATGTGGATCACAACTTGTTTCCGTTGCCTCAGAGTGGCCCAAAAGAAACTTGTAGATTTTGTACCCCATTTCTTAATATAGAAGTGCTGTGGAGGAATTGCATTATGGCTAGTAAAGAAAGGAGAAATAAATAACTCTTCAGTGTACACATGGTATTTAAGTGTTGTATTATGATAGACTTGAATATATCAGAACGTATCCTTTAAGGCTGCTCTGATGCCAGTCTCTGATAAGGAACTAAATATACCTTAAAAACTTAAAAACAAGACACATTCACACTTCTGTTAATGTGACACTGACCTTTTTCAGCACGCTGTCCAGTGTCTCCGGACGGCTGATGTCAAAGCAGATAAGGACAGCGTCTGAGTCAGGATACGCTAACGGCCTCACATTGTCATAGTAGGCTGAACCTGTGGGCAAAAAAATAAATTTAGTTACTTTGGGGAAGAGTTGACTTTCATCACGAAGTGGGTTATTATAGAGCACCTTTGGCGGTAATAACTATGATTAACTGTAATGAACTAAGCCCGTCTGCAGATGACAATGAGTGGGTGTGATTCATTGCTTTCCAAACGAGCAGACAGGCCTTGTCCACAACTCCTAGTCTGTTTGTCTGTCGGTCTTGTATAAGCCAACAGACAGACATGTGACATGTGATATAATGAATGGCTAGCACAAAGCGTCACCCAGTATTTCAGAATAGCATGTTTTTTTGCTGGGAGCCCCAGGCTGAATTGAGCATTGTGACCTGGGCAAGGGGACACATTCCTATCCAGAGGGGACCACATTCCCTCTCCATTTCATTCATTGTCTCCCACACTACGTGCTTTTGTCACCGAGCACAGGCCTTTGGCAACTTAACAAAAAAGTGTTTGACAGAAAATTCCCATAGAATGTGACTGAATGCGAGTCACTGCCACAAATATATAAAAACACAATTCACGCTCTTATTTGGCTTAAAAAAAGAAGCGTTGGTATTATGATAAATGTATGTAAAAAAACAAAATGTTAGTATTACTTTCTTTTCCTGTGAAATATGAGTATATTCTTAATGACTTATCCTGCACTGAGAGATGTAAATGTATCCACTCAAATCTGACTAACTCCTATAAATCCACATTTGACTGGCGGTGATAGTCACAGGTGTGTGTTCAAATCAGTCAACAACAATAAAACTTTGCTTAGCTTAGTTTTCGATTGGGTTTACTTTTGGATTGAAATTTCTTTTCCTGCTCCACATATTCCATTTTAATTGTAAAATATCACATCACAGAAGCTAAAGAGGGTCTAACTGCAACATTACTGTAAACTTAAAGCAAGAATCCTGTTTGTTACAACCTTATTTTTGTATTTTTTACCACTTTTTTATCTAATGATTTGGAAGAAAAAATAAAGACAAATTCACCAATTAAATCCAGGGCAAATGGCCATGGCTTTTCAAAATATGTTATACAGTATACAGTTTGGGTAATAATTATTATAATCGCATACTGTGTGTTTTCAGTTTTACAAGCAGATCATATAAAATGGGCATTTTTTAACAACCTGTCTTGTGTTGGCTCCAGATTTTAGCTGTGAAATCAGGGAGTAAAATGTGATCATGAACGGTAGGGATGGCCAAGACTAAAAAAAATTCTTTAAGCTACCAAGTCTATTTGAATTTTGATTACATAACATCAACACACCTGGAGGATGCTGCACAGGTACAGTATCTGTGCCCAAAAAAATCAGCTATATTTACCTCAGTTTGTGTCATGCTGTCAAAATCTGGCCCAAAGCAAACCACATGTTTGGGCAGGCGTGTGGCTGTAGACAAAAAATGTCAAATTAAAGGCCACAACCATTTTTCCCCTGTCTCTTTGACTAATTCCTGCTCCTGGGTTTCACACACACTGTATTCAAACACAAGCACACACTATCTAACTTCTGTGTTTTAGCTTTTTCTCGGTGCAGATAGTCTTAACACAGAAAATGAGGATGATCAATTTAATAAAAGGCGGAGGACGCAGGGGTGAGTGGAAGTGTATCCGACAGTCCCCATAAACCACCCGTAGGTCTCCACGGAAGGCTTCTACACGCCGACTGGCATCAGTGAACCGACAGCTGTAGCTCAGCTTCACACTGTTAGCTCCATCTCTGCATCAGACGGCAGCTGTGATCAACAGTAGTGTTAACAGATTTTAGTCTTTATCTCTGTAAAAGAAAACAGGATATTTAAATTAATTAGGTTTATATGTGAATAATGAATCTGGTGCACCTATCTGTGATACCAGACATGTATGATAACTCAAGCTTTGGAGTATGTCTACTCTACCAATGATGGGCATTTTTGTTTATTTTTATCTTTGTGTAAAAAAAAAACAATATAATCTTTATGCTATTTTCCGCTATATGTTTAATAAATGATAAATTAATAAATTGAATAAAAAGAGTTCAAAAAACAAATCCACAGGAGTTCAGAAAGTTCTGAAAAACCAAACACTTTTTGCCTTTTTTTATGTGAATGACAGTGTTTGTGCTGATGCCATTAGTAAGTGGTCCTACATGAAAAAGCTGTGTTTCTGCATATGTGTAAAACAACAAGAGATCTTAGTCTCAGACCACCACTGAAGCCATAAAAACTGTCTTTATGAAATGCTGCTGACTTAATCTTGGCAGTAGGATTTGCAGAATTGCTTAGTCCGCACTTTTGCATGTACACCAGGTCTTCTGTTATACAGTAGGCCACAGCTATGCACACTAATGTCTTTTGTCCAGCTGCTATCATTAGAACTCATGCCAACTATTGCAAACGTTAAATTATGTAATTTTCCTCACACCTAAAGCAGTTACACATACAGAGACAACCACAACAAAATAGGTGTTAGTAGTTTACAATTTAATCAATTTATCTTCTCTAGAATTTGTGATATGACTGACTGGCACCTGTGTGCCAGAATGTCTGTTATTTGGTTAATATTAATTATTAAAAAGATCATTTCTTTTTCAACTGTAAAGTTATCTTAAATGGAAAATCTTAAAAAAAGGGATTCTTATCAAAAATGTTTCCTTTAAAAAAATATTTACTGTTGTATCGTTACCTGATTATTTGAACTCTCATATGACGGTATAGGCAATTGGTCGGGCTATAATAACCACAATTTAAAGGTTCCCTGTGCACTTTTCTTGTAAACAAACAAACAAAATGTTCATATTTTGTGTAAAACTGCACAGGCCAACCTTTAATTTTGTGACATTAAAGTATTTGTCCCATAATTGGCGTCAAAACGACAAAGGAATAGTTTTATTCATGGTTGTAAGACAACAACTCAAGCAATGTATCACTATTTTGCTGAGAGGAAAGGCTGAAAAATTACTAGAATGTGAGTCATTTTGCCATCACTTTTTTCAGTGTTCTCAGAGTGAATAAAACCTCAAATACAGATAATTAAGTTTCTCCCTAATTTCTCCCAAGGCACGGAAGAATGCTGAATGATAACATAATGAAACTCCATTATGCTTTAATGTAATTTAAAAATGCATTTTATGCAATCTCCTTCTACTCATCTACTATTTTTTCAGGTAGAAATAATGGAGGTGGAAATCAATTATCCATTAGAAAAGCTAGGACACATAACAGACTTAGATAAAAACATGATGGTAAAGTAGATCACAGATCTTAGATGAGAACTGTCCAGTGTGCCAATCAGGTCACGGTCACTTGTAACCGGGAATCATGCCAACATTGGGATCAGTCTAACATTGGGATCAGTCTACTGTGGGATCAGTGTAACATTGGGATCAGTCTAACATTGGGATCAGTCTAACCAGGGATCAGTCTAACATCAGGTCAGTCTAACCAGGGATCAGTTTTACATTGGGATCAGTCTAACATGGGATCAGTCTAACCAGGGATCAGTTTTACATTGGGATCAGTCTAACATGGGATCAGTCTAACATAGGATCAGTCTAACATCAGGTCAGTCTAACCAGGGATCAGTCTAACATCAGGTCAGTCTAACCAGGGATCAGTTTTACATTGGGATCAGTCTAACATGGGATCAGTCTAACCAGGGATCAGTTTTACATTTGGATCAGTCTAACATGGGATCAGTCTAACATAGGATCAGTCTAACATCAGGTCAGTCTAACCAGGGATCAGTTTTACATTGGGATCAGTCTAACATGGGATCAGTCTAACATAGGATCAGTCTAAGCAGGGATCAGTTTTACATTTGGATCAGTCTAACATGGGATCAGTCTAACATAGGATCAGTCTAACATGGGATCAGTCTAACATGGGATCAGTCTAACATAGGATCAGTCTAAGATGCTGAACATGTGTTCTCAGTATGGCCTTGATTATGAAATAAAGTATAACGGTAAGAAAAGCCAAATAATGATAGTTAGAAGCGATGAGGATAGGAAATCAACTTGTCCTACCTTTTATTTGTCAGATAGTACTCTTACTGTGTGTGTGGAAAGTAAATATTTAGGTCATGTCATATCTAATGACTGGATGGATGACAAAGACCTCTACCGACAGCGATGTAAAAGTGTTCTCAAGCTAACATGATTATCAGGAGGCTTTCTATGTGCTCTGACTCTGTTAAGTTCTCTTTATTTCAAACTTACATCACACCGCTGTATACTGGTTAACTGTGGTCGAACTATAACCAAGAGAATGCAGAGGCTCAATGTAGCATATGATGCATTGAGGCTGCTGCTTAGTGTCCCTAGGTGGCATAGTGCCAGTCAGTTGTTTGTGTCCACCAGATTGCCAACATGTGAGCCACACTGAAGACAGCTGATGTTTAGTTTTATGTTTCGTCTGCACAAGTCAGACAACCATATAATTGAAGCCCTAGTCAGTCCGCTGAAAGCTTCTAGATTTAGACGTCCTTGGTGTAATAGCCTTTACATCCTGTGTGTGGAATTACTATGTATGTTTGAATCTTCTTTTTATATTGTATCATGTGTAATATGGACCTGTGTCTGTAATAAAGCTTTATACATCAGCATTTACAGCAGCAGGCAGCTGTTAACAGTGAAACGTTCTAATAAATCCACTGCACACTACCTTCTCAGCACCAAATGACAGACAGAGTAAACTACTATGTGGTATACATAGTACAGCATTTAGTGAGCATAGCAGCATAGTAGAAGCATTAGCTTAGATTTTCCCTCGGGAGTCGGCAAAGACCAAAATAAAGCTAACACAGGAGGGACTGTTGGACTTACAATAGGTGACCAGAAACATGACTCCAAATAAATACTAATGTTAGTTCTTATGTGTTGGATGTGTAAATAGACAACGGTAACCGGTTGATAAGTCAGTTTAGAGGCCTCTTCTTTTTCCAATGGTATCAATATTATTATCTACCTTTTGAAAAGAAAGTTAATAAGTGTATTTCCCAAAATGTAGAACTATTATATTAATGGTCCAAATGTTAAATGATTTCAATAAAGGTCTATCCCGTGCATAATATAACTAGTGATCCTCATTTTGATTCCAAGAATTGAGATTAAAATAATTATTATCATAAATGTTTTACTATATATGAAATACTTCAGATGTAGGAATTCATGCTTGTAAATGAAGTCAGGTGCACTATTCCTTATAAAACCTGCATTAGCATAATCTCGGATAATGGCAGTGCTTGACTCCTTATAACACACACACACATAGATAGAGAGAGACTGCAACCCCACAAGGCCCCATGATGTCAACTAATCCATGTTCAGCACTCGAGCAGCAGCTAATGTGTATTGATCTGTTTTTTTTTACCCTCTCTGGGACCTGTAGTATGATGCCCCTCATGGGAAGATTCCTCCTGTTGTGGCAGCAGCACAAAGAAACTTCAGCCCATCTGTCTCTGTCTAAAACACTCTGATCAAGAAGACACTCAGCCACTAGAGTACAGCATGTATTAAAGGACAATGAGTGTCGTTTAAAGTATTTACAGATCATTGGTTCAGTGTTTCCACCAATCAAAATGTATTTTCTAATACAAGTTTCTCTTACAAGGAGCCAAAGGAAATGTCAAACGTGTGTTAGATGTGTGGCTGTTGTACGTTTGACACAGTGATGCACACGTTTGACACACCACATCTGGCTCCACAAGGGGTTGTCATGCTTTTAATGTTTGATCCTTACAAAAAGCTGTTTCCTTTTTTCTCTTGTCTGTTTGGTTGCTAGCAACAACAGGCTGGTGAGCGTGTACTATCCCTGTCCTCTTGTAATTTTATGTAATCCACTTGTTTGTGCTGCTTTTGACGGATATATCCCTTAGATTCAGTGGCTGCTTAGAGAGGTTTATCCTTCCTCAAAAGCCCTATGTAATGTTGCCTGAATGATATCTTTTAGGAAAGCTACCCTGAGTTTCTTACAGTAATTTGAAACCAAATTGACAACATGCTGAAAATATAAATGCACAGAAGCTGGTATTTAATCCACCTCAACACATGACACTGGGTTTTATTTTAGGAGTGGGCAGGTTTGTATATCCTGTTAACATATGATCCCTTGAGTGAAATCCTTTAATTCCGGCATTTGTTTTCAATTGACACCCATTGCACACACTGAACATGTCATAAAGACAAAAAAACCTGCCAAGCTATAGTATGTTCAGATCCAGGGATGGGATGAAATTGCTGCTTCTATGGTTGTGTTCATTTTCACAATTGTCCAGAGCTGATAGTTACGTTTTCAAATAGTTTTTTTGTCTTTTCAGCAGTCTAAAACACAAAAATTCAGTTTATCATATACAGTAGAAGATGAAAATACAGAACGGACAGTGTGTGTGTTTCTCTTTAAGACCGGACAATACATTTAACTCATCAAACTTTCAATATTGGGAATTTCTTACCAATCAAAATGTATGACCGAATCCCATAAATACACTAATAACAGCTACAGAAGCCAAAGGCAATCTAATCAGACGTTATTAAGAGTCAAAAGTCCAAAATTTCAAAATGCCTGTGCTGGAGAAATCTGAATATCATTTAAATAGTCCATCTTCACTTCTTTATCATGATTTTAAAACAAAGTTTAAAAGATTTGTGCACCCCACACTGGTCCACCAGAGGAGCAGCTTCTCAAAGAGGCTCCGACAGTTTAAATGCCGCACGGACCGCTACAGGAAATCATTCCTACCACAGACAATAAAACTCTTCAACACTTCGTCCCTGGTTGCTAGATGACACTCAATCATCACCACAATATTGCAATAAGGGCAACCGGAACGATTGGTTCATTTACATTTTTTTAGCATACTTATATTTAAACAGTTGCACATTTAGTTTTTTCCGATCTTGTATATACTTAAATATTTGTTCTTACATTCTTATATTTTATTCTTATATTTTGTTATTATAATTATTATTATTTCATGTATATTGTATGTATGTATATTTTGTGTGCTGCTGTAACACTGTAATTTCCCATTTTTTTGGGATCAATAAATATCTATCTATCTATCTATCTATCTAACACAATAAAATAAAACAACTAATTTAATTTCATTGCCTGTATCCTAGAACTTTTCAGGGTTTTATTAATGGCAAACGCTCCTAAATCATCAGAATATGTACAATACAAAAAACAATTGTTCAGCACGGATGCAGGTTAATACTCATTCGTCAGACATGTAACCAGGAAAAGACAAACAGACTAGTATATTCCATAATTAACCCACAAATAAATTTGTAAAATGTAACATTGTTGACTATGTAAATACAAATGTGTTATCCCACCACATCATTTTCATACCAATGACACCACATTGCTTGCTTGCAGTAGTGTCTGCATTTGTTTTGTTTCTCTCATTTATTCAGTTTTTTTTTTTCTTTACCCTGTCAACTGTCTATATATTCCAGACAGTACTGCAAGTTCAGCTTAAAAGGAACAAAAGCTTTTTATTAAGTAAAGTTTCTTGATGAGCGACCTTTAACGGGCCCCACTGGGCAGGCTTCTTAATTATGAAATTGTTAGTAATTTTTTAATGCTCCGGAGATACCTCCTTTTTCTCATTTTGTCTGAACTTGTGAAACTCATTATTTAACATCCACTGTTGTATTTTTGGACTAGCCAAAAAAAAACACATCTTTGGTTAGTAAAGCTCGAAGCTGTAAAGTGACTGATATGAGACTATCAGTCGTTTGTCATATCTTTCAGTATTCACGGCTCTGCGTGATTCAGAAAGAACGCAAGCACCTCTTGAGATGTTTGCAAAGAAAATCATGATCAATCATTAATCCTCTCTTACGTAGTTTTGTCTGCCAACTTCCATCACAGCACATGAAGGATTATTAATATTAAAGTCCCAGCCATGCCCTCCTGAAGAAATAGTGTATTTTTTCCGGTTTTCATCCAGGTCTGAATTCTTGAAATACACCCAGAGAGGGAACGGCAGTCTAATTTTATGCTATTGATTAATGCTTTTGTCTTCCACCACCGGAAAATATAAGTAATGGCTACCACAGTCTTACTGCTACACACTCATGCTGTGTGACCTGTGGGGGCAATAGGACTGTTTGCTAAATAACACAAAAAAAATCAGCCTGTATGTTTAGATGATTATCAAACAGTAATAGAGCACTCACAAACACTCAGCATGGATAATCACTCAGCGTATATGCATAAACACCTTGTGACGCCCTGCAGAGCCGGCTCTCTCTCCCTCTTCAGAATTGTATTCACATTTCACCTAATTTTGACAAGAAGACATGATGCCTGATACATTTTTCTCCAGTCTCTCGTTTTTCTATGTGATTAAACAAGCCAACCATTGAGCCAGAGAGATCAGGTCATGTAAAGGATTTCTGACAAACGTTTTAATTGTTGATTTTCTGATCTTTTTATGGGAGCGTTAAGCTTATTTCAGGTTATGAGTAAGTGTTTTAATGTTACTTTTCAAGAGTGATGTCTCAGTGGAACTAAAACCTTAAGGAAAAAGGGGAATGTTTTTAGCCTTGAACTGAAGATCAGTTCACTTATTATGGAGAGTAGTACTCAGTCTGTGAAAACAGTTGTACAATGTCTTTCTTGGCTCTGGAGCAGCATTGTCAAGTCAAAAAAATAGCCCCTGAATGTCATCCAGGTTTTATTAGTGTGGGCATGGAGAGCACAAAGTTGTCATGATTGTGGGTTTTCAGTTGAAGTATTCCATATACGGTATTATTTTGTAGTCTCTCTGTTCTCCCATGTGTTGTCTTGTTTTATTTCATGTCTTTTGGTTTTCCCATCTTTGAGATTGTGTGCCCCGCCCTCATGTCTTTTACCTGCTCCCCAGCCCTTGTGTCACCTGTCCCTTGTTCACCCTCGTTTACTTGTGAATTTATTATCTGTGCTTTCTGTGTCTGCTGTTGGTTTGTTGTCATCCGCCGTGAGTGTTGTGTGTGAATTCCTTCCAGTGTAAGCTATATTTTGTGTTTTTGTTTCCTCGTTCCTTCAGTGTTCCTTGGGTTTTCTTTAATTTGGACACCAGCTTCCGTGTTTTGTAAGTTCTCTTTGTGTTATCATTAAATTGTTTTTATTTCTAACTGCTGCGCCCTCATCACAAATCTGCACTTGGGTCCAAGCCAGATTACTGACATTCTTGATCTTGAAAAATAGCAATTACACACAAAAAAAATCTCATGGTCTTCATCAGTTTGCTTAGTTGTCATAGAGACAGTAAGAGTGGAACTTTGATACGTAACATTGTGTGGTCGTACATGGAGACTGTGGGTGTGGTTGAAAGCTCCTTGAAAAGCCAGTAATTGGACCTTGAGTTAAGATACTTTTAAAAAAATATGTGACATTACAAGATTATAATTTAGATTTGTATTAATTTAGACTAGATTTGAGGTTTAGTTTATCCTGTTCTATGATAAAAGGTATAACAAAGTAGTAGTATTTTCTACAATGTGATTATTATATGTTAAACTGAGGCACTTAATGTGAAATGTGACCAAAGTAGATTAAACAGCAGGCGCACAGAGCTCAAGAGGACAAGTGCTTAATTGAACTAGTTTGATTTGATAGTTTGATTGAACTCTGTGGTGAAAAGAATGCATTTTAGCTGGACACAAATCATGGATTCATGTAACCGGTGTACACTGTACTTGTTGACCTGCACACTCCTCTGCTTGAATACCAAACAATAGTCTGAAACGTAGCGTAGAGGAATGAGTGATGCTGGTAATGCCGGTCACATCAAGACGCAAACCGTCTTTGCAAAATGTGCTGGTCCGCAGTGCGACAACAGGTTTTGATTTTCAGTAACACAGCACGCACTGTGAATTTTTTAGGGTTGAATGAAATCTCTGATGTTGACATTGATGAAAACAACCTTCTTTTAATATTCACTAAACTGCTAATGAATTGTGTTTACTGAAAGGGTTGTCATCAGCAAGAGTGATCAGGCTAAAGTTCACTCTAATCTAAGGTTCTGTCTAATCACGTTACTCAAGTCTTAATTAAATCAAGTGTTTTTGATTTAGACCGAGACAAGTAACAGAACGCAAGGCTGGATTTCAGTGACAAATTCTATGTGATGTTCTTGCATGTTTCTGATTCAGTTAGCACAGAGGGAGAGCGCTGCCAGTGAGCAGTTTTGCCTGAAATCAGCAGTAATCCTGCAGGAGTCCTTCAAATTAATGATGGGGACATCTGTGCATATCCTCTCCACATTAAACCTTCCCAGCTCCTATTGTGATTGTATATGCTGTCTAAGCAGGATGTTTCTGTGTGCAGCCCTGATCCTGAGGTTTAAAAGCCAGAGAACACATGAACATCTGATCCATATATCTTGTTTATTTTGTCCAGCTGCATCCGCATGTCACCTGCTGGATTGGTGGGCTCGAAGGCCGTATAGCCAGAAGAAAATATGAGTATTTTAAATAAAAAATAAATTATAATATGTAAGTTTATACCAAACATAAGTAGCAAACACACTGTTACTACAAAGCTGTTAATAAACTAAAACAGTGATTTTGAACCAGGACTATAATACCCTATGACATGGGTTTGTTTTCTATTGTACGGTAGAAATGAAAGTTTATCACAATGCAGTGGAAATCAGGTCGCCACCATCGACCCCCTAAAGCCCTCTCAGCAATGGCTGAGGTGTTGGGGTGTAATGGAGTTCCTCATAGCTACGTCTTGCATTATAAATAAGGGAATGGATAGAGAGGGTCTTAAGTGGATGGATAGACAAACAAAATGCACTACAAATTCCAATTATTTTTTTAGTTACATAATGTAACAACTGAGCTTTTTTTTTTTTTTTTAAACCACTCTCTAGAACATGAGTAATGCATCTTCTACAGTATGTATCTCTATGGCCTGATAACATTCAAAATGCCTATATTGGAAATATTTCCATGAATATGGTAGTCAAGCCGACATGCTTTTCATTCTTTTTTTTCGTCACAAATGTTTTTGCCTTAGTAAAGGAAGCTATTGCTAGCTGGGGAAGAGTTTTGGCAAACGTGAAAAACAATTTTGTTTGGTTTTTCATGGTTTTGTGCTTTTGTCATGGCCTAACTCTTTCTATTCCCTTAAGAACAATGTTCTGTCAAGTTTTATGTGAAGCGAACAGACAAAGATCAGAGGAAAAGAGAGGTTTCTTAAAACAAAGATAACTTATAAGCTGATTATACCTTCCAGCTTAATTGTACTGGACAAAATGAACTGTTGGCATAAACTAAGACATGTATAATTAACAGAGAGGATGAGCTATGGTTACTGGCATAGACTATATGATGTGAATTAGGAAGAATTATGTTGGACATTTTAAACACCCCCTTTCGTCCACTCCAAATTTGTGTTACTGTAGCTGTATTGTGATGAATGTTTGTGTAAAAACTGTATTGTGATGGCCTATTGTTTGATAAAAATCTGAAAATTGTAAATTAAATAAAACAAATATGGTGAATGGTGGACACAAAACAGCAACTCTGTAATTAAATGAAAGTTTACATCCCGTTTTTAGAACATAGAAGATGTAAAGATGGTAGATAGTCTTATACAAAAGATATATATTAAAGTTAGTACTCCTGTGTGCATCTTCATCCAGACTAGCTCTTTCTTGGACTGCTCAGTTACACATGCAGTGCACTAAAGTAGCTGAGAGACAGACTGAGCGTCCCCTGGGAATGAGAGTGGAGATGCATCTAGGCCATTGATTTTCAATGTACCCTTGGTCTTCTAATGGGCTGCATGAGCAGAAGAAACCAGACCAGGGTGACTGGAGCACAGACCTACTGACACTCATTTAGTCCAGCATGCTTTCTCCTAAACATGACTATGAGCACTTAAAACTCAGCACTCTACTTAGACTCTACATCCTTCTGTCACTCCACTGTCTATTTATATATGTTACTACTCCACTAATCTATCACAGCACTTACTCATATGCTTACTCACACAAACATACACACGCCTGTACATGTTTAGTAGGAAAACCAACACCACTTGGACTAAAAACCCAGTTTCCCTGCTATCTGCACTTCTATCCAAAAAGCCTCTGAAACGCTTCAACACTAAGCTGTTTTCTCCGCTCCTTCTTGTCATGGATCCAGGTGCCACTCACACAGAGATGCTCACTCAGAGCACATCTGGGGTAGTGCTTTCAAGGAGCCAACATGTAATTGGGGTCAATAAAGAGGCTCATGAATGAATGATGGACTGTTAAGGCAATCTCAACCACAGACTCCGTCCGCCAGGGATGGATGGATGCAACACGGTCTTTAAGTGCCACTGCCAGCGATGTTTGTACAGAATGTGACAGAACGAGCCGAGTGTGAGTGCAAACAAGCATCCGTGTGTGTTCAAAACTGACATGGAGGGCAGAGTTCAAGGCGGCAAACCTCAAAACGTTCCTTTCGTTGCTCACTGTTTTAAGGTGTGACACTGCAGGCTCAGCCGGTTGCTTTATCAACCGTTATCTCATACTATCATAGGCTCAGCTGTGAAACCTGTATGTTTTGAAAGCTTGTGTTTTTGTGGTGACAGTATCCTGCGAGTGCTTTTTGTGGCCTGCCAGCCATAGACAAAAACTGATGTACTGTAGAGGAGAATGGAATTTATTTGGATTGCCAGTAAAATGCACTGGTTCTTTAAGAATCCAGCGAGACAACAAAACTTCAAACTCTACTTTCTATTTTCCTGCTATGTGTGTGTTACAGCATCATGAACAAAACAGTTATAATGTGGAGAAGGTGCAAATTATTCAACATAATTATGTGACCACAATTCATTTAAACTATGCTGCTAAGAATACTCCTTTAAACCTACGATAGCACATTTCTTACCTACTTGGGGGCAGCAAAAACAAGCTATAACAACACAAACCTAACATATTATAACCTATAGTTGATATGGCAAATATATTACATGGCTGCTTATTTAGAAGCTAGAGTATACCCACATACTTGTCATCCATTTAGAAATAACCTCACACTTTGGCTCCCTTGGCTCCCTTTCCCCACATTTTATATATATTAAATCTTTTTATTGTGCAATGTGCTTTGAGGTATGCCTTTGTACTTTCATGCTTGACAAGTCATACACATTTGCACTCATAAAGTTAGAAGGTGAACAAGGACAGGGCAGTTTAATATTATTACACAACATATAATTACCTCTGATTCTAGAAATGTGATTTTTGGACATATTTATCATTAGCAAGAGACAATTAATTAAGAATGCAAAGGTCACCCCTGGTGTCTCTATATTAATCTAATTTATGACCTTGTTGAGAGTCACATTGGTAAATTGGTTATAATTGACCAGATGCTTGCGAAATTACATTCAGCACCAAGACTGAATGTCTTTTTGGTCACAGCCCATAAAGACAGATTAGAGAGAGTCATATGTGGTAACTGAACTGCTAGAGACACCAGGTTAAGGAGAGAAGGAGCATGGGATTTTCAGAGAGAATGAGAAAAGGATTGAGTGAGAAGTAGAGAAGAGACATAAAGACAGATAGAGAGCCTGACATTGAAAATGCAAGGTAAGCTATCAAGTGCAAGAGTGCTGAGATGGCAGTGCCCCAATAGTGGGACTCCTGACCTTGGCTGATGGAAACAGAGAGAGAAGAAGAGACTGGTGAGGAGTTGGCAGCCAAAAGTATACAAGACTGAATGAAATTAAAGAGAGGAAGAGAAAAAGTGAAGAGAAAAGACTAAGTTATGATAACTGTGTTATAGCACACAAGGTCAGCTGGGATCAGCATTTAAGTTCAGTTTTTTTTTTTTTCTTTCAATTGGAGACCAAAAGTCCCTCTCTACACAACTGCTGTGTCATCATAATCAACAGTGCTTGCAAATCGAGTCTAATTTGTTTTTAGTTTTATGGTCATCTGAGTGAACAATTGCCTTTTAATGACTCCACAAGGCACATTGCACATTAAAATATTGCGAAGCTTCTTACAAAGGAGAATTTGACTCATTACTTTAGTAATTTATTATGGGCAGAAATTATTTTGTTCATTTTTAAGTGTTACCCAACAGGGTTTTGATTTCAAATCCACATTATTTTCAGCACCATATACAGAGTACTGTATAGTACTGTGTGTAGTACTAAAGGGAAACTTAAATGCAAATACAAAATAAAGTAAAAAGGGTGAGTGTTGGATTGATGGATTTAGGGGAAACCTCTGAATCACCACCAACATCTATGATTTTTCTTCTTCTTCAGTTATTCAAAAACAGCCGAGCCAATCAGAGCTTTGTAGGTGGATAAAAAACAAGGACATTATATCTTGTTTCGTCAAAGCCACATGGCGAAAAGAAGCTTGTTGCACCTTAACCTACAGAAATAGCAACCGTTAAATCAGTATATGTATTTGGTCATTGTCAAAAAGTCACGCCAAAAATGACATAGGAAGGATGGATGTACCACTCGCTGCTCCAAAGTTAGGGTAAAATCTCCCAAACACAAATTTGCTAACAAGAACCATGGATGTATTAAGTGAGCTGGAACGCCGCCACTCAGATTTCCTACCAATTAATTCCAGTGTAAAAAGTTTGCTATTGACTGCCGTTAGGAAAGAACCACTTGTAAACCCAAACAAGTTTGATTTTTTGGCTTTTTTTTATTATTATTTTTTTTTAACTGTAAATGTTTTAAACCTAAAAACCTATCCTAGAGTCAAGAAAAGCTATTTTTATTTGCATGACATCCTCCCAGTGTAACATCTATGGTTATGTGAGTGGGAACATGCGTACAGGGCCAGGGAGGAAAACACGTGCACATGTGCAGTAGCAAACCAGGAAGCAAGAAAACGTGTTGGGCATATGTGCTAGGCTAGCAATTGTCATTGGAGTGAATGGGCAACACTGCTACTGATTAGTATGGGCAACCTGAATTACTTATTCCTAACTAATATTTACGCAATACATCAAGAGTTGGAGAAGGGTGACACTGGTTTGTCAACTGCTGTTTACAAGGCCAAGAATGCACTTTTGAATCTCACCTTGACTTACATTGTTCTGGCTCTTAATCCTGACTGAGCGTCACATTAAACCCAACATGAAAGACGATAAAGATGGCAGAAAGATTGAGAGAAGAATGAAGGCAAACAGAGATGTACACAGAGTTGGCAGAGGGAGGCAATTAGTTTGGTACTAAGACAGAATAACAGAAAGAAATAGAGTTTAACCTATGAGGCAGGGAGTGGGAAAGCAAGCATGTGAGGATGAAGAGGAGAGAGGCAGGAGGTTGAAAAGGCGGTGGGTGGAATAGCGAGATGAAGAATGAAGTAGACAGGGGGCAAGTGTTTGGTCACACAGCAAGTGCCTGATTAATTAAATCCACTGTTTGTTTCTGCACAATGGCTCGTTCTGGCACCTTGCCCAACACTCTCTCACTCTCACAACACTTCTTATCTTCCCTTCTCTAATCTGTTACCCACACAGGACCTCCGGCCCAAACTCTGTGATGAGTTTCTGTTCTTAATCATCTGTATTTGCGTCTATTGGTGCTCTGAAGCCACTTGCGACAAATCAGTTTTGTTAAGAGGCACGTTTTGAATGAACTTGATATTCAATTGGTACTACTTACCCGCCAAAATAAATTCAACAATCAGTTAAAGTCATTTCATTATATACTTTGTCTAAAACGTTACACTGAATAAAGCCTTTTACGGTTCTTAAATTAAACTTATGCTACTTTTTTCTATAATGCTTGTTTGAGTTGGCCTCTCTCTTCCACTGGTTCGGTTCACCTGCTGTCATGCAAAAGGCAACCACTGGCCATGTGATGTATTGGCACATATACACAGAGGAGCTGAATGCAATTATTAGCCTGGCTGTCTCTTATACATGCCTGCACATGCCTATGAATACACACACACACACACACACACCAGTAGGCATATGTACATACACAAAAAAAAATTGATTATGTAAGAAATAGCAGAAAAGCAAAGTTGAAAACTCATGGGTATTACAGCCACTGTTAGAGCATGTAAGCATGCCAAGTCGCTGTAACCCCCCTATTCAGACATTCAGTAGAAAGAGGCAGGTACCAGGGGGAGTTGTGGTTGTACTGATGTAGCTCCCAATGCACCTGTCTCCTGAGACAGACCCGGAATAGCTCACAGGGACGCTGCGAGGCAAAGAACATGTCTCCTTTAAAGGAGAACTCCGGTCAATTTCAACACATAGCTCTGTTGTTTGTAAATGTGGAGTGTGGATCCATGAGGCTGAAACCGGGCAAGTTTTAAACGTGCTTGTTGCCTCTTGTCATTACAAGTGCCTACCCATGTGAAATGATTCCTTCCGAGTGAATACAGTCAATCTGACTGCAGTAGATGTGAAAGAAATGCATTAAAGTTGTGTTAATTCAGCTCTGTTTTGTTCCAGCGTTTAGACGGCAAGAGGAGTGCTTCCGGACCGTGTACAAACTACAACACCCAAAATATGTACAAAAATGTTTTCAAAAAATATTATTTTGAAAACTAAGTGCTGTAGTACAACTAGCAGGAGACAAGTTATAATTAAGGTACGTTTTGGAGACAGCACCTTATTTAATCATTAAAAAGATGTATCTCTTTTCGGTGTGTCCTTCAATGCTGGTGGAAGCCAGATCAGGTCAGACACGGATCACCAGCCATTACCTGGATAACTCAAAGTGTTGTTTTCTACCAGAATCCAAATAATTATATTTAAAAAAACATAAACAGGCTGTTTCCCCTGTTATCTTCTAGTCATCCAGTTTCTGTCTATCGATTTTCTCATGACTGACTCTTGGCAAGAACGTGACTAAGGTTTTAGTCACGTAAACTTTTTTTTCGAAATAATGCTAATTATCTCTACAACTTTCAGTACAATTTAGCTTATTATCTAGGTAAAAGCGAATGGTTAAATACACACTAATAAATCAGTCAGTATTGCCTAATAAATCGGTAAAAAATCATTAATATATTCTGCTTTTCTGCCAGGAAGATCCCTTTGGCTGTTATGTATCCTCCCATACTCCGTTTAAATGTATTTCTTTTTAAAAGTAATCTTTCTTTCACAGTGGCACACGTTAACATAGAAATAGATTTCTATTAAATGTTTTTATGGAGAAGGTTTAGGGAAGCTTTGCTGAGAAACCACCTTCCAACTTATTAATACCAGCACACACCTGGGGGAGCTATGTCCACTATGTTCATCTATTGTATGTAAGACATGACATAATGTGTCCTGAATGGCACATGATTCACACAAGATGAATTGAATTGTTTTGTGTGTTGGAGTAAATTAGTGTTTAGGCATTCCTTAGGTGTATTTAACATCCACCACAGCTCAGTGTGTGTGTGTGTGTGTGTGTGTGTGCGTGTGTGTGTGTGTGTGTGTAAGAGAGACCCAACCGTCAATTTCAGAGGGTGTTGTTCAAACACAGTGGAGTGGCCTCACCTACTGCAAACCAACAGGCATCACCAGCATCAGAAGCTGTAGCTCTTAATCTCCAACTTGTCTAGCTGGTCTTTCTGTGCGTCTGCTGCATGGGTGGAGGTTAATGGATCGCAGCGCATTTATGCTGCTCTCTGTGTGAGAACAAGTTTTCGGGTGTTGTTGTGTAAGTGGAAATTAAATGTGAAAAGGGCCTAAAGGCTGACAAAGGGAAAAAGTCAGCTTTATATCTGGAGACTGAACAAATCGGACTGTTGAACTCCACAAACTCTCAGCTGTTTTAGTCTAATGTCATAATGCAAAATCAACACTATGAAATTAGAACAAGGAGTTAGTTAACCCCGCTGCCCCAAAGCCATATCAGCATTATGAGTGGACAAACAACTCAAAATAACAAAATCCACTTGTTTTAACGTTGGAAAACCTACCATGCTGCATGGATTTGATCATGATGTCAAATTGTAACTGTATTAAAGTAATGTCTGCAGCCAGCATTACAGTGATTATAAGTGATGATTATGCTACTGACAGCTACTTGGAGCAGGCATGTGTTGAATGACAAGTTATTTCTCCTCTCACATAGCTGACATGACACTGAAAAAGCTATTCAAAACCAACAAATGTGGAATTAACTCTGAAGGTGGTGACAGGACTGAAATTATATAAACACTCTATGAAGTTATGTGCCTGCTAATGGTGAATTAGTTTAAAAAGTGTTGTTCAGTCCTCCCATTAGATTATCCTAAAACACTTGATCTGTGGTTGCTATTGTTTTTGCCCCCACAGCCTGGATGTTGTTGAACGCCACGAGGAGTCAGCTGCTTTCCAATCTGGAGAGCCTACTACATGAACTTCATCATGGGCCGATGATGCGGCGCATCTCTCGTCACATTGGCGTGATAATCTTGCCACACAAAGGGGGTGAAACCCAAACCGAGTGGGTCCTACCTGAAGTGTCCCACATGTTGAGCTCGATCCTCTGTTTGTCGATCTCGAAGCTGGCTGTGTAATTCTCAAACACAGTGGGAACATAATTCTGAAACGAGACGTGGCTAAAATTAGATGAAAGCTCAGAGGGGTGTTGTGTACGCTGTGAAATTCAATTTAGAGATAATGTAAGGTAGACAAGAAAACATCACTTCAGTCAGCTGTAGTGGAGATGATAGTGCACTCATGAACATCAGAGGCTGAGTCTGTGCCCGTGTGTGTGCCTGTGTGTGTGTGTGTGTGTGTGTGTGTGTGTGTGTGTGTGTGGATGAGGCCAATTCTGAGCGTTGACCTATTTCAAAATTCAGACATTTTGGTAAACAAGCTTTATCCTTCATGAGTTTCAGTTGAAAACTAAACTCTACAAGTACAGAGAGTATTTTAGTCTTTCTTCTACTTCCGGGTATAAAACAGTATTTTTGTCATTATTAATACAATATTGGCCAATTAATTATATCTCCCGTTGTTGTTAACGGATTGTCTTCAATATAGCTACTGTAAGCGTAAACAAAGCCACAACACAGATTGCTCATTGAACACTAGCTATATGTTAAAATATGGAAGGTGTAAGCGTTAAATCCTTTACTGTACATGATAACTTCCTTTTTGTTGAGCCGTAAATATTTAAGATGAACTAGTCCAGCAGATTATTTTATGAATAGTTTTATCTTGATTAATATCACAATTAGATATTTAGCCTTTTTAGTCCCACGTGAAAATAATTTTACATTTAATCATTTGCATGTCAAACATAAATGATTCAGTGTATTGATTAAAGGCAGTTGTGGTAAGTATTCACAGACCAGATTGTCCCTGCACCGACCTACCGACCGGTACCTGCACCAGCCGCTGATGCGCGCGATGTGCAAAAGCACACAGAGCCCATATTTCTGAGGCATTTCTCTAGGCATTGAACGAAGCCGGAAAAATGTCTTCATTTAATCTGTTTTATACATAGGCTACTAGTGGATTGCAAAGCTCAAGCTAAATTCTATATTTCTATTAGAAAAAGACATAACCTGTCTGAAGAACTCATCTTTAGGCAGCATTCAGGTCTAATTTACTGGAAGTCAATAACAATGGAGCAAAACCGCATCAGAATAAATAAATATGAATGAATAACATATTGTGTCTCATCAGTCAGTTCCCATAATTTAGATGCCATGATGAGGTTTTGAAGTTTTCCTGGAAATATTCGGCTGGATAGAGACGTTGTCGTGCCGTATGTGTGGTTCCAGGGACTTATTTATTGTGTTTGTCTTTATGAAATAGTGTTTCTTACCTCTGGGTACGAGTCTTTGGCAAAAACGTGAAGGAGAGCCGTCTTGCCACACTGCGTATCGCCGACAACAACAATCTTACAGCGAAGTAATCCCTTATTGATCTCCATAGTGCCCCGAGTATCACTGACTGGTTCTGTTTTTTTGCCTACTTGTCATTTAGCTTCAAACTAGTTGAGTGTCGAGGAGCAGCTCTAAACGTTGATAGTATTCCTCCCAAAGGAGAAGAAGAAATTACCTTGAATCCCCAAAAACTTCAGCACGGCAGTGAGATGTAGTTTCGGCTACACTGTGCAACGCTGCGCTCCTCCGCTCCACCGGTGAAGTGAGGCACACTGTCAAACCCTGTCAAGGTGCGTCTCTAAAAAACGGTCTTCCGGTGATACCTTTCAAATTAAAAGCCCCAAAGTACGACTATACTCTACAAACCTATCTAGATGGTTACAACATGTTCTTGGGTTAAATCATGATAGAATAGAAGTAACATTTGAACACATAGCCCATTGTGGTTCCCTGTCTAGGCCTAAAATAAGCAATGGTATACTAGTATGGGTGCTCTTGTGGCCATGATAGTCAAATTGAACGTAGGCTACAGTCAAAATAAAAAAACACCAAAATGTCCTTAGAAAAAAGACTGTTATACCCTCACGCTCTAATAAACCTAGCTTGGTATATAAGCTAGAGTAGTCTAGTTCCTCACAGGGATAAATAATGTAACACGTTGTTTTTTTCTGTGCTATTATTTTGAAGCCAGTATCCTTCTACTTCCGGTAAGCCCATGGCTGTCTCTGGGTGTCTTGATGTAGTCTCAAACAGTGACAGTCATGTCATTTGTCCCCAATAATAAATATTACATATGAAATGTGGCTGTTTTCATAAACATAACAAAGATAGTCTGACTTATTTTCAATAAGTCAACCCGTTATAGAATTGTATAGCCTATTTTAGAGTGTTTATCATTATCACAACGACCCAAGTTTCAAACATTACAATAGTCTGATCATCTACTTAATGAATGCAATGACTCTCACACTTGTACTACCTGTTTAGTTTTGTTTTAAATCGAAGATACAGGTTTAACTGGCTAGGGACCCATAGCAACCTGTACCCGGCCGTTCTATGAATAACGTATACCTTCGGCCCACTTATTTAACTACATTATTCACTTTATATTTGTATTTGTATTAACTTTGCTATTTGTCATTTACAGTAAAATAAGTTAACTGGCTCACAATGCAGAGAGAGAGATAGCTGAAAAAAGTATTTTAGCTCCATCTCCTGGTCAAACGGAAGTAGGTTAGGCCTTGTCCAAGTATTTCCCATTGGTATAGGTTTACGGTTATTCTACTTATTGTAGTTATAGGCAGTTTCCTCTAGTGCATAGTATTTAATAAGGTCATCACATTAAATCTGAATCTGCAAAGTAACAAATATAGACCTTTTCATGGAATTCCATCACTAGGCAAAAGTCTGGGTCTCGGTTCCTGTCAGCTGATCATTCACTCACTCACTGACACTAAAACCAAGGAACCTTAAAGAAAGGAAATAAACTGGGAAACATTTAGGCAAGGCAAGGCAAGGCAAGGCAGCTTTATTTGTATAGCACATTTCAGCAACAGGGCAATTCAAAGTGCTTTACATAAAATCAGTTAAACAGATAAAACACAAGTACAAACAGTTAAAAATCATAAGCATCAAAAACCAATAAAACACAGGAATAGACAGTTAAAAACAAAATAGGAGTATTTAAACTTGAGACTACCTTTCACACTAAATAGTCAATGTTAGTGCTATCCTGCATGATCACCTCAGTGTCACTACCTTTCACGACTCTATTTTTAGAGACGTTACTTTTCGTCTCTGACTCTTCTTCACACTAATTAAGCCAATATAGTGCTGCCATTCATGTCTATCTCGACACGTGTAGTGTCGAGATAGACATGAATGGCATTCTAGACGAGAATGTTTATGCTTACAACTGTGAAATTAGTTAAAGTAAAAATAAGATATTACAATTGTAGTGAAGTAGAAGTATTATAACTGAAATAAAAGTAGGCCTATATAACTGAAAAACTGTGACGTGTGTGTGTGTGTGTGTGTGTGTGTGTCATTTCTCATCAGTGACTAATACATGTCACAAACCTGCAAGGGGATTGGGGAGGGTGGAGGGGACACGTTTATTTTTATAATGTGCGAATATGGGACCCAATCTTAGGTGTGACAAACCTCAGAAAATTACATTACATTTTTAATGCAAAAAAGATGATGACTTCTTTAGATGGTGACGAACTGGAGACAATACTTTATGTATCCTATTCACCACATTAGCAATTTCAATTTCAATGTCAATTATATTAATGTGATACACTTTTCAACTTTGCATTACCATCAGTATAGATGGGTTATGCAGAGTTGAAAAGCGTGACATCTGCTTTATGTTGCTTTTAGATGAAGAATAATTTATTAATCTCCATTACATAGAGATTGCTTTAATGTTTAGGATAACATTGGCAATGTGTAATTACATCACACCCATACAGAGACGAGGTGTAATTGGTAACCTCGATCATTGATTTTATGCACTTTTTTGGGGGGCATTTTCGGCTTTGATTTCTAACAGGACAGCTAAAGACATGAAGGAAGAGAGAGAGGAGGGAAAGACATGCAGCAAAGGCTCTGCATGCACTTTTTCTGTTGAAACACACCATTATAGAGAAGTGCTATACAAATAATAATAATAGTAATAATTATTATTATCAGGCTATTCAAAAGCCTAAATTTAAGTGTAAAATAGTCTAAACCAGTGGTTTATGGGCCTATCATGTCTCCTTAATCTCCTAAATATAGGCTTTATGTTTTTAAACTATTAGACAAAGTCAATGATTTTGAGTCACAGAAAGTGGTTTTATTGTGAAAATCTAAACCGGAACTAATGTCTTACACGTGTCAGTTTTGACGTCTGTCACTTGTTGAACGTAGCGCACAAACAGGAAACCCCGCGGTAAGAATCTCCTTTTACTGCCTTCAGTGACGGACGTATTTTATATCTGTTTTCACCAGAAGTATTTGCATTCAACAGGACTGTTTCATTTCCTTTTGGTGTTAATTTGTAGGATACGCCCACATAGGCTGAACTATTGCTGAAAACCTAGAAGGGCTCTCATAACAAGTGGTTATCATGTCTGGCGAAGAGGCTCCAACTCTGCAGCAACAACCTGAGCAGGAGAAGAAGCTCGAGGAACCTCCGCGGTCTGCTTCAGACGCACCGCAGGAGTCAGGTAGTAGCCCTGCCGCGGCCGAGGAGAAGCTTCTCTCCTTCCGGTCTCTGGTCCTGACGGGTTACGGAGGCTATGATAAAGTCAAGCTGCAGGTGAAAACGCAAAAGCAGCCGCAGCTGGAGGCAGGAGACGTCCAGGTGCACGTCAAGGCGTGCGGGCTTAACTTCGCCGAGCTGCTGGGCAGACAGGGGCTGTACGAGCTGCTGCCCGCCCCGCCTGTCATCTTGGGAATGGAGGGCTCCGGGGTGATTGAAGCAGTCGGGGAGGATGTGAAGGACAGGAAGGTAAGTAGAGGCCTGCAGAATGCACTCACACCCAGAAATTGCCACTAAAACCCATGGACAATGTGCAGTAATGTGGTGTGGAGCGGCTTAGAATGTAGCTTTGATTTAATCCGTAGTTTACTGAAGTGTTTCTGGAAGGAGTGATTCTGGACTGGACACCTGCATCCTATTGGTTCCCAGTGGCACATGGGTTGTCACTGGTGGCCGAAACAAGATTGTAATCTTTTCCAAACACTAAACCAGATTTTTTTCCCCTCATGAGTTCCCCATCTTTGTTTTGTGAAAGCCTTAGAGAAATGAAGAAAACCTGTTAACTGTTGGGCTTTTGATGGCAGAAAACTAACAACGACAGCCATTTCGTGTCTGTTGATTTGTGGAAAAGTCTATTGATAAGATCCTCTGATTTCTCTAAAGGGTCGTAATGAAAACATTTGAGATGTAACGTTATGCTTTGACTCAAAATGCCCAAATTATTCACATGGTTGCATTTTCTATTTCCTAAAGCCCAATCTGATGTCTTCTAATTGTTCAACAGTCTAAAAAAAAAAAAAAATTCAAGATTGCAATGATATTGAACACAGGAAAGAAGATACTACTGACATGATAGACTGGAACAAACATTTGACACATTTGTCAATTTCTCCATTGATTGGCTAATAAAATAGTTGCTGAATTAATTTGTTGATCAATCAGTTATTTAATCAATTGTTTCAGCTCGATTTCTAACAATGTCATTTATTTGCACAACAGCCTTTTTTATGCTTTAAAACATCTCTAGATTAAGAGGTTGTACATGCAGAGTAAAAAGCAGAACCCCATGATAAATAACCTCCGTCAGTCTCATCCATTTATGTAATGCTGCAAAATGTAACATTCTGGCATTATGAATAGTTGTGATTGATTTACAGCGTGTCCTTGGAGTGTGCCAACATTTTTCTCGGCACATGATAACATCTACCTTCTCCTTGATAAGAGCTTTATGGTGGTTAAGTTTTATGGAGTTTTTGATTTATCAACTCTCATGAAAAAGTGCAAATATGCTATGAGTCTGCACCTCCTTTAAGTGCAGTCAAGTGCATACTAGTCTCTACTATCAGCTGTGTGAACAGGCCCATTTTCCTGAGATACTGCAAAGCTCATCGCAGAGCATCCAGAGGCCACTGGTTATGTGTACCAGGGTTGATTTTTATTCTTTCATTTAAATTTTTCTTTTTTTTTTAAATATGGAGGATGAAGCCATAGTGACTCATTGCAAGCATGACTTCATGTCACATGTATTTGCAATAAATCTCCCGTTTTCACTTGGGAGGTTGAGATTTGTTTACTTGCACTGTTACAAACAATCAAAGCAGCAGAACTTATTTACTCACGTTCGGCATGCGTACACTCATGCATATGGAAGACTCAAAACACTCATATTTGAATAACTTTCAGGACTTTTCAGCTGTGTCATTGGGTTTAGCAGAGGAGCGTTATTTCTTTTGTATGTAAATCTCAGCAACAGGTGACTCACAAAGAAATCTTTGAATAATAATGGCAATGATTTCATCCTTCCGGAAACTGAAGAAGCTTCTTGCTTTAGGATCTGAATAAATTGAACCGTGATCTGCTGTTCTTGCCAATGTTTTAAGTGAAGCATTCAGGGAGCTTTGCACAGTTTATTTCTAAATCATCGTTCCCCAACGCCTCGTATACCGATGCTTTGTCACGGCCCTCTGCGTTAGTTACCGACGCACAAGGCACTCACATGCACTACGTGCACATGGGGCTGGACCAGCTATTAGACAAAGAACAGAGAAGCTCTGGTTACAACACACACACACACACAGAAGGGGTGTGACCTCATTCTCTGTTTAGGATGCCCTTACTTTACAAGCTTTCTAAGCTATTATTAAGTTTGTGAGTTATGTAACATTGAAGCTTCTCCCTGACCTTCTGTGTCAGTGTGGAATTCCCCACTCCCCTCATTCCTCCCTTCATCCTTCTCTCAATTTTGAAGCACGATAATCCTATAAGGGGAGGGGTAGGTTCACAAAACATCCATTCGGAAGTAAGCACAAGACACCACAAATCTCCATATGAAATGGTCACGCTTAGGTTAAAGGTGCACTATGAGTTCCTGCATGGTTTCAGCGTGATTTCATTTTTGTCTCAAATTGTAGGCCTCTCTCCTTGATCCGCTGGCTGCCTGCTTCCTAAATACACTGCGAAAAAGCCCAGTCTCGGGAGACAATACAGGGGTCGTAAAGGTCAAACAAACACTAGAGGCACAGGATAGGCACCGAAATACAACAAAACACTCCAGCCAAGATGGTTGGAGGAGGGGTGGGGGTTAGTTACAGTTAAACGTGTGGTATACTAGCTCACAAAGTGGCGCGTGTCAATTGTTTTTTTTTGACAGCGCACGACAAAGCGGAAACAGGAAGCCTGAACAAGCTCCACGGGAACCGGATGCCAGGAATCTGAGTGACTGCAAGTCTCTTTTTTGAACGTACTGGGTTAAGATGATTATTTAATGGAGAATGAAAGGCTTGGTCCGACAAAGTAGGTCATCGAATCAAGTCAAAGCATTGACGTTAATGCTGCTGCCAGTTCTGCCGTTTACCTTTTTCTTCTTCTTCTAGTCCGTAGAAATTGCAAAGTCGATGGCCTTTCCTCATTAGCGCCACCTCTGTTCAGGAGAAGACTGCACCCACTGTCGCGACCACCACATTTGCGCACTAGCTCGGCTGCGGCGACTGAAAAAAGGCCTTTGGTCAGTTAGTCATGACAGTTACGGAAACACGGGGGGAGGGGCAAGCTTGCTCTGTTTTGTTTTGAATTTACTTGGAACGTCTACAGAAGTGATCATGCAGGAACTCATAGTGCAGATTTACAATTGTTGGTTAGTTTGGTGTAAGAATCCATGTGGGACTGCAGTCTGGGATACGTTAGGCACACAGAGCAGCAGGCAATTACATTAAGGGAAGTCAAAGTGTTTACAGAGAGAGGATGATCCTCTGGCTAGATGGAGCCAGGCTCGAGCAGCAAAGCCTCTCCAGATGAGGACAGTAGGGTGTGGCTGGTGTGGTGTCTGAGCCATGCTGGATGATGTGTTGACGGGAATCCGCTTGACGCTGTTTCTTGATTATTAAAAGGTTTATTTACATCAAAGAATTCAGCATCAATTTACAAGCTCTGCAGAAGCTAGGAGAGTGTCTCTGCCGAATTACACTCTGGCTCCCAGCTTCTTCATCATGGTCTATATAGTGTCTATGTTTATACAACATGTAAAGGAATGCGGGGTAGCAGGTATCAATAAGAGACCCCTGGGGACCTCTTCCAAAGATCCCCTTTCACTGAGCCTTCCACATCTGGTTCAACTTTGAGGCCTGTTCCTCTAGGATGAGCAACCTTTAGACCTTAGGATAAGCAACCACCTTTAGATTTAATGGCTGCATTCCAACATCTAGTTTGACTTTGGTGATGTTGAGATACTTCACTGGTTCATAAGACGCAGGGAAAGCAGACAGAGCAGATGTGGGATGTAGGATCCCAATTACAGCTCATCTTTCCAGACTCCAGATCCAGCATTACCTCGTCACAGACGTCTCTAAATGGAAAGTGTTGACGTCTAAAGATAAGGCCTCATAACTTAATTGATATTTTGCAAGACTAAGCAGATCTGCCAATAAAATCTTTAATCAAGTTAACGTGTGATGAGAGGATGTGTAGCAATGTGTTCTGTACTTAGCTCACTACATTATTTTGTCAATTTAGAGCAGGTGCCTTTTGATGTATTATGAATAATGTATATTTGATTATTGTATGTTTTCCATTGTGTATGTTTTCCTTTGTCTGCTATTAAGAAGTGTTACATCTGTTGGATTAAATGCATCAAAGAGGCAGCAAGAAGTAACATTCATCACACAGTATTTATATTTCCATGCACTATATAAACAGCAGGAACTGGGAGTGTAGAGTAACTGCTTTTAAATAAGCAACAGGTTTCCACACAAACTTTACTGTCTTACTTCAAACTTCACTTATCTCAGTTTAGTCTTGCATTCCAGGAACTGAGCTCAGCCTTTTTAAAACTGACAATCATGTGTTTTTTGAGGTCACCCAGCAGCTGTTTGAAAACATTTCATAAGTGGTTGAGACATTTTGTCGACCCCAAAAAGGAGCATCTGAGTCATCTGAGATGGAAGTTAAAGCTGGAAGTAAGAGCTATTAGTTATCTCACTACAGCAGACATATACAACATGTGTTTGTGTGTTTTTATTGTCTTTCCTTGTGTGTTTGTGATATTTGTGTGTAGCAGGAAAGGGGTGTGGCTCAGAGTTCTTGAGGCTATTTTAACAGGAAGCTGTGCAGCGTTGACAAACAGTCATCTTTCCTGAGCCTTTCACTGTCATGTTTCACCACACCACTGATAGTTTTACAATAGTGGGTTCCTGTGGAGGGAACCAGGATCAACATTTCCCACAAGCCCCCTTGTCTGAACTCATCTTGAAAAGAAATAGTTTAGGTACATGCAGCAGGTTTTATGTAATCTTGTTTAACGTACAGCCAAAGTGTTTTAAGCTGGTTGTGAGTTCACAAAGCCACTTTTCTGGACTCCTGTAAAAAGAATGATGTAGAGAGAAAAAAGCCAAATACACGGAACACATTTAGCGGTACACTGAGCTGAACTGGAACAATCAGTCAATCAAGGACAAACAAGGAAAATGTATTTGTGACCATTGCTTTTGTCATTTTTCAAGCAAAAATCGAACTCATTTACTGGTTCCAGCTTCTCACATGTTAGGATTTGCTGATTTGTTTGCGTAAAATATTATATATTTCAGTAAATTAGCCCAATCACCATCACTTGAAAATTTGAATGGCAATTTTCACCATATTATATGCTAAACAATAAATTGGTCAAGAAAGTATTTGGCAGATTAATCAGTGATGAAAACAATTATTGGTGGCAGGTTCCAGTAGTTTAAATGTTACCTTAAAGAACCCGTTAAACATTTCAAGGATGTTGAGTTGAGTTACTTCCTTTTGTAAGTAATATGTATGTTGAAAGAGCACAGCAGTGGTGTAATAATTTGCCCTGGTATCATTCAACTTCAAAGATACATCAGAAGATTTCCTGTCTGCTTGACCTCAATTTTCTATTTGACTGTAGCTCTGACAAGTGCAAAGTGCAAAGGGGTGGTGACACAAGAGATTGACTGATGGAAGAGGCAGTTACTTCTCTGTCTTGTGGCCTTAAAGAGTCAAGACTAGGGTTGCAAAATTCTAGAAATATTTAAGGTGGAACCTTTGGTACTTGGAAAACTTGAGGCAACAATGCAGGCTGTGTGCAAATTTAGGGATTAAGGGGAACAATTAATTAATAAAATGTTTTACAATAAAATAAAAAATGAATGGAAAACTCCATTCAAGGTACATGGTAACCGCTAGCTAGCAAAAACTAAGAGAATGTGTTAACAAGTTATCAACTTTGTACTTTGGTTTAGGCTACTATCTGCTGGTTAACTGAAATATAAAACAATATAAATTAGAATTACTCCGGTAATATAATCAAAATTTACATGAAAGCAAATATGCTTTTGGCCCAGAAGTTCATGGCAGTAGTGTGGGCTCCACATGTGATGGGAGAATGCACTGTTCCATTTACGAGGGTTGATTCTTATTTAATGGGCTGCCGGCCAATTATCTGTACATGTGATTTGAAGCGTGCACCACTGAATGCAGTGCATAGTTACAATTCAATTAAATGGGCATGCTTTCAACCAAAAGGTGCCATAAGACCCGCAGTCGTATTGAATTTCAATGGTGAATTTCTTCCCCAAGTAAGTTCACTATTAAAAGTTCCGCTTTTTATATTGAAATTGTGCAAACATAAACAAGCTTCACTTCCCTTGGCAGTTTTCCAACCCCTTGCAACCCTATTCCTAACACACACACCATCACCAGGGCGATTGCCCAAGTAACTTTCTCTCCTCCATCCCTCTTTTCCTCTCTCTTTCCCTCAGGTGGGGGACCGAGTCATTGTGATGAGCCGCAGTGGCATGTGGCAGGAAGTGGTTGTTGTGTCCGCCAACCTCACCTTTCCCATGCCCGAGCAGATGAGCTTTGAGGAAGGTGCTGCGATCCCCATTAACTACCTAACTGCCTACATGATGCTGTTTGAGATGGCTAACTTGAGGCCGGGCAAGAGTGTTCTCATCCACATGGCAGCAGGTAAGACACCTAAAGCAGTGATTGTATTCTGCACGCAACATCATTTCCCCCAGTTTAGCCCAAATAAAATCTGTGGTGTCTGAAATACTGATAAGCAACACATATTGAAGATCTCATTTTCTTTTTTTTTTTAATAGATCAGTGTCACTTGAAAATAAGACACCATAATAATAAATATACATCTCTCCTGCAAGTTATGACAAAGTGTGCCTTATTTGATCTGTTTGATATACAGTAAATATGCTGGAGAATTTGTGGCATTTAGACAACAATTGTGATTATTAAATCAACTGTTGCAACAGTTCTTTCTGTTTAAATCTTTGTAAATTTAATATCTTCTTATTTTTTACTTTGTTAGTTGGACAAAGCAAGCAATGGAAAGATGTCTAACAGGTTTCGTTCAAGTTTTTTTAATTTTTTCAGTATTTCGGACATTTCATAATCTATACGCTGAATTGAATTGAAAAAGATAACAGTATAAACATACACAGCAAATTAACATAAATTGGGATTTCAGCCACGATTGATCTCCTCAGACTAAGTCATTGGTTTCCATTATGTTGTACGGTTGGACAGACAGTCTCCCCCATGATTTAATTGTGACTTATAACAAACATGTCCCCTCAGTCTCCTGGGTAACCTGTTAAGAGTCACACAGGTAATCACTTCTCTGAATGCAGCAGCATTTCTGGAGGGAGAGGGAGAGGGAGGGGGAGGGGGAGAGGGAGAAAGAGAGAGAACTGCGTATTCGTAAAATGGAAAACAGGATCATTATCAGGCATGGTTGCTTTGGCAACTTCTGACATTTGCTATATTGTTAATTTCAACATAGTAAGATGGAAACAATTGACATGCATCTTAAAACAGTGAACTTTAACCTCTGCTTTCGCTCAGAAATAATATATATTTTTATTATTTTATCAACTGCTGTTAATTTTATAAATTTAAGCCAATTTGACATTTTAGTTACATTAAAAAATCACAACAGTTCTCAGATAACACGTTCTTATTTTAGTTATAATTCCAGATTGATCATGCATTACCTGTGCCTTACTCTGCTATGTTCTCTTAAGGCCGGTCCTCTCATAAAACCGTTGAGACGGGCAGTAAACCTCTTCAGGACAATACACTGTGCACAATAGTTGTTTAAAGTTATTAATGGTGATTATGGTATGACGGTATTATGTAATACCGGAGTGCTGGGAATTTTGACACAGTATATATCCAAACTTGTGAGCATAGATTAATTAAATATTTCAAAAATAAATAAATATTTCAAATTCCTTTGCTGCTTTGGAGTCACTATTTGCAAACGATAAGTATCATTTCTCATCACATAACATTAACATCAGATATTGGTGGGTAAAAGAATGATATGGTCAAGCTTTTTTTATGAACTCAACTGACTCCTTTGCCTTTTAACAAGTCACAAGTCTTAATGCCATTTAAGTCATCTTGGTTAGAAATATTTATTATATGTTTAAAGATGTTAATGCTGCTGCAACTCAAATAGCTCAGTGTTTATCAACCACTCTTGAGTCCCAAGTACACAGGTCAGTTAATATCAGCATCCACCTCACCCCCCCACCCTCTTTCTCTCTCACAATGGCCATGTTTCAGTGTTGTTTGGGTGGGTGGCTGTCAGCTGACCTGTTTCAATCAGCCACACAAGCCCGGGTGAAGGAGAGGGCAGGAACTGGATTAGTGTTGAGCCTGAACACCCAGGCCGCCATCATTGTGACAAACCTTGCACTGTTAAACGGTTAAAAGCCACAGGGATCAGAAAGCACTGTCTGCAGTTTCAGCTGTTTGTTCCTCAATCTTCCAAGGTTTCAACCACCCTAAAATCACATCAGCAACCACTTTAGAACTGAGTGTGATGCCACTACAGCCACTGGAGTTATTAGCAGTGAATCTGACCATAATCCTAGTTTTGAGTGACTGAGCAATACTTCACAGCCTGGTGAGGTATTTGCGTATTGTGTATTATCACTTAAAGCCATTGTAGTTTCACTGAGTATTTCGGAGAGGGGTCACACTGAGGTTGTTGTCTGCACATCTGTAGGTGGTGTTGGTTTTGCTGTTACCCAGCTGTGTCAGACTGTGCCAGATGTGACGGTTTTTGGCACGGCATCAGCCCCCAAGCATGAGATCATTGCTCAAGGCGGGGTAACTCACCCCATCGACTACCGCACCAAAGACTATGTGGAGGAAATCCGAAAAATCAGCCCGAAGGGTGAGAAAACACAGAAATGCACATAGTTTTTTAAGCACAAAATCCATACATCCTTACCTGTCTTTCCTGGCCAGTCATATTTTTTTCAATTAAATTTTAACACAATGTCAGGTTCTTTTGTGTGTTGATATGAAGACATAGAATGTTCCTCATCTTTATTTTCTTTCCATCCGTTTCTTTTTTTCTTTTTAATTCTGTCTTTCTGCAGGAGTGGACATCGTCCTCGACCCGCTTGGTGGTTCAGATACCCAGAAAGGGTTTAGTTTGTTGAAATCTTTGGGCACGCTTATCGTCTTTGGTAAGTGATCTTTGACAAACATGATTTCTTAGGTCTCCCTAATGTATTTGTATGTTTGCCTTATTTTAACTTCTTAAATGTTGATGCTTTTATACTGTTTAGCATAATTTCAATCAAAAAATGAAGCGACCTCAATGCTAGCTGACAGAGGTGGAAAGTCACTTAAGTATATTTACTGAAGTGCTGTACTTTAGTACAATTTGGTACTTTACCTGAGTTTTTCCATTTAATGCTACTGTACTCCACTACAATTCAGAGGGAAGTATTGTACTTTTATCTGACAGCTTAAATTGCAAGTTACTTTGAAGACACATTAATAAATAGGTATACAGGACATACTGTCTATTGCTCAACAAAACAAAATCCAAGGCAAAGATTCATCTTGGGTGCCAAAATTGAATTGGGACACAGTTTAATTAAATTCGTTTTTCATTATGTCTTATGTTCTACAACATACTGTAGCTATAAATGGCTATGAATGAATCTGCTGTGGTTTTTAATGTATTCTTTTCTATTGTGCATCCTTCTAGGTGCAGCCAATTGTGTGACAGGGCAGAAAAAGAACCTGTTGGCCATGGCAAAGACCTGGTACAACCAGCTCTCTCTCACCACGCTCAAACTAATGCAGTCCAACAAGGCCGTCTGCGGCTTCCACCTGGGCTACATCACTGATGAGCAGCTCATCAGCAGGACTATGTTCAAGCTGCTGGAGCTCTATGGCCAGGGAAAGATCAAGCCCCGCATTGACTCATGCTATCACTTTGAGGAGGTGGGTTTAATTATGTTTTAAATCTTAGATGTGAAAGAGGTACTGCATTGAAGCATGCATGATTGGACCGTTTGGGCTGAGGTGAAACAGTTTCTATCTTCTTATTGAAGGCAAAACTTAAAGATAAAGAACTTAAAACTTAGATATCTTTAAAAAGCAAAAAAAGAAATAGTCCTTGTCTTTCGGTCATGTTGGTAAATACACTTATACACTTTCTTGCTGAGAGTTAGATGAGAAGACCAATACCACTCATAGAAATGAGAGGTGTATCAATCTTCTCATCTATCATCCATCATGGACAACACCTCTCACCCCCTACATGACACTGTGGGGTCCCTGAGCAGCTCCTTCAGCAGCAGACTGATACACCCATGGCCGCTGTCAGACTCTACAACACCAACACCACCTGATAATGTTGTAGTTTCTGTTCCTGTTTCAATTACCCACCACCCGCACCATGGCTCTATGTATATTTTTTATTATCTGTGTTTATACTTTTCCTTTACGAGTACTTACTTTTTCAATATTATATTATGGATACACTTCAATAACATTTATATTTTGGTTACTTACTTTTGCTATATTATTTAACTACATATTCAATTCAATTCAACGTCACTTACTTCCTTACGTTACAATATTTTTTGTACTATGGTCACCTCACTTCACAGTACTTTTTATACCAAGCCACTTTACATTCATTCAGCACTTTTTGCACATTGTCTGTTGTTTGCCTGTTTGTTTGTTTGTTTGCTTGTTTGTTGGTTTGTTTTTATTGTGGAAAAAACTGCAGCTGTAACAAGTGAATTTCCCCAGTGTGGGATGAATAAAGTATTATCTAATCTAATCTAAGCCTTGGTAAATTAACATATTTTTCAATATGTCGAGTAATTACCTAAATGTTTAAATACTAAAGAAGTACTTAATTTTTCTCAGCTGCACACGCACAGTATAAACAGTAAAGTATATGGACTTCACACAGGAGGAGCTCCACTGAAGCTTCTTCTGCATCACAACCTTCTGGTCTTTTCCTCTTTTGCATCACGTTAGTACCCCCATCAGATGAGTCAGTACTTAGGGGCTGTTGCTAGGTGACGGGTCCACTGTAAATGTCTCTGTGGCATCTACTACTTACGAGGATAGCTCTGTGTTTCAAGTTTCTCTGGCTGGCTTTGAGAATATTCAGCAGAGATACTGTGACCATAGATGGAGCCACTGTGTTCATTAATCTACCTCCATAATTTGGCTGATGGGTCATTATCGGTCAAATATTCTGTTCATAATTGCTGTTTTTTCAATAGATTTTATTTATTTAACATTTATGACAACATACATTTCCAACATGATGCTAAAAGCAAGACAGTACAAATGCATAAGCTAAAATTAAGCAGTAAAAATGTTCGAAGCATAAATTACATCAGTACAAACTAACCCAAACACCTCCGTTTTGCTCCTCTGTCTTCTCTCAGGTCACTGATGCCTTCAGGCGCATGCACGAACGCCAAAACATTGGAAAAGTCATCCTTCTTCCTGAAGCAAAGAAGGAGGAAGAGAAGCAAAAGTCCAGCCCTGAACCGGTAGAAAATGTGGAAAAAACTGAAGCCGCCGTCAACGACAAGAAAAAAGAGACCACAGAAGAAGTTTAAGCCGAGGATTGAGTAAGCGTGTTTATTTGAATGTTTTCAACCGCCTCCTGAATGCGTTACCTAATTATACACTTGTCAAAAGAGAAGAAAAGCAAGATGCCATGAATTCTTTGACTTTGTCAGTTTTGATGATTTTGTCTTGCAATATGTCAATATTGTAGTGTCTATGTTGGGAACACTTGTTTTAAATAAGAATTAACTGTATTATTGTACATTACGTGAGTACAAATGCCTTCTCATTACAGATGGTTGTTAAAGAATTACATTACACAAATACATTAAATTCTGACTTCCACATTTTAGCTACCCATAACAACTCTAAAATAAATATTTGAAATGACAACAAACCGGTGCCGGTATGTATAAAGCTTCTAAGACATGGTCTTAAAAATGGTCCTACATGTATACATGATTATTTTTAATAGGGAGCTGATGCAAGACACTTATCCTTGAAGGGAAACTATCATTTTTTTCAACCCGGACTCTTGTTTTCTATGTTTTTATGTCTAAGTAACAATGCCAACAATCTTTGGCATTGTTCCAGTCTTAAGCAAGAAACCGTGTAGGTTAATAGGGCAATTGTCCAGCTTAGATTTACCTTCACAAAAGTGTTCCTTTTGCCACTGATAGGCTAAGATTACTAGTCTTAGTATCTGATACACAGTATGTAGTGAATCCCTTGAGATCTGGACCTTTTAAACCTCTTTAAGACCTTACTGTTTAACCAACAGCTCTGGGGTTGCTAGCGCTAAACTCTCCAGACTCCATTTATAAAAGCAATTCTTTTAGTGTGTATAGAGCCAACATATTTTCACATGTAAATCTGTAAACTATGTGTTTATTTCAACCAAAACTAGAGTTGTGATGGTTGTAAAAGATGAAAGACAACCAAAAATGGCTTTTCATAGTTTTATTTGGTTTCTGTCGACTTCAAATGAAGTGTATTCGATGATGCTAAAATTACTGTTCCTTTACATGGAGTCTGGTGGGTTTAGTGAATGCAATTTCCCAGATGTTTTTATGTTTTAAGAAAAAGGATCTTGTTCTTTAACAGAAAGGTCGCCCTCCCTTAGAAATCCTTTCCGTAATGTTGTCAGACACTTTGAATATTAATCTAAGCCTGTCAGTGGCAAAACTAGCACTTTTGTGAAGATATATACAAGTTGGACAATTGCCTTATTAACTTACATTGTTGCTTGTTTGGCTGCAGCCGACTGCAGCGATCTTGCTTAATACTGGACCCAATGTCAAAGATTATTGTTCCCATCAGTCAGGAGAACTTTTGACGAGTATTGGTTAAAAAAAAAGTGTCTTCATTCACACCGGCCCTGTTCTGTCTAACAATGAAAGATTTATCTCCATACTTACCTGAAATACTTTTCCAAACTTTGGGTATTTTCTTTTATCAGCATGATTCATTTGATGAAGTAAGGACTAACTGTAAGTAAGTTTATCAACCCAAGCCTGTTTTATCAGTAAATATTAGCGTAAGACTTGTTATATAGTAGTGGCCTAGTAGTGATCGTTGTGGTTTCATGGGTTGTGATACACTACTCCTATTACTATTCCTTGTTAATGATTGTTGTTGGACAATAGTCTCTCTTTGGAAAGCCAAGGTCAGTATTGTTTTCTAGTTTAAATTGTTATCATTTGTCTTGCATATTAGTGCCAAGTTTAAAGCCATCTTTCACCACTGCCGTCAAGCCAACTGTGAATAACAGTTAGTGGGACTTCCCTGCCTTGGCACTCTTCGCCTGTGAGTTTTCTTCCAAACAATGTCAAGCTGAACTGTTTGGCAAGCCATGTAAAGGCAGGCTTTCTTGCCTCAATTGATTAAGATGCTTTCTGAAATCGTACATTTCCACTTTGAAATCAAAAATTAGGGCCGTGTTTACGGAGGGAGTGGGTTGAAAAGAAAAGAGAAATTGAGATCATGCTTTGCTTTAATGTACTTTGTGTTTCTGTACTCAATACATATTTAATATTGATGGATTATTGAGCTTCCATGTACTTCACAGTAATCGTTATTATGATTTTCTTTTTAATGTTTCTTTGAATGGGTGACCCTAAATTGTGGGGTCAGAATGTTTTATCCAGCTGTGGGTCTAATTCATTGCTGTGATGCAGAAGACGCTGCTGAAGCACACAGTTTTCCCTCCATCCACACCACAGCTGCTTCTCACATTGCTCTCCCCTCCCTCTCATTCCTGCATTCTCTTTCACTCTGGACCTGCTCTCTCTTAAAGGCTCTATTCCACAGATACAGATCTTTTTTCACAGATAATTGTTTATGTTATTTACATTTGTGACATTGTTTTTCTTTTGGCCACTTGGACAAGTATTGTTAAGTTTGGCCCGTTTTCCTTCTAGTTCGAAGTAAGATCGGTTGTGGATTTTAGGAAGGAACTGGGGTTGGCTCAATCCCAGTGTGTCCTTTTTTTTTTTATTATTTCAAACTTTATTTGGGGCGTTGCTCTACTTATTTGTGAACCCACAAATCTTTTGTTTGCTTGCACGTAGAGTAAAATGAAAACAAAAAGGCCAGAATTTGAAGTAGATTGAGACCTCTAGCTGCAGCTCTTATAATAATAATAATAATAATAATAATAATAATAATAATAATAATACATCCATGGCAGCTTTCCCTCTCCCCTCTTTGTCGCATGTGAAATTAATGCGCTGAAGAGTCAAAAGGAACGTGCTCTCTCTCTCTAGTTCTCTGAATTGAGTTATCATAGGCTGAAAGATTATTATGGAATTTAGCCTAACAACGCCAAAACTGAAGTGCCTACCACAGTTTAGATAAAGAATACAAAACTCTGCTACATCCTTTGACTTTGACACATTTGAAGATATGACACATGATTTCTGTGAAAGCTTGAGAATATCTCTACAAAACTACATTGTGCCTTTGTGCCTAAATGTAATCTTCAAAGTGGTTCTTAAAATGTGAGAAAAGAGTCACCTTTCCCAAAATATGTTGACAACAATACATGAACTGATCCAGTATTCACTCATGCAACAAGGGACATCTAGTGGTGCAATTTTGCCTTTAAATAAGTAATTGAAAATTCTCTTCCCACTCTTGCCATGTACAACAGCCTAAATTCAATTGATCCTCATCAATTCAACAAATATTTTATATTTTGAAATAAGACATCCCATTTGATCAGTTATAAAACTCTAAAACATTGATATAGCTTATAAAATAAATGTATAATAACCCATTATCATAACCACCCATTCAAAGATTCTGGCATGCTTTATCACTTATTCAAACATATCTGCAAAAACATTATTGTAGATATGATTGTAATCATTCTGTGAACTTATTAATCTCTCTGTCGTTATCTATGTTGAGCTCCAAACCAGCTTTGGAGTAAGTAAAAGATTTGATGTGTTAATCCATTCATGATTGTGATCAAACAATGCTGCCTTTTCTTAATTTTTATACACACTTTATGCAAACTTGCCTTCTGTGTTAAATGGCACTAACCTGTCTGTATTATTAAAGTGTTACCACATTATATTCCTCTAAGCTTGTGAATTACTCAAATGATTCCGTAATGCATTAAGTTGACCCTTATGATTGGGTACGACGTGAAACCAAGAAAACAAGCAAAGGCGTGATCATAGCATATTTTATCAAATTACCTACTAAGAAGAAGAACCAATTTGGATTTGGTTGATTTGGTTAATATTGTCAGAGATAATGGCGACCAGCAGAGGTCCTCGCCTGGTCACTTTTGTAAGTGCACTCAGCTTTTCTTCAGCTCAAGCATCTCTGATTCAGGTTCCTGTTCTGTCCAAGAAACCAAAACTTAACCATGGAAGACTAGAACCCTGTTCTTCAAATGTGGTTTAGCTAATCGAGGCAAACATGCTGTTTATTAGTCATTCTCATACAGCTAATTTGATTCTTTGGGCACAGTTTAAGGACTGATTTGTTAATCTTGAAAGTTATTTTGAAGTAAAATACTTTTCAGTACTTTTGGACTAAACATGCTAGTGTTTATAATATTTAAAAACTTCTCAGACATCCAGATATTCAGTGTCCACTAAGTTGTATTCTTAGCATTTCTAAACAGAAAACCACCTTTTTGTTGCATTGAATCCCACTGACATTGTACAGGAAGAAATTGCCATAGACAAAAGTTTTCTTTCATTTGGTTAAATTATCACAAACTATGTGATGGTGCTTATTTGAAGCCTGAAGTATTACAGACTGAGATTGAATTCCTTATGTAAACACAGGGAGACTTAGCTTTTTACTAAAGCCAGCAACAAAATTAACTTTTGTGAATCTTAACTTCTAAAATACAAGAAAAGATGTTTGGCTTTTAGAAGTTAAACAGACATGTAGGACCAAAGAAGCGACGATTGCTACAACAGTCAGGAAGAAAAAGAATTTTTCTCAGATAGCCTACATAATCTTGAATATAACGTGCTAAGGTCAAAAGTCCATGTGCCAAACACTGTAAAAACGTACATGTGTGAAGTACAGAAGACTCAAACATCAGAATAGCTTTACAGGGGCGGGTCAAAGGAGATCCAGGTCTCAGCCCCAAAATCTTTGACTGAGTTAGGGGTCACACATCAATCCATAAATATGGACTTTTAAGTAATTGCTATATTAATAAATTATTATTATTATTACAACTTCAAATGCACTGTTTACTGTTAAAACAGCTCATTCAACATACACTGCAAATGATCACAGTAATGAATCATGAAGGATATTAAACACAACACATCAACTGCAGTATGTTCATATAGGGTGGAGAGACTGAGTTGTTCTGACACATTGATAACAGCATGCTTATTATCCCCTTTTTCTTTCAGCAGAGAATAGAACTACATGTGTATCTTGTTCTTTCCTCAGCTTGTCAAGCCCTTGGACAGTAGATACTAAGAAGTCCTTTGTTTTACCCTCAGCTGTCTGCAGTGGTTGACAGTCTTATTCACCTATAGTTGCTGCTGCTGACTCCAACCGAAATGCCTCCATTTAGTTTCAACTGTTGTTTTTTCAGAGCTACAACACACCATTCTACCACAGTGTAACAGCGGTTTCATTGTCTGTTATTAGTATCCTGTTAATAATTGTGCAATTGTATCAACCTGACTTTACCTTTGAATACAAATTCACCAGACAATGACACCAGACATGACTAGTAAGTTATGGTGTCCTATTACAGGGGGGGGGGGAGGCCTAGCTCCAAAAGTGAGAAACAACAGACAAAAAACAAGACATCTTGTGTTTTATTGAATGTTGACCAAAAGCAACGGGCCATTATAAGCTTTGTAAAGGTAGAATATTTGGCAGAGCTGGATTGCATAGATGTAGCCTACCTACTAACATGGCCAATGGTAAAATAAATACTCTGATCTTTTACTTGAGTAAAAGTAGCAATACAGTGTGAATTATACTTAAAGTACCAAAAGTAAAAGTACTATCTGCAAATATTGCAGATATTATCTCATTGGATTATAATTACTGTATTCATCCCTTCAATGGTGCAGGTGAAGCCAATTTCAACTACTTTTTATAATGCCTGGTGGCATAATACACAGCCTAATCCATTAGTTGATGTGTAATTTGTGTTGATAATCAGAATCTGCAAAGTAACTAGTAATCAATGTTGTCCAATACATGTAGTGGAGTAAAAAATTTAAAAAGTATAGAAGGTAGAAGTATAAACTAGCATAAAATGGAAATTCTCAAATTGAGTAAAAGTACCTGAATATTGCAGCCTATTACGTGAGGCTTTTAATTTGAAAGGTTACGTCGGAAGCCTTGTGTTTAGGCTTGTTTGACACAGTGGCTTTAAATGGGAATACCCTCTGTGTGCTGCTGTGGGAGTTTCCTTTAAAAAAATCTTGTCGTGTCACAGGGATGCAGCCGCCGGAGCCGGGCTCCAAGTCTACCATCCGCGGGTACATGACCACCGCCGGTAGGCCTGATTTTCTCTCTTATTCAGCACATTTCTTTCTGTTTTTGTGATTTAACTGTTACAATTCATCTTTGCGGCTCGGACAGAACGTTATATCCAACCTAATGACTCCTGACAGAGCCGCGTTTATGACTTTCAATTGTAACCTTTCACACAGGAATGGCTGCTCCGGGTTAAAATTAGATAGCTTAGTGTGTAAGTATGTCCTATTAATAATGCACGTCGGTGCAGCCAAACTGCAGTTTACAGGACGTTTGCATTACTGTGTGTACCAGCTTGTCTGATGTTGATGTCATCACATTGTCAATGAACTGACATTGTCATGGTATGCTAAGATTTCATAATGTCCCGTCAGGGCAAGCTTCCCTGCAAACCAAGAAATGTACTAATACTAATTCATATATATTATAATATATATATAATATGTGTTTCACTCTCTGTTCTGTTCTTCTACAAAGGTGTGTGGATTTATATAGTTTGCATGCAAAGGTTGTGTAAGATGTCCTTGTATGGCATATGATCTTCTTAAATCCTAATCTTAAGATTGTCAGAGCATGTGGTGTAATAATAGTATGTCCCTTCTCAATTATTATTGATTTTTACTCTTTCTCAGTCCCATACAACTTGTTTCCAGTGGTAGAAGAAGTACTCCGACCCTTGACTTATCATAAGTATATGTACTTAAGCATCAACAGCAGAGTACTCATTGTACTGAATTATTATTATTACAATAATGGTATACTAATTATTACACTATTATTACTAATGCTAATTACAGATCTGTAAATAGCAATAAAATGTTGCTGGTTGAGATAATGTTAACTTCTTTAGATACAGTTAGGTAGTGTAATCTATTACAATAGACTACATCATATTTTAAAGGATAATCTTGCATTTTGATGTAAAATTTAATCTACAAATGATATACTGTCTTACAAAGGCAGAAAGCAGTATTTGAAGAAGGCCATTAGCCAGACAATGCTCTTTTGCTTTCTTGTCTATTTTACCTAATGAGCTGGCTTCATAAAATCCTTTTTAATTTAATACATTTAAACTTGTGACTTCAAGGTAACTCAACTAATTCAAATCACACATGAATTCCTTGGAAGACAGCTCAAATACTACTCCCTATAAACTAGGCTAGATGCCTGCTGAACTACCTTTTAGTAGGAATAGCTAATCTGGTGTAACTTGTTTTTTCCATTATGATTAGATTTAGTTATGCCTTATGTATTTGACACAACAAACTTATGTTGGACCATCAACATAGGAAACTATCTTACCAGCTAGCCTTGACAAGCCGGAGTGCAGTCATGCATTTTGGTTTTTAATCTCTGTTTTCTAGTTCTTGCAAGTTATTTCATGCCAAAATTACTAATTTTGTGGCATAATAATGTTTATGGGTTATGGGTTATAGGTTAAACGGATGTCAACTAGAATTACCGCCTCATGGTTCTATGCCTCTGCCAACCAGTCACGTTGCAGTGTACACCCATGTCTGTCCAGACTCATAATATAGGGAAGACTTTGAAGCAGTTGTTTAAAATGTTAAATGTATTAAGTGTGTTTTTTGGCAAAACATGGATGTTTCACACACATCTTCAACACAGAACACATAGGCCTATACACGGTTTCAAGATTAGTGTGATCAATTCAGTATCCACCCAAATGTCTCCCTTTCTGTCCCTGAGTTATGGCGTTGAATAATGGCCAGGAAAAGTGTTTTTGCAGAATATAATGATCTCAAAGGGAAGTTGACCTTTTGGACATAGAATGTCATCACTTCATCATTTTATCTTATTAAACATTTGTGTCAGATTATTGGTGAAAAAACGTAACATTATGTCTCCGACCGGGGCTGCCACTGGCGCGGAGACACAAGAAGTCCAGGATTCTGGTCTTAGCTCCATTTTGACCAAACATGTAGTTACTGGATTTGTAGAGTAGAGAGTAAAATATATACAGCATATATATGTCCTCTGAATTGTTAAATGTAAAATACCATGTAAATACATCAAAAGGAATAATTGTAATTGATTGGTACTTCAGTAGATTTACTTGTTTAATGCCTCAGCACTGCTTGTATGTCATATTTGTTCCATTTATGGTAAAGGTATGCTGTGACGTAACAGCTCTCTTCCCTCATGTAACCTCATGCCTGCTCCAGCAAAGGTCTTATCTGCAAATACATCGACTACGTGAATATTGAATTGGCCCTGATCCGAGATCCGGCATGTATGAGTCAAGTTTATTTCTCTGAATCCTAAAGGAATTAAGGAATGTATGCGTGGAGAACTGTGATGAGAATAGGAAGTTTATGACTATGTGTTGCATATTAGATGCTGCAGTGATTTAAACAAAGACAGTTGCATATTTCCTGAAAAGGAATAGGGGTTTCTTTGTGATTGTTTTTTAACTATGAACATCCTGTTTATGTGTCGTTTAATTTAAATTCTTCTTCCTTCCTTTCCTCATGTAAACATATGTTTCCCCTAAAGCAATTATGAGTATGTTTATGATGTTTCCTGAGCCCAGTGTGGTTCTGGGCTGCATGTTTAATTAAACCTGGACACAGTGTGATGTCCTGATGTATTTGGTATCCTCCAATGACATTTTTAATTTAAGAGTAGGGTGTTGTAAAACAGTAGAATGCTTCTTAGAATCTGTTGTCCTTGACAAAGAAAAAAACGTTTTTTTCATTCCCCACATCTTTCTTAGAGAGGGACCACTCACTGTTTCCTCCACACGCCAAAGATGACGGCTCCACCAAACCTAACCCATGCAGCACCACAGCATCAGCGTTTTTTGGTGTTGTTCGACTTTGATGAAACCATCATCAATGAGAACAGTGATGATGCTGTGGTGCGTGCTCTACCAGGCCAACAGCTACCTGAGTGGCTTAGAAACAGCTACAGGGAGGGCCACTACAACGAGTACATGCAGAAGGTCTTGGTTTATATGGCGGAGCAGGGCGTGTCTGAGGACTCCATCCATTCAGCGTTGGAGAAGATCCCACCCACACCCGGCCTCCTGTACCTCTTTCAGTATCTGCAGAGCCACGAGCAGGACTTTGAGCTGGCGGTGGTCTCCGACGCCAACATGTACTTCATCGAGACGTGGCTGGAGCGTGCTGGGGTGCGTCACCTTTTCCGGAAGATTTTCACAAACCCAGCAAATTTTGATGTGACTGGCCGCCTTGTGCTGCTCCCTTTCCACTCCCACTCGTGCTGCCGTTGTCCTGACAACCTATGCAAGCAGGTGATCCTTCGGGAGTATCTGGCGGGCCGACAAAAGGAACGTGGTGGTGCTCCCTTTCAGAGGGTATTCTATATCGGAGATGGGGCCAATGATATCTGTCCCTCTCTGGCTCTGGGGCCCCGGGACACAGCCTTCCCCAGGAGAGACTTTCCCATGCACAGGCTGCTGCTGGAGATGCAGCAGTCCCAGGCAGCCATGTTCAAGGCAAACATAGTTCCTTGGGTCAGTGGCGAAGACATAGTGGGCTGCCTGAAGAAAATTATGGAGGAGAGATAAAAGATGTGTGCGTGTGTGTTTGTTTGTGTGTTTGTGTGTTTGTGAGTGTGTGTGTGTGTGTGTGTGTGTGTGTGTGTGTGTGTGTGTGTGTGTGTGTGTGTGTGTGAGAATAAGGGAAAGAGAGAATGAAAAAGGGGGCAAATATAGCAAAAGGGCACCAACTCCAGTCCACGATATGCGTGATTCTACTCCAGCCACACTTGGTACCTGTAAAGATGTAGCCAAATAGTACACATCTATTCAAATCACCGTCTTGGCCAGGAGAAGTTGCTAGGCAACCAGTTGAGACTCAATAAGTCACTGCAACTGGCCAAAAGAAAGTCCACCACATAACCCCTAATAAAATAGTTTATTGTAATGTTTACACTATTTCATATGGATTAAACCAATGACAGATAACATGGTAATATGAGTGAGGTGGATAGGCGCAGATGGCAGACTTTTATGTTTGGATAGAGCCGGGCTTTGCTGATTCTCTTTGTTCTTCGTGCTAAGATATCCAGCAGCATATTTACTTTACTGTACAAACATCTAACTCTCCACAAAAAGGAGTAAGCACATTTCCACAAATGTCGAAATGTTCCTTTAGTGCTAGCCTGGTATAAAAGCCTATTGCCATCTTAATTAATACTGTAGGTTTATGGACACATGTGCAGGATCAAGTGTTGTACAGTAGCATTACCTGGGACAAAAGACCACACATGTTGTGTCAGGCAGGGACAAGGACAACAGGGATAAGGTAACAAAGACTCTTGCACAGTAACTGTGCTCTCCCCACCACTCATTACTGATACCTAATCTAGGGCTTGATTATACAACGGTAATCTAAACCAGCATGAGATCCGAATGGAACGTTGGAACCATACGCCTGCACTTTGGCCCAACATTACATACTGTTTCTGAAACAATGAAAAAAAAAGGTGGGATGCAAAGTACCAATTGTATTGTATAGTCATTAGCTAGCACTTACCATACTTGTACCCCATTAGTACTTCCAGTAAATATAACTATTGATAAAAGGCTGTTTAGGTTGAGAAGGATTTATAGTCTCTAAAAAGTCTTTGTTATGTTTGAATGGATACCCAATAAACCACAATGTTGTGGTTGTGAGGGAGTGATGATGGGCCACTCATACTAGTATACAGTATGGTCTATATCTAACTCAAAATGTAACCTCATTCTGCATAAATGACTAAATCCATGATAGGGACTGGAAAATATATTTTAAAATATCAAAAAGGAAGAGCACTTGTATTCATTGAGATGACATTTATTTTTGTCTATATTCAGAAAATTGTGAAGTATTATGTTTGTTTTCCCATCCTTTTGTTTTTAAATTCAGATTATAATGGGGCATGTATACTTTGTTGATTTTTGCAGCCTGTTTAAGGTTTCCATGTTAGTAGACACATAATACTGTCTGCTAACTTTAAGGCAGAGGTAGTATAAATAATGGAGTGTATATTTGGATTCATTTTTTTTTTTTATCCATATACTGAACATCTTTGCTGTTACAGTTAACAATAAGAACGTTTGGGTGCTAAAGCATTAAAACAGATAATAAGCTTGTTAATTGATGAAATACTTAAAGGGGCTGTAGTTGATATTCTGAAAAAAGTGGTTTGGGATTGCCTCCACACGGCTCTTACAGACTGATCCCCAACTTTTCAACACACAAGGCACTCACACGCACTAACATGCAACAAGAACAGAGAGGCTCTGATTACAACACACACACAGGGACTTTAAATACAGTATATTTACATAGCAAATTGTTTTCTGCTATATTAATCTTCTGAATATCAAATACAGCCCCTTTAAAAACATCATTATGCTGTATAAGAGCTGGACATTTTCTCAAGTGTTTTAGTTTCTCAGGGAGTAGAAAAGAAAGTGTTAACAAGCAAACATAATATATGTTTATAAAAATATTTTTCTGCCACGGACAAATGTTCATAGTATATATGTTTATGAGAAATAATCAAGGTGGCTGGAATGTGAAAGCCTTTGAGATCAAAACCTAATCCATTAATGCTTTCTGATTAGGAGAATAAAGTTATGTGAGCTTTACTCCTTCTGATCCTATGATAATTATTTTATTTTATTTTAATTTACTTTAACTGTTTATGTACCTGTAAAACTTCCATGGAGTTTTGTGCAATAATGAAACACTGTATACTTGATATGATGTAAAAGAGATTTAAGGTTAAACAGGAAAAAACTTGACCTTTGACATTTTCAGGGATGTGAATCGACACCAGATCACCAAACTAAACAATGTTTTTTAAGGGAACTTTAAAATGGTATAATTGCTTCACAATAACCAAATAACATTATGTGTTGTTAGGACTCTCCTTGACTAATATGCTAATTTCTTTTCATTTTTTGTGGTTTACTGTATCTTGGATGTGTGTTTTTAATCAAATATCCAATATGTGTCTAATGCATTAGTGTAACAGGAATATAAAGCCATTATCTAATGAATCTGTTTCTGTTGTGTGTTTCATAGCATCAACTATAAACTACTAGTTTTTTCTTAATGAGTGTAGGCCTTTCAGACCAAACGCAGTTTGCGCTCAAAACGCCATTCTGGCGCGGTGCCAGTCATTGGAATCAATGGGTTTTAGCGCCATAGATCTGAAAGGCCCTTGATGCTCATTATAACTTATCAGCTGCATTAAAGAATCATATTGACATTAACAGTCTCACCGCAAGGTTAATTTAGTGGCTGTGCTGGAGCTTTCAGTCACACATGATGAGTTTTCCCAGTTTTAACAGAAATGTCTAATTTGACAGTAAAGTAATCAGTTACTATTGTAATTATTGATTAGTAAAAGTAATTATTTTAAGCAAAAAAAGATCCCTAGTTGCTTCTCAATCGATAATATTTGCCGCTTTTCTTTATTTTACATAATTCTAAGCTTAATTTACTTCAGTTTTGGACTGTTGTTTTATGCTTAATTCAATCAATTGTTTAAAATCAAGCAAATCCTGTGATATCATCAAAATATCCAACACAGCTATGAAACCTTAACCTGAGATTGTTGTGTCAGCAGCTGTTTCAAAGGTCAAGAATTTAAAAAGTTAAAAACTCAATGTTAAAATTGTGTTATGGGAAAGCCAAATTAAGTCTTAGTAGAGCTAAATATTTGGGAAGGGAACAAATGGAGTTATGCTGGTATGTATTTGTTGATGGTTTTAAGTTAGTGTTTTGGGAGAGACAATGTTTAAGGTGTTGAAGAAATTAGAAGAGAATGTGGGAGGGACTTAGGGAGAAAAGCCTCACATGATGCAATCCGTCCTCTCAAAGGGTGACATATTGATTTAGCAGCAGAGACAGAGAAAAAGAGGACAGAGGAGACCCGAAGAGAGATGAGTCATCTAAACCACTTTTTCAACTTGCAGGACTTCAGACAGCCAAAGGACGAAGTGAAGACAGAGAACATGATTAGAGGAGAGTGGATGAAGGAGGTGGCGGGGTCAGTGGAAAAAGAGTCAGCAGTAAGGAGAGAGGAGAGGACAGATGGACAGAAACTGAGCTGTGATACTATGTGAAGACATAAGAGATGAGATGAATAAACATGTGCCACTGGCATGGCCAGGATAGTGAACTTCAGTGGTGAGGTGTCTGGTTATATTAAAGGGTAACTCCACCAATTTTACACATCCAAGTCTGTTTTCAGGTCTTGAGGAGTAATACTACATGAAAAGTTGTACGAAGTATTTTTGTTTTTCCAGAGGGACCTTAGCTAAATCTGATAAATTGCCTCAAGTAATGTCACTTGAGTTGGTTGTGGTTGAAGACTACAAGTTTAAAAATGAAAAATATCTGTTGGTGTGGACTTAAAAAGAGACATTACCAGACCTCTGTAGCCCTACACGAGGTGCAATTTGTAAAGCGGCTCATGCTGAAAATAACAGCAACATTTGGTCACATTTGGCTTCAAACAATGTTTAAAAAAACAGGTAGGAATTTTTGAGGGTCCCTTTTTGCACATTTACAACAATATTTGTTAACTAAGAGATATGTTAAATAGTTAAATCCAAATATTAAATGTTAAATCTATATCTAAAGCTTAATGTTAAATCTAAATATTTTGGGTGAAACTAAATATTTAATTAATATGCAAATACACAATACCGGTAACCGGAAATACCAGGAGAAAAGCTTGAGGAGGTCAGTGTGTGTTTAAAGTGTCAAATAACGATTAAAAACCATCTCATCCGGGGAAATGGAATCTTCAACATTGATTATCGTGATAATAACTACCTAAAATAATAAACAAATTTGGAGAAACTGTATTTGAAGACTACTTTGAGTATTTAGTGTTACTTTTTTAAGAATGGGGGACTTATGACCTGTAGCCAACAGCGGGCGGGGATAAGCTCCTGGTTGCCTTTGTGCAAGCGAACAAGACAGATCAGTCAAAGTGAGCCCCCTCAGGACTGGCTATAGTATCTATCGGTCATAAGTCCCACACCCTTCAGAAAAGTGACACCAAAAACTCAAAGTACTCTTCAAATACAGTTAGGTAGTTATTATCACGATAATCCATCCATAATCCATGTCCAAGAGTCCATTTCCCCGACATCCTCAAGCTTTTATTTTGGTATTTTGTGATTTTTGATTCGAATATTAGTTAAATATTTAGTTTCACCCGAAACATTTAGATTCAACATTTAGAGTTAAATTTAGATCTAACATTTAAGTTCAGATTTAACATTTAGATTTAGATTTAGATTTAACATTAACATTTAACATTTAACATTTACATTTAGCATTTAGCATTTAGATTTATATACTCAGCATTTATATTTAGATTTAACATTTAGATTTAGATTTAATATTTCTATTCAACATTTAGATTTAGATTTAATCTTAACATTTAGTTTGGTGTAATGCCATGTATTAATGTAATGTATAAGGCCTACATTAGTCTGGCTCAACAGATCCGCATTGCTGGGATAAAGCCTCACATCTGGCACACGAGTCCCTCTTGCTATCTCTACCATCGGGGCTTAGTGCCATCCAGGGCAGTTGGGATTGGTTTAAAGGAGTACTGACAAGCCAGACTATTTTTTCCCTATTAGGCTGTGTAGCCAGACCATTCTCCAGTGCTGACACAGCAACGTGGAGATAGGTGTGGCAATGCTAGACTAGGCCTGTCTGGCACTGCAAATGAAATTTAGCCTTTTGGCCAAATCTAATACATTTACAGTATATTGATGTTTTTGTTTTAACAAAAGCAACAAGGTGACATACATGGAAAAATGTAAATACTATTCAATGTTTAAATGAACAAAATCAAGTACATAAAAAAAGTCAAATGTAATACTTTTAGCTCCTCAGGTTTGGAAAGCACTGGTATGTGCAAAATGTGTCTTCTGAATAAATCTCTTGACCAGAAGATGGCGCCAAGTCAACAAATCTATGTCAAAACTGCTTGGGCCTGTGTCCTGTCCAGCAACATACTTTCATCTGATCTTACAATACACCAAGCATTCAGGCTAACATAGAGTTGTGTTGCACCGGATTAATGAGAAAACCATGTCACAACAACAGGCTAAGGCGCTTCCTTTGGCGTAAACAGTAGTGCTGATGTGAATTCATGAAACAACTCTCAGAGAGGATGACAGCAAGGGCTCAAGGCTATAGTGACAGAGATGACATGAGGCGTTCCTGCGTGCTACATGTGACCATGTGAGTTTGACAGGCTGCTAAAGTCGGCCAAGTAATTGTTGATTCAGCTTTCTTACTTATGGAATTTAGTCTATTTTTGGGACTACTTGACCTGCCATAACCTTATTTCTGCATTTAACCCCCATGTCATCTCTCCCCGATACCGCTGTCTTCCTTTCTGGTTCGACTTCTGTCAAATCAGATGAAGACATTCCATGTGTCATCTTTGCATTCAATCTCACATTGTTCTATCTCCACATCTGACTCCTCTCTGATTTATTTTGTCACTCCATCCCTCGGGTGATTCCTTGTCATTGTTGTTGTCTACCATCATACTTTCTGTTGTCAGTTCAGGGTTTCTAATGATAACATCATCAGCAGCAAAACGCTGACTGTACAAAACACTTGTAGCCCACACTTACTCAGATTTTCTTTCTTATGCATTGCCTTCTTTTTCTAATGTGATTTAGCCATCACTCTTTGGAAAACCTCTGTTAGACTTTTGCAACTCTCAGCTGAATTGCTGCTGCTGTCCAACACAATTTCCAATGACCTCCAGCGGTAAGTGAATGGATAGAAAACCCAATTAACATCAATCTGTGGAGAATGATGACAAATCGTATTTGAGGATCTTGAACTCGTCAATGACAGCCTTGCCACCTCCTATTGTACCTCCCTGTCAATATCAACATACCAGCTGATATAACCTCCACACCAATAACAATAACAGAAGACTGTTAAAATGCTTTAAATTTGCACTGCTATCCCATGATTTTATTGATACCTTTAATCAATTTTTCTCCATTCAATTACTCCCTGCGAGGTGAAAGATAACTCCATTAAGGGACTGGAGCCTTGTAAGAAGTCGCTCTGAATTAGGATGTGGACTTCCTATGCCAAAACGATATAAGGCTGATTAGGGTCTTAAGAGTTTCCATTCCTATGTGTTTGATTCTGCTGCTGATAGTTTCAAAATACAATGCCAGCCAAAAGTCAAGCTAATATCTTAAAGCAGTGACCTTCCCTGACAGAAGCAGTCAGTTAGTAACAAATGGAGATGGAAAGGAGAAGAGAGGGAAGTGTGGGCTGCCGGAGCTGACGTTTGTCTATGTCCTTGAGATGAAAAGGGGAGATAAAACCAAGACACAGAAGGAACAATGTTTGACTTGTATCTGCATGTCCTTGAAGAGGTTAAATATCACCAAAAAGCCTCCCTGCGTTGCAAGGCTGCTGAAGCTGTAGCAGTTGAGGAAAACTAAACAAAGGCCGTGCATTGTGTGATGTAAAAAATAATTTATCTTGTGGGGTAATGATCAGAAACAACTGTTGCTAGCCAAAGTAGTCCATTGGGTTATTTAAGCCATTTAGTATCAAACTAAAAGTTAAGTGACTTTCAAGGGAAAGATTGTTTTTAAAGAGTGGTCAAAATTGAAGCAGCAGAGGCTGAGATACCCTGACTTTTTGATCCATTTCCGGTGTTGTCTTTAAACTTCTGGTTGCTATTCCCAGCTAAAATAAATACATGTTAAAGGTCACGGCACTGAACGGTTCACACAGCCCACCATCCACTTCTTAAAGTTGAAAACACACATTCACATTTAAAAGGCGGTCCTATGTCCTGACATCACCACATCCAGCACATATCTTCAGCACTTCGTTGTTGCTGACATGCATAAGAGCAGCTGTATGGGTCAAAAAACAAAAATTCACACGATACAAGTAGATTTTTTTAGTAAAGCCCCAGTGCCTGTGGATTGCGCTCATCTTTGACCAGTTTGTACACAGGTTGTTCACCATCAGGGTTATTTTTGGGACTTTATAAGGCTCCCAACAACCGATGACTTAATACAGCTGTTTTTACAGGCTGAGTAGTGTTCTCCATGACGAGTAAACTGACCTTAATGTAAAAAATTCATGGAATGCCCCTAAATGTAGCGTGTTGAGGAATTGATAGCAGAAGACATAAAAGCTACTGATTTATTTGATGGAAGAAGATGATAAACTGTTCTGTTCAGTCTCAGACTCCCTGTAAAGTGTGGTAAATATGTATGTTGTCTGAAATCTCTGCTCTGTGCCCTTTTCACAAAGCCCTGAATCATGGCCAATTCTTTTTACTGTTTGTGCAGCCAGAACTAGAACTGGAGGAAACCAAAAACTTTGCAATAACCACTGTACAAATAGGTGAAGTTTATCGATGTGTTAAACCACACATGAATGACAAAGTCAGCATTTGTCACTAGATTTTTCACCAGATAATCCTTTATATATATCCATGATGACAATCAGATATAGATGAACAAAAAAAAAACATAACCATGAAAAATATGTGGCTACAGAATAAGAGACAATATGCAATGTGTTTACATTGTAGGAAAAGAGCTATTTGCAATTGAGACTTCTTTATCATTCAAGGTGAGTCAGTGGTGCAGTAAGAAACTAATGCCAGTTGAAAGTTATGAATTTGCACAATGGAGAATGCTTTTATTTTATATTATGTCAATAAGAAGATTTATGACGGTAATCTCTCTCCGTCTGTCTTTCTCTCTCTCTCTCTCTCGCTCTCTCTCTCTCTCTTACACACACACACACACACACACACACACACACACACACACACACACATATCCTTGCCATACCAGTCCGTTTGTCTTCGTGTACCACAATCAAGCTCTCTCCTTCTCCGGTCACCAGCTTAGTCTGCGGAGAAAAAAGGTAAATTTAACACTCAAATTAGTAAACATTTCCATCAAAACTTTGAGTACATTTTTTATGAAGAAACGTCAATGTCGTACTTTTTTCTGCAACTCGACAATGACGATCTTATTTTCCATGCTCAGAAGAGTATCTTTCCGGGTGATTTGTGAACGTTGATGCAGCTTTCTGGCGGAGGGGAGCGGCGCCAAATGTGCGAGTGAAAAGGTGAGGATATGCTGTCTGAATTCATACAGGAGGAAGGCAATATACGACGGTCTCCTGTTACTTCTGAAAGTATGTTTAAGAACAAATTACTGGACGAGTATAGGAAAAAAGTGAAGTACTAGAAATACCATGAAAAAGGTCTTTCAATTTTCAAACAATATCATGCTAGGTTAGCTGATTTCGAGCTAACGTTAGGTATGTTAATATTACTAATGCAGGTTCTGTATTAGCAGACTAACTTTGTCTATTATGTTTGACAAACTTTTAAGTTACTGTAACGTAAGTGTACTTGATATTTATCGACAACGGTTAAGCATTTTACAAAATATATTTTCGTCAATGTTTTAGTGAAAAAACAACCTTTAAGAAAACTTGTTGAGGGTATTACTCTTAACTTGTGGTTTTCAATGTGCAGGAGAAGAAAATAACAATTAATCTCAATTTTTGATTAACCAAACAGTTATTTTACAGTTAACAATTCTCCTGTCCAAGCTGTAAGAAATTTGATTAGACGGATGTTTTATGGTGTTCTCTTTGTTCACTTTGCAGGCACGGGGTTTGATAGCTCTGAATTCTGGTTGGGTACACGAGGAGGCTAGGAAGGATAAAACAAAAACAGGTTATAAGATTCACATCAATATGCAAAAATACATTGAATGATAATTTAAATCCATTAGACCCAGTCCTGTACGAACATTAAGAACACGTTATTATATTTTATTATTGTTATTAGTTTTTAGCATTTGAGAAGAAGGAGGACTAGCAAGACCAGTTCCTGTAGAAGGGGTAGTAGTATAATCAAAAAATAATCCAAATATTGCATACTTATTGTGACACTTTCAATATAATATTGCGCAACTTGATATTGCAATAAGGATATTAAGTCGATATATCGTGCACCCCTATAATGCATTATTGTCATTGCTCTCATGTCTGCTAGTTATTACCACCAGATTATTTTCTTTCCTTCTCTTCATGTGCCCTAGTTGAAGTTGTTGCAGGTAGATACTTGTTCATGTTCTGATTTATGTACTGTATAGGAAGTCCAGTCTTGGGACAGCTTGGTGGCCTCAGGGTCTAAAAAGCAACACACAGACACAGTGTGCAGTAAGATGCACATCTAAATGCTTTTTCCCGTCAGTTTTCTTGTTCCTGAATGTCTCTCATCAAGAAAAAAAACTCCTCCAAAATATACCTTTAAAAACAGGGAAGTGCATCGTCAGCAAACTACAAACTGTTTACAGTCGCCTTTAAAGTTAATAGTGTGGGGGAGTGTTTCATCCTGAAAAGATAGATTTTGGGTAAAGCATCACTTTAACTGTTGGAGGAAACCACAAATCTTCACATTCACAGCTTGAAGTCTTCTTAGATAGGCATGTACAAGGCTGGCTGCTCTTTATAGTAACACTTCTCAAATAGTTCTTTTTAACTGGCGCTGTAGGGAACTGGAGGCTGTTGGTCTGGCTGGGAGAAATCTGGGGGGAAATTAAATGTAACACCTTTAGGCATTTGATGTGGCACTACGAGCAACTTGGGCTATGGAGCAGTTGCTATATTTTGAGACGTGGCAGTTTTTTGAAAAGAATGAATGGACATAATTTACAGTTTTATGTAAGACATATCTGTGGGGTTCCTTTTCTGGTCCTTCATCACTGCATTTGGTGGTTTCACATAAATACTTGCCAGAAAAAGTGTTAAGAGCAGACTCTGGTTTAAGAGGATGGTGTGTTTATCACAAAAATCAGGCATCAACACCTTTAAGGTAATGATTTATACGCGTGTCATGTCATGTTCATCCTATTGCATCTAAAGCCATATGTTTGTGTCTATGGTTGGATGGTTATGCATTACATAAGATGCTTCCTAAAATTCCTGATTGTATGGCTTGCAATTAAATTGCTTCCCGCTGTATTGCTGAGCAGCAGCATGATTTGCTTTGCTTATGAGCAGAGCTGAAAATTAACAATGTGTAGGAATGTTCCCAGTTTTTTGCCATCCACGGGACTTGTGTTTGGGTGGTGATAGCAGTGCTACTGGGCCTCCAAATAGTACATTACACAACATGGCCAGATGTGCAGCTTTAAATTGCATGTGACTCTTAATGAGACAGAACTTTGCTTCTTTACAGAGTGAGACTGTAGGAGAGCATGTTAACATCAGGACCTGGTTTCATTTGAGGTTTAAAAAGAAAAAAAAAGAAAAATGTCACACTGACTCAATGCCACAGTGTGTCAGTATGCATATTATAAATAAGGTGTCAGTGAGGGAAACTTTTTGCATGGTGCATGGAGTCCTGTATAAACACATTTTAATCTGGGGTTGCCAGAGTTTTGCATACTGAAAAATAGTCACCTTAAAATATATTTGATTACAATTAATTCTCAATTTGTAATAAGTAAAAAGAACAAATTAGGGCAGCAGCTATTGTCATTATCAAATACTGTTTTTAAATCCTCATGTTTGAAAAGCTGGAACCAGAAACATTTTATTTTTTTAACTTTTCAAGAAAACAGTCACTCATCAAAGTTGCGGCTGATTAGTTTTATACCCATTGATTAATCGTTAATTAATCGTCAAATCATAAAGCTAACAACAACAAATTCCCTTGTTGTGTTTTCATGTGTTCAGGCACATCTATGGAAATAGCCAGAAGGCCTATTATTTTGCCAAATAGTGTGTCCACGCTAAGATCAAAACAGCAAGCTTATTAAGGCAATAACTTTTTGATTTAAACCTGAAACACTGAAACAAGCTTCTTCTTTTTTTTGCCGAACAGTATGATAACATAATTTACTTCATACAGTGAGAGCCACAGGACAACCTCAAGGCTGCTCCTTTGTCACTGGACCTTGTTTGCCTCTGTCTCTATCCCCGGATGGTAGGCGGATGTCAAGTTTGTGGTATTAAAAGCAACCGAGCAGGAGCCTCCATAGTTAGAACATAAACTATCCTAAGAAACCCTCTAAACTAATAAAGCTAAGTCTAAGTCTAACTCTCACACACACACACATACACGTCCCACATGCAGACATAGTCTGCCCCACAGATTTCTGAACCTTTTAGATTTCCTCTTACATGAGTGACTCGTGGAGAAGTGTGCTGCGTAGGTTTTGGGCAGATGGATGTCTGCAGGTTAAACAGAGATTGTTCAAGGTTAGGTACTATATAATATGGTGTAGTTCATTAGAGAGCTGAAAGGGCTGAGAGTGTAAAGTATTCATTTTACACACACTCCAGTTATACATTCTTAATCATTCCATTCTTTTGTTTTTCATCTTTTCAGACATTTGAGTGTGTGCTGCTATATTGTTGTTGTGTTGTTCCATCCATTAATCATAAACATACTGTTCTTTGTCTGCCTTATATTTGAAAACCAATGTACTGTATATGAGAGTAAAAACACAATAGTTTATAATCTACAAATCCCATGTTGTAACTCCTATCACAGAAGGGTAGTGTTAGGGAGGGGTTAATGTCATATGTTAGTATGCAAATACTAATAATGTCTCATATTATGTGCTAGTAATTGTCCTTTTTCCAGTTTTTGTTATGTGAATTCCTGCCACATGCATTAGGGAAAAGGGAGAACTGATGGTCACATTTGAAGTTTCACATTCCTCAGCTGATAGAAATCTGATAATAATGGTCTCACAGTTTTAATTTACTGAAGCAATAACTCAATAAACTACAAAAGAGTTTTTACAAAGTGTTTGAAATACTATGGGTATCAACTCTACTCCTTATATGGAGTACTTCCTCCATTATCATCATAAATAATAAATATATTATTGTAATAAAAAATAAATTATATAATTGGTGTATAGTTTTAGTAGTTTTGCTACTTCAGGCTTTTAGAATTTCAGTAGTCATTTTACAGCATAAAAACAAAGCTTTTATTTCTTAAACAAGATGAGACATTTTGTAATTCTATGGAACATCTGAATGTTCAGGGACGTTCAGTTAACAATAGCAATTATGGTTAGAAATTCCATCGTTGTCATTACTCTTCCTTTTGTGTACTAATGCCAATGGTATGTTTAGGCATGAGCTTAGGGGCATAGCTATTAAGAGAATCAAGGAGAAACATGTTATTGTACAGAAATGCATTTGATAACCATGTATACTGGAGGAAAGACAAAGTGCTTGGAGCTGAAACACTTTGTGAATACATCCGAAGAGTTATTAATATCTTTATTTGTAGAATTACATGTCTATTCTGTGTGTGAGGGAAATATAGACAAATTGAGAGACACGCACTAAAAGACAGGTTAATAAATATTCATTTTTTCATTTTTCTCCCCACATATCAGGCACTGTTAAGAAGGAAGGTGTACCCGTAAAGTTTTGGCCAGACATTTTTTATTGTCTTTAAATGGCAAAAATATTTTACTATAAAAAGGTCTAAATAAATTTAATTATTAGAATTCATGTGGTTACTTTCCTTATAGTATTGCCTGCATAGTACAGAGTTGAATCCTATCTTTTCTCTCCACAGGGAAGTAAGAGGAAGTGTATGTTGTCACTGCCACTACCATGAGTTGGAGTTTCCTGACTCGTCTGCTGGAAGAAATCCACAACCATTCTACATTTGTGGGCAAGATTTGGCTCACTGTCCTCATCGTTTTCCGCATTGTGTTGACAGCCGTAGGAGGGGAGTCCATCTACTATGATGAGCAGAGCAAGTTTGTTTGCAACTCAGGCCAGCCGGGCTGTGAGAACGTCTGCTACGACGCCTTCGCTCCACTCTCACATGTCCGCTTCTGGGTTTTCCAAATCATCCTGGTGGCCACGCCTTCACTCATGTACCTGGGCTACGCTGTCAATAAAATTGCTCGGGCTGATGAGCAGGCAGACGGCGGTGAAGTGAGGGGATTTTCGCGGAGGAAACCCAAGAAGCACTATCATGCAGGCCGCAAGCAGCATAGGGGCATTGAAGAGGCCGAGGATGACCAAGAGGAAGACCCGATGATCTATGAAATGGCAGAGGCGGAGAGTGATGGTGGTGGAGCAGTGAAAGGAAACAGTGGTGACGGACAAGCAAAGGTAAAGGTGCGCCATGATGGGCGTCAACGCATCAAAGAGGATGGACTGATGCGTATTTATGTCCTGCAGCTCTTGACCCGCTCCTTGCTGGAGGTGGCTTTCTTGTGTGGACAGTATGCCCTATATGGATTTGCTGTGCCTCCCACCTACGTGTGCTCCAACTTGCCCTGCCCTCACAGTGTGGACTGCTTTGTATCACGGCCCACTGAGAAAACTATCTTCCTTCTCATCATGTACACAGTCTCCCTGCTCTGTCTGGTACTCAATATATGGGAGATGGTTCACCTGGGCATAGGTACCATCTGTGAGATTGTACGCTCCCGCCGGGTGCAGCTTCCTGACAATGAGCTGTACGGGCTGACACTGGCACAAGGAGCTCTTAACGAGGCGGGATTGAGTGGAGAGGATTACAGCAGCTACCCTTTTTCTTGGAATGCACCATCAGCTCCACCTGGGTACAACATCGCCATGAAGCCTCTTCTGTTATCAACAGGGCACCACAACCAGCCACTACCAATCACTGATCTCACTAATGCAAAGATGGCTTGCCGGCAGAACCACGTGAACATTGCCAAAGAGGAACGTCAGCAGTACACCAATAATGATGAAAACCCTTGCAGAGCAGGGATGGATGATGCCCGCAGAGGTGGTCATAAGGACATTTGTCATCCTCAGAACAAGCTGGAGGCTGACAATCCGGCCTACAGACAGCCACAGAGCCACAGTAATAACCACAGCAAGCCTCAACGTGAACGTAAACACCGGCAGGTCTCCAAACATACCTCAAGCAAGGCAGACGTGGACAGAAGCAGCAGCACCAGTAGTAGCAGCAAATATGGAGTTATAAATGGTTCAGAGTGGATCTGAAATACAGACCGTGACTAAGTTTTTGTTATTTTTAAACAATGCAAAGCCTTCTCAGACCAGCACAGTATTTATGTTTGTGTTTCCACACTGTTTATAAAAAATGGGCACGGCACCCAGTTTGATTTATTAGTGTCAAGATCTATCTTGTACCAGTCCACTGATAGCGAAATATATAAACCCCTCAACAGGGATAATTAATAGTATATATACTTTGTCAGTAATAGCAGAGTCGGTATTTAGTATTCAGGTTTAAATTGCCTTAAAACTCAACAGTACAGGATAGATTCTGCTACTAGTATATAAATGGAACAGAAATGGAATATTGTAAGAAAGCATTGAAGATGATGTAACCCTTTTATGTATGAATACATGTTTTTTGCAGAAAGATGTTGGTGCTGTCTCTATGTCCCTGTGAATATGCAGAGGCCTCCATGCTGTAACCTCAGGTGCCTTACTTACCTAGTTAAATGTCCTCATCACTATGGACTGAAAACAGAAGAAAAGTCTTACTGAGTAGAGTAGAGTGAGTAGTTTCGAATCCCATCCAGGGGTTAAGCTTTGCACAATGTTTCTGAATATGCAAAATTATCTTATTTTCACGGGTCACCAGTTTTAGATCAGCCATTAAAAATTAGAGAGTATTTTTTCAGTTGGTATTATAACAGCTTCTGTGTATTTTTGGGACAGAGAGGAAGTCTATTAATGTTTTGACAGATTTTGAAATTAATTGATAACTCTTAGTGTCAAGCTGTTACATTTTTTGACATATATTTTGTTTGTTCGAAGTTAATGCTATGAAGGTTTTCTCAACCATTAGTTCATTGGTTTGTGTAATTTACGTGATAGAAAATAACTAGTATATCCATGTGTTCTGTTCCCCCCCATAAAGAATTCCTTGAAATGTACACATACTTTTATCTGCAGATTTTCAAATTGAAATGTCATTAAGGCTAGTCCTTTGCACTGTGCCAGTGTTTTGTGAAAAATATTTTTATAAACAAAAAGTGCATGTTTTGAATAAACAATTGGTATTTGCCTTGTGGTCTCTGTCTTATATTTAACAATGTTGGTGTCATGACAGTATGAAATAAACTATGTATGAGTTGAAATCATCCAGTGGATGCAATGTTGAATTTTCTACTAATAATGAATATATTTAATCCATTTAAATATATGGGTTACAGTCAGTATAAACTGACTGTATAAGTATAAAACTAAAGATTAAATTTGGCAATGTAATATTTTAATCGCGATGACTTTATTTACACAGGGACACATTGCCCCCTGCTGGGAAAGAATTGATACAAAGTACTTTCCCACTTTAGTGAGGTTCCAGCTGGCAAAACAACAACAAATACAATCATTGACTTTTAGATTACGTTTGGGCTCGAGATAATGACTTGTTATGAGCTGCCTAACAATCAGACTAAATTTCAATTTAATTTAACTTAATTACAAAAGATTAAAGACCATTCTGAAGGATTGTTCAGAAGTCTGTTTCCAGCACGCGAAGGCAGCGTTTTTCCGGATGTGACGTTAACTTCACGTTCGTATTGTTTTAAAAAAGCGGCGGTTGCTTTCTTTTTCGCAATTCTCCAGCACAGTAACATAAAGTAAGTGGGCTCTTTCTTTATTTTGTGCCCCAACGACGTGGAAAGCAGTTTAACAGATTAATAAACCTCCTGACAAACTATTGTTTTGGTGGCCCAGGCATTGTTTATATTGAAAAAAAGATCAACTCTGGTCAGCTAACGCTAACCAACGAACTAACGTTACAGCTAAGTATGCTATCTAGTCAGGAAGGATGCTAGGTTTATAATGCATTTAACGTTACTTTGCTGTTGTAGTTTGGTAGTGAAGTAACTCTAACGATACATTCTTTTTCTGCTGAACGTTTAACTAGCTAGATGGTAAGTTTTAAAATAGCTGCTACCGTGAACAAACGGTAGTCATTGTAAATTCTAGCCTAACGCTACCTCAACCTGACTATTGAGAAGAAACCACGTGACTGATATTTAACTGATAATCAACCGTTAACATGTCGTAAATGATTAGGGGCTGATTTACTTATACTTGAATCTCGGAGACCTTGTATTAAGTTACTAAAAAATGTTTGGACACAACGTTGTCTAGACAAAGTTATCATTAGTGCAACCACCGTTTAGATTAGGGCTGCCTGTATCTGGTGTTTGACGGGGATGGGGTGTCGTTTTAATTTGCTCTCCATCAAATGTTATGCATAAATTTAATTAACACTTGTTTGTTCTCTCCTTTTAAGTAGCATCCTGGTGTTTTTCTGCCAAGTATCCTGCACCAGGACCATGCAGCACCAGCAGTATGCGGAGGAGCAAGGTCTTCTGGGCTCACTGTGTCCTGGGCAGAAGAAGCTGGAGGGGAAGACCTTCTACCTGGACAATGTCAAGAAACGCCCAACAGCCCTGCTTCTGGAGACTGTATCTCTTCTAGGAGGAGTAAGCATATGTGAATATAAATGCAGTATGCCTGTGGATCCTTGCTGTAAACATTGGTGGTTGTTGTTCAAACAAAAGAATTTAAAGAGTAGCCAATCTGATTACATTCTAACTAATACTGATATTGAATATAAATCAATTGTATAGCTATTGAGGTTGAAGTTGGATTTTGTACAAGTAAAGATAAAGGTCTGACTATGCTAGTTGTCTCAGCAGAGACTGATGAGCTAATGCGTTTTTTTTTGTTTCTCATTCTGAAGAGGGTTGAGAGTTTCCTGCACAAAGATGTGAGCTTTGTTGTGACTGGAAGCCCAGAGGACCTGAAGGGGCAAAATTGTACTGACACCAAAGCAGGGACAAAGTTGATGAGTGAAGAAGCCCAACGTCCAGTAATGCAGCGAGAGTGTGTCCTCAACAGTGACAAACAGCGACCCAGAACTCCTAGACCAATGGTACTGAGCATCACCCATACATGTTTTCATACATTTTACAGGAATATTAATCTGATAATTGGCAAGAGATACTCACAAAATGGTTAAAGTTAAATATTACTGAGGTCAGGTCAATTTATCAAACAGCTGATTCTATTGAATTAATGTATATGGTCTGCAATGTTTTTTCCCTAATTGGTGTTTTGTGAATAGTGTAAATTGCTATATATATTTATGTGAGAAATCCAACAAAAAAAACAAAACAAAACAATTGGTTATTGATTTTTGTTTTCATTTCTCATGTGAACAATATACTAGTAGATGTTACTAAAAACTTTAACCCAGAATTAAACATATATCTGTGCTGTATTTTTCTTTCCAGCCTTGTGGCAGCCGTGGGAAGGCCTTGCTTGAAAAAGCCATTCGCAACAATGTAAGTGTCAGTGCAGCTGGAAAATATTTTAGTAGATATTGGTGTTAGACGGAAGACTGACATGGTTGGTTATCTCGACTTGTTTCTGATGGATGTCTTGTAGGAACGACTGCAGGGGAGCGGTGTTTTGGCCAATGCTCGATCTTGGGGAGTGAAGATTTTGAATGTGGATGGTATCCTTTTGTCTAATAACATGATTTAAAGGGAACTCTTATACCCCTTTCACACCAATGGTTCAACCAGGGTCATACCCACGTGGACTGTGTTACCTCTTTCACACCACCTACCAGGGTGGGGTTAGGGTTGTCTGATCAGAATTCAACCCTCCTTTTTGAAATTCAAACCAAGCCGGTCTACGTGGCTATATCCCTGGTTGTGACAGTTCAGGGTCAACCCAAGAGCAATGCATAACAATTACCTTAAGTGCTAGAAATGGCTTCTACGTTATAGTCAGTGAACAGCTAACATCAAATACTCCAGTCCATCTGTACAGTAGGGAGAGATAAATAAAGCTTACTTTATGATTATTTCACAGCGATTACTTTCTTAAGCATACAAAATAACCATTAAACACTTCACAGTTGATTTGTGTAGACTGATTTCTCCTCAGCATATTTATTGCAGGTATTATTTGGCTTGTATGCGTTCATATCTGTAGTGCATTGAACCTCTGCTCACAGCAGATGGCACCACATGACAATTTTTGTTCTGTGCTGCTGTGTCCTACTGATCCCAGCTGAAGAGGGCGGCTGTTCACCAGCATACATTTGTCACATTCTTAACCAAGGGACAGTGTGTGAAAATCTTGTGTTGTTCCTTAATGTAGTATCAGATGTCATTTTATATTTGAAACAGTTGACTCGAGAGAGCTTCAGTGGTATACACAAGAGGCCAGAGGTAAGATGTTGGGGCTGAATGTCTTTTCACTTCAACAAGTATCCAAATATAGAAGATCATTAAATCAATAAAAAAAATCAAGCAAGTAAATCATTTATAAATGAATTTGTTCAATCCATTCTGAAAGGGAGTTCAGTTAAATAAGCTCACACTAAATTGTTATACACTTTGTTAGGGTTTTATAATGCTTTGTCCACCAGACTCTTTAATGTTCATGAGTCTTATTTAAACTTCTCTTTTTCAATGCAGAGGTCTGGCACCAAACTAAGTTCCCATGTTGTCAAAGGTTAGTTGATGTATTTGTGCTGCTAATGTGTTTATTTTCTTCTAATATGGTATTTCTGTGGGTAGAAGTGCTTATTTAACTGTTTGCCTGTACCTCTTTACTTCTCCTGGTCTACAGCTGCAGCTTTGAGGTCTCCCTATCTTAAAGTTGAAGACATGAGCAGGTGAGTATCATCCCTCATTTAGTGCAGTTTATGTTTGTTTGTCCATTTTCTTCTAGTTGTGGGGGAGGATTTAAATGGGGGAACAAGGAACTGTCTAACCTGCTCCCTTCAGAAATCTCAACTCCTGAGGGAAATATTTTGCTCTGTAGCTGCTTAATGCTATATTTTGTTCACTGACCGGTCGCTATCTGTCTAGCAGCTGTTTAGGATGAACAGGTGATATACAGTGGGTTTGTAGAGCTTGTTTTGTTAAAAATGACGATGTGAGAGTGAACCAAAACAGTAAAGTTGCAGGCTGAACAAGTTAAATAATTAACTGAAAGTCGCTGCAAAGCTCCGGCCAAGGGGAGCTGCACATTCAGTGGCTCATTCTTTGATGTTTCATCACTACGAGCGACCCTGTTCATATTGTCATTTGATACATTGTTAGTGTAAAATATTTTTTCATAGCTGTTTGTGTTTGATTCCAAATTAATTAAGCCAAGCTAGAATTTACCAAGGCAAAGGGATTACTATTTTTTTGCCTGCCCAGTTTAATGATTTAGTATCAGATTAGATCCTTTATGCAGTTCAAACAGAGTGACAACAGCTAGTGGCTGGGACCTGTCCCTGTGTTTCCTACCCCACTGGGCGCAGCTTTGCATTTCAGCCCAGATGATTTTCTTAATTGAACCTGTTGAGGAGTCCCATCGTGTAATGTGACAAGCCCCCTCAGTGATGCAGCTCCCCAGGAGCTCAAGTGGATACGATTTCTATTCAATGAGGCTTTTGCAAACTCCGCTGCCTGTTCCAGCAATGGATCTCTGTGTGCTAACAGGTCTTTTCACTTGCCCTCTCATTTTAGTTAGTGTGTGGGTGTGGGTGTGGGTGTGGGTGTGGGTGGGGGTGGGGGTGTGGGTGTGGGTGGCAGGGCTTCATCTTGAATGCAAAATTTCATATTCAGTTTGGCGAAGTGGAGTGAAATATTTTTAATTTGAAAATATTGGAATGACGATTACAGTTGTGGTCAAAAGTGTACATACACTTGTAGAAAATCACAATGTTATGGCTGTCTTGAGTCTTCAATAAGTT